>NC_066583.1:139426798-139758148 GCF_024323335.1 Lathyrus oleraceus | reverse complement strand
ATTACCCAGGTTTCCATCAGCATTTGCGTTACCCGCGTTACCAGTGTTCACAGGGTCATCAGCGTTCCCAGGGTTACCAGGGTTTCCCTCAGCATTTGGTATCTCCACCTCCGGATCGGGTCTCGGTTGCTCAACCAATTCCCTCAACTTTTCCTGGCCTTCTGCCATACCAGTCATCAATGTCATGAACTGATCCATCCTTTCACGCATATCAGCCAGCTCTTTCTGTACTTGGTCCATCGCTAGCTGTGGACGATTTTCCTTTATCGGGTACCTGTGGACTCGCTTGGGACCAATAACTGTCTGATACAGGGAACAAACATTAGACACTGCGGTGACACCTGCAAAACAGACAAGGGTTAATATACATGGTATGCGATGCACTGCTTGTTCAGTTTTAAGGCACCCCCGTTTTGAAAGGGAATACCCTGCAAATGAATAAGCATGAGATGTTGGATGCAAATATGCAGATGATGTTATGCAATGCAAAGGCATGTCAATCAGAATTGATGGATCCGCTTGAACATCTGTCAGGTTGCACTGCCTGGAGAGAAATTCACTGAGGAATATAATACAAGACCAAAACTCTGCTCCAGAAAACTGGGTTGGTTGGAGGTTAAGGTTTCCTGAATTTAGCCCGCCCCTCACTGGTAGGTTCTAAGAACAGAAGTTCGTCAGCTTCAGCCATTCAGTCGCGAATAATACGTTTACCACTGAAGGTTTGGTATTATTACGGGACAAAAGACCTCCATTGACTCCCCTCAACAGGACATCCTAATAGCAAGTTCCCAGTCTCGGGATCCTCGGATTGAGCAGCGAGAATGCACCCACCAGAGCTAACATAATCACGTCTCGGAGGAGAGGCCTCGACTGAGTTCTCGGGAAATGGTCACCAGAGTCGACGATTTCTAGAGGAACATCCTGCCGTTACGGAACACCCGTAAGACATAATATATCCAAAAGAAACCTCATCTGGGTGTGGTTCTTCACGAACGACTTAACGTAGCAACACGCCACGCAAGCCTCATGATAATCCACTCTGAAACCTGTGTGTACACTCAAGCCTGGGTAATGGGCTTATCTCTCATAGAACACCCCATCCCAACAAACAAACAAACAAATCCAACAGATACAACAGATGCATGCAAGCAGGTAAGCAAATAAATGTACAAAAGCATGAACACCCAATAAACAAGAAATCACACAAGCTAGGAGGGACTCGCTTAGGGAAGATGGACCAGCAAGAGGTCAACTTCTTAGTGTCCCCAGTAGAGTCGCCAGCTGTCGTAACCTGAAAAATACAGTGCGCGAAAAAACAATCGGCGAAAGAAAATGACAGAAGAGTCGCCACCGTGCGTTATTCATCCCAAAGGAGGGAAAGGAAACGCTCGAAGTAAACCTGAAAAAGGAAAGGACAAGACGGGGTCTTGCAACCAAATCTTGGGTTCGGGAGTCGGTTATGCGAAGGGAAGGTATTAGCACCCCTACGCATCCGTAGTACTCTACGGGATCCACTTTTGTAGTTCTTGTCTAAAGGGTGTGGGTTTATCTAATGTGTTATTTACTAAAAAAAGGGGGGTTAAATGAAAATGACTCGCGCGGATGTCGTATCCATTGCATACGTATCTCATCTGAATATGAGAATCAGAGTCTTCGTAGCTCGGCTACCTAGGGGTTAAGGGTAATTGTGCTCGCTAAGACATCGCGTCTTATGCCTACGTATCTCATCTGGCCTGAGAATCAGAGCAAGCCGTAGTTCGGCTAACTATGGGGTTATGGATTGGGTTTTGGACGAACGACGTCACTACGCAATCTACCGGATGCTCGACCTTTGGAGACTTACTCGCCTGTAGTAGAAGGAGTTAACGTGTTGCTTTGGGTTTTAGGGTTTGGGATGCTCAAGGGCAAAAAGGCAGTCCTTGACGAAGGAACCGCGCTACCTGCAGGGATACGAACACATACAAAACAAACATGTATAAAGTAAATGAGCCAACAAGGGGCTCAGAAGTAAATAAACAAAAGAAAACAAATGCCTCCTATCGAGGTCTTCCAGCTAAGAAAACGATAAAATGCGGAAAAAAGGTAAAAGTACCACACGGATAAAGATCCGAAGTAACAACAATTAAAGGAGTAAGAAACCCAGGGATCTCCCAAGCTAATGCCATCAAAGAAAGGTGAGTCAGTATAGGTAATCGGAATGAACCTCCAGGGGGTATCCCACAAATAAAGTGGAAAACTACGCAAGTTATCCCTGCAAAAGTCATGTGAGCCCTCACAAAAACTCAACAAACAGGTTAGAGACAAAAAAATAGGGTAATCAAGGGTTGCCCCCAAATTAAAATGTAACCACATGAATCATGCTCTTTCAATTCACAAAAAAGCTCACAAAAAGCAACCAAGGGTAGGAGGCCTAAACCTCTTGTCAAACACATGCATCAAAAGGGTATCAAATTCACCCATAATACCTCATACATTTAGAGAATTCAAATTAAAGGCATAAAGATGATGGATATAAGGCAAACCTGATTGGAGAGCTTGATTGAAATTGAGTTGCACCCGTGAGGTTTACAAAACAACCTTTAGCGTTTATGTGAGGCAAATGTGATTCTGTGCAGTTGAGTTCCCTTCAGGGTTTGGAGGCTGCTCTGAACTTTGTTAGCTCTTCTCTCACTATCTTTTTCCTCAGGGTTTTGTTCCAAGGAAACCTCAGAGTATTTTTGCTTCTCTTCCTTTTTCTCAAGTGAAGCCTCGGTATTTATAGACTGAATTTCATGGCTTTGTGGGCTTAAATGAGAGAGGTCCAAGTCCAAGTTTTTCTATTATTTTTTTTTTATTATTATTATTTTTTTAAAGTTTCTTGGATCTAATTTTGATTGACATGATAAAATGCAATATGAAATGCTAAATGAATGCATGAATGAGGAGGGCAAATTTTGGGGTGTTACAATTGGCTATCTGTTTCCTGTTTTGTTATGTGGAGTTAGATGTAAGACCATTGATTGGCTGTGTGTTTCCAGTTTGTTTTTGGAGTTGGATGTAAGACCATTAATTGGCACTCCGTTTCCAGTTTTTGTTGTTCTCTTATGAGACCCTGTCTATTTGCTTATTGCTTTGTGTTGCCTAATTCCAAAGGAACTTACTTGGATCATTTCTATGATCTTGAGAAAGCAACTCCTGTGTGTGGCTTTGTTCCCTTAACCCTTTTGTGCTTAACCTTGATCCATATTTTTCACCCTTAACCCAAACCAGAAAATCTTTTGTGCAAACATTTGACTTGTTTTCAACATTAGAAACCTAGGCCTTATGCCTCTGATTTTCAAACTTTCTTTTCATAATACTCATTTTGAATTGAACTTTAAGTCAACTTTGACTATCTTTGTGAATACTTCTAATTGGTTAATTCAACTCACTCAATTGCTTTTATGGCTCTTGTCCACTCCTTAATCAAATTTTCATGCATTAGCCATAGATCTGAATTATCTTAGTGGTTGATGTAAATCTCACCTTTTGTCCTTAGTGATTGAATTGTAAGACTTCCATGCTTATTATAGGGCATAATCCCTCACTAGCATGTCGAAGCTGTTCTCACATGGTGGACTTGTGGTTGTTCAGGTCGAGTTTTCTCCCTTTGATAATGAAAGACCTTAAGGCTTTTGTTTAAAATCAATCCACACACTGTTTCGAAATCTTTTACCCGAACTACGGGGTTTTGATCCTTATCTTTCATGAAAAGGTACGTAGGCAATGGGTTCATCCATCCAAACACAAAAATGTAAATAAACTTGTATATTCTTCTCTCATCTCTTCAATCATGTTTGCACAAAATAATTTCATAAACAATAACCAATACAACAAGTTGTGAAAAGGGCTCCCTAGGAGTACCTAGGATGTTGTGGGTGCCTAACACCTTCCCATGACATAACCAACCCCCTTACCCAGATCTCTGACCCTATCTTTTACTAGTTTTTTTTGTAAAACTTTATAGGTTTTTGTTCGCTTTCTAACCATTCCTTTGGATAAATAGAAGTGCGGTGGCGACTCGACTTTGTATGATTTATCTTGGATCTAGTTAATATTTCCAATGGTAACGAATACACCGCTACAGAAAAGTGGCGACTCCACTGGGGAAATCCCTTCCTGGTGGGTTTTGCCAACTTTTCACACTTGTTGTGTTATACTTGTTTATGATATATTTTTGGTGCAATTTGGGATTACTGTATTGGTTGTAATGTTTGAATTGCTTAATATATATCAATTGCTTGCTTGCTTGGGGATCTCTGTGAGATGAGTTCTATACCTGAACTCGAGTGCACCTTATGATAGGAGAATGACATAGTCTCGTCGACTTGTGTGGAGTTATTCCTTAGCAAGTTGACTTGCGAGTCCATTCACTTGGTGGAGGTCATGTTGGGATCAATAATGTCACACGAGTTATTCAATGAGATATTTCCAGATGCAATAAATGTTAATATTTCAAAAATGAGAATTTTTTTCAAGGAACTTAAGGGGTTTCTTTGCAAAAATTTTCAGACATGGAAAGACAAAGAGTTATTCAATGAGATATTTCCAGATGCAATAAATGTTAATATTTCAAAAATTTGCAAATAAAACCCTAGAGTTCTGTTGAAATAAAAACAAATCATATGCACCAGCATTTCATGCATCATTTGCATAAGCAGGTGTTGTTCTCAGCCTCTGGTCCTGTGATCTGACTCTGTTGCTCTTCATTTATTTTGAAGTCTGACTCACCGGTACTACACCAGAGCCAACTCTTCCAGATTGATGGATCATCTAGAGCAAGAGAACCGTGAGCTCAAAGAGGAAATCACCAGACTAAGTGCTTTTGATGGAATTATTCCTGGTTAGCCACTTGTCTTCCTTCTCATACATAGATGCTGAGGATAAAGTTGGAACTCCTTTCCAAGCTTTATCTATAGCTGAGCCTGTTGAGAAGAGAACTCCTTCATTTGCTTCCTATCGAGATGCGAAATTGGCCATTGAATGTGGTGCAATTGCTGGTCTAGGAAAAATGATCGAGCTTGAAGACAATAAGTCCCGGGCTGGCATTGGCTTTTCTTCTGGGGTCTTCAATGAGAAAGGGCTGTTCAAGAATGGAGATTTCATCCACGCCGGTCAGAAGGAGGAAGCTGCTGCTATCTTAGAAGAGGATGCAGAGGACTCTGATAATTTTGTCATCCCTGGAGGGGTCTGCCACAATTGGGTCGCTGTGGATGTTCCTACAGTTATCCATAAATCAAAGTAATAATCACTTTGTTTAAAAACTCTTCTCCCATGCCAAAAGGAGAAGTGATGACATTGTTGGCAACATTAATACAATGATGTTTTCATTCAATAAATTCATGTTAAATGTTTGTTTTTCCATTTGTTTTCACTTTTTGCTTTTTGCATGAAATTGGTGATCACAAAAAACCCTAAAAAACAAGAATAAAAGCAATCTTTTCATCTGCATAATGATTGCCTTGTTTGATTTCTAAAAAAAGCTTTCATATCCAAAATCATTATGCAGGTTGATTTTCAAACCCATTGAACATAATGATCCAACGCCATCTCCCAATTTTGAATTCCCTGTATTCGAAGCAGAGGAAGATGATGTTGAAGGGATTCCTGACGAGATTACCCGTCTTCTTGAGCATGAAAAGAAGATCATTCAGCCGCATCTCGAGAACCCGTAAACAGTCAAATTGGGGTTTTACAAAAAAAAAAGGGTGAAAAACAAAATCAAAATCAAAATCAAATAAAAAAATCAAAATCAAAATCAAAATAAAAAAAAAAAGAAGAAAAAGTGATGACACCTTCAAACCCCAAGTTGACTGATGCCGAATGGGTTCAGAGTCGTTATGACCAGCTGAATTTGATCGAAGAGAAGAGATTGACTGCCACGTGCCATGGTCAGTTATATCAACAAAGAATGAAGAAAGCATTCGATAAGAAGGTCAAGCCTCGTGTGTTCCGAGAAGGTGACCTTGTGCTCAAGAAAGTCTTGTCTTTCGCGCCCGATTCCAGGGGCAAGTAGACTCCAAACTACGAGGGTCCATATGTTGTCAAGCGAGCCTTTTCAGGCGGTGCTTTGATGCTTACAACTATGGATGGGGAGGATTTCACTCGTCCTGTGAATTCAGATGCAGTAAAGAAATACTTCGCCTAAAAAGAAAAACAGAATAGCTCGCTAAGTTGAAAACCCGAAAGGGCGGCTTAGGCAAAAATGAGCGTCTCAGTGGATTAGACCCGAAAGGGCAATCCAGGCAAAAATTAGAGACATGAGAAAAAAAACGAATATTTGCATCCCGCTAGATTGAGTACCTCATCATGGGGCAATCTAGGTAAAAATTAGGGATTTGGCAAGTAACTGCATCTTGACAAGACTGTGCTCTACATCTATCATCTATCAGAGATTCCTGTTCATTCGTCGTCAACTGAAGCTTCGAATACATCGAATCCGGAATTGGTGGAGAAATGGTCATTATGTTCAATGTAGCCCTTTCCAATATATATCACCAATTTCAAACTTGTAAAAATCTATGGAGTCTTGCCATTTGCAGGCTACCATTCCATCAAATGAATTTGAGCCTTTATCCAATTATTTGCACTCTTATTTGTTTCAATTCAACAAATGTTTTGCATGTTTTAATTGATAAAATATCATTGTTTTCAAAATAAACAAGATTTTCACAAACAGTTTTTAAACAAAGTGACACATTCACAATGATCAAAAGATACTTAGGAGATCCTCAGTGCTCTCCCAAGGGTGGTATGATTCCCAACAGGGTAAGACATTTGTTCATATCCCTGGAATTTGATTGCATCTCTCTTTTTCCGGAGCCTTTTATGGTTTTCTCCCGAGCAGGTTGCCTTTCTTGGCTTCGTTCCCTCGCCAGAGTGTTGGGACGATTTATTCACACTCCAGATTCCCAATAGAGCAGTAATTTTCTCCCCTCGGGTGTGTTCTCTCTGGAAGATTGGATTTGGTGATTTCTTCCTCAACGAAGTCAGTTGAAGCAGTAGTCTTCCCTTCATTCATCAGATAGGCTCCCCAGTAGAGCTTCTCATGTGGTAGATTCCCTACCGAGATATTGCTGTTTCCTGGCATATCTAGATCCCAGCTAGAGTGATTGGTCTGTTGGATCTTATTTACGATGATGTTATCCCCTTCAGATGATATTGCTGTTTTTCTCTGATCCGCATAGTTTTTGGTGATGGATTTTATCTGTGATAATTCATCCCAAGCAGAGCAGAGTTGTTGGTATGGTGGATCTTACCTGTGTTGACGGTTTCCCCAACCAGAGTTGCTTTTGTGACAGATTCTACTTGCACAATTAAGCACTTCTCCCAGCTGAGAACGATGATTCATCCCTGCGATGATTTTGTGTTTTCATTGCTTCCTCAACAGAGTTACAGCTGTAGCAGATTTCGGCCTGTGCAATGAATCTTTTCTTTCCAGCTGAGACTTTTGGGTTTATCCCTAAGCAGAGTGTTTGCTGAGATGTTCACCACTCTCCCCCTCAGCGGAAGAACGATTTTTCTCTCCTCAGCAGAGCGTGCTCTCTCAGTAGATTCCTCAGTGGAGTTCCTGATTGATCCCCCAATGGATGTGCTCTCAGTGGTTTTCCCCCCAGTAGAGTTGTCAGTAGACGTCCCCAGTGGAGTTACTGACAGTATCCCCAACCAGAGTTGCTTGTGTGGCAAATTCTACTCGTGCATTCTGTCCTCCTCAGCAGTGTCTGCCTGTGTTGTGGACTCTTTTCCTTAGCGGAGTTGTTGGTGTGATGAGCTTTATCTATGTTGATCTATCCCCAACAGAGATACTATTGTTTTTTGGTATCCGGATCTCCCAAGCATGAGTTGCTGTTGTGGCTGTTTTGCCTGTGCGATGATTCCTTTCCTTAACCGGATTGTTTGATGATCCATCATTCAGAGATTTTGTGATTTCTGTGATATCTCTGATTCTCCTGCAGAGTCTTTGCTTCCTAGCATCTCAGATCTCCAGCAGATTGGATACTCTCCATCAGAGTTTCTGGCTTTCTCTCTTGAGATGTAGTACCGAACGTTTGATTCCTGGCCCTATTTGTGTTAGATATGTCTGTTTGTCAGCATTCATCATACATAAACCATGCATATACATGCATAATCATTAACATTCAGATATTCATGTTGCATTCTTTTCTATATATCTTTTGTTTGTTGTCTACTGCTAGTTGGTGATATACATTTCCCCAAGCAGATGGGTATGTCTGATCCTTCAAAATAGAGTCAGCCCCTTAAGCAGAAAGTGTCTATCTTTCCTGCCATTTCCCCACTGAGTTCTATCCTCGTGGATGACGGTTGCTTCCGTTTCCTCCCAACACACACATTGGGATGGAGTTTCCCTAATTGAGTTATATCCTCATTAGGATGAGTCTTGATTCAATTTGCCTTTTTGGTTTGATCCTAAATTGGCGTTTGAGACTGTTTTGGTGTTCCTCAGTAAGGTCACCAATGGTTTTTCACCTTATCTTCAGTCCTATTTCTTTGGCTTCTACCTATAACCCGGTAGCTGTAAGTCCTATTTCTCTGGCTTCTACCTACAACCCGGTAGCTGTAAGTCCTATTTCTTTGGCTTCTACCCAGTAACCGGTAGTTGTAAGTCCTATCTTTATGGTCTTCTACCTACTAACCGGTAGTTGTAAATCCTACTTTTCATCCCCTAGAAGAGGTAACCTTTGTGGTTCATTCTGGTTGATGGCGGATTTTGTGGTCTTCTACCCAATATTTGATAGTCGTAAATCCTATTGTTTCACCCTCCCCATCGGAGTTTGTGCTTTCCCGCGGTATAAATGAATGTCTGCTCAGTAACCGACAATCATTCATCTTATCCCCAGTGGAATTTGTGGCTTCTACCTACAACCCGGTAGCTGTAAGTCCTATTTCTCTGGCTTCTACCTACAACCCGGTAGCTGTAAGTCCTATTTCTTTGGCTTCTACCTACAACCCAGTAGCTGTAAGTCCTATTTCTTTGGTTTCTACCTACAACCCGGTAGCTGTAAGTCCTATTTCTTTGGCTTCTACCTACAACCCGATAGCTGTAAGTCCTATTTCTCTGGCTTCTACCTACAACCCGGTAGCTGTAAGTCCTATTTCTTTGGCTTCTACCCAGTAACCGGTAGTTGTAAGTCCTATCTTTATGGTCTTCTACCTACTAACCGGTAGTTGTAAATCCTACTTTTCATCCCCTAGAAGAGGTAACCTTTGTGGTTCATTCTGGTTGATGGCGGATTTTGTGGTCTTCTACCCAATATTCGGTAGTCGTAAATCCTATTGTTTCACCCTCCCCATCGGAGTTTGTGCTTTCCCGCGGTATAAATAAATGTCTGCTCAGTAACCGACAATCATTCATCTTATCCCCGGCGGAGTTTGTGGTTTTCTACCCAGTAACCGGTAGTTGTAAATCCTATTTTCTTGCTCTCCAGCAAAATTTGTGGTTTTATACCATGTTGGTGGTTATAAACCCTAATTGTTTTTCCCCATGCGGAGTGGTGATCCTTTCGCTCCTCATCAGAGTTTGTGGTCTCTACCCAGTATCCGGTAGTTGTAAATCCTATTCTCTCCCTTTTGCAGAGTTTACCTTTTTTGTTCATCCTAGTTGATGACGGTTACTCTTTGGCGGTTATCATTATCCAGTATTCGATATTGATTTTCCTTGCCCTCTTTTGGATAATTGCTTTGATTAATCAATGTTATCCCCAACGGGTTGTTCCCCTTTTTATGGATAATTGCTTTGATTAAGCAATGTTATCCCCGTCGGGTTGTTCCCCTTTTTGTGGATAATTGCTTTGATTAAGCAATGTTATCCCCAACGGGTCGTTCCCCTTTTGTGGATAATTGTTCTGAGTAAGCAATTTATCCCCAGTGGGTTTTCCTTCATTTACCGTTTGTCGGTGATGTTTGTTGCTCCCCCTCTTTTGGATAATTGCCGTATACTCGCAATTCGTCCCCAGTGAGTCATCTTTCATCTACCCTGTTGTCGTTGGTAACGATTGTTTCTCCCTTGATTGGTCATCTTTATATACCTAGGTTGGTATCCCGATGCCTTTCTCCTTCGGTTGATTTATCCTTTGTTAACCCAGTAACCGGTTGTGGATAATCTTCCATGCGAGTATATTATCTATGTTCTGACGGTAATAGATAATATATCTCATGCACTCTTCTGCCGAAACCTTTTGGTCTTTCCCCAGTTGAGTAAGATTCGTATTTCCTGTTTTGGAATCAAATATCCCTTTCCGTGGTTTTCTACCCAGTAGTCGGTAGATGTAATCCCCTATTTGCGGTTATCTTCATCCAATATTCGGTGTTGATATTTCCCCCCTTTTTTTGTTTGGATAATTACCGTATGCTTGCAATTTATCCCCTGTGAGTCACCTCTCATTTATCCTTTGTTGATAATGATTGTTTCTCCCTTTGGTTGGTCACCTATTATATACCCAGTAACCGGTATCCCTGGTGTTCCTCCCATGCGAGTATATTATCCATGTTCTGACGGTAATGGATAATATATCTCATGCACTCTTTGGTCGAAGTCTTTTGTTGTTCTTCCCCAATTGAGTAAGATTCGTATTCCTTGTGGAATCGAATGTCCATCCTTTAACAAGTCTGCTTTTCCAGCTTTCTTCAGGATGATGAGTGTTTTGGCTCACAAACAACCTCACGTTTCAGACGATTTATCCTTTTCTAACCTACAACCCGGTTGTGGATAATCTTCCATGCAAGTATATTAGCCACGTTCTGACGGTAATGGATAATACATCTCATGCACTCTTGAGTCGAAGCCTTTCGTGTTTCCCCAGTTGAGTAAGATTCGTTGTCCCTTTGCGGAATCGAATATTTTACCCCTTTTGTTTGGATAATTGCCGTATGCTTGCAATTTATCCCCAGTGAGTCATCTCTCGTCTACCGTTTTGTTTCTGGTAACGATTGTTTCTCCTTTTCGGTCGACTTATCCTTTTCCAACCTACAACCCGGTTACGGATAATCTTCCATGCGAGTATATTATCTACGTTATGACGGCAATAGATAATATATCTCATGCACTCTTCAGTCGAAGTTTTGTCTTTCTTCAGTTGAGTAAGATTCGTATTCCTTGTGGAGTCGAGTGTCCATCCTTTAACAAGTTTGCTTTTGCTCTCTTCCAGGATGATGAGTGTTTTGGAACACAAACCAATTCACTATTTCGGTCGATTTATCCTTTAACAACCTACAACCCGGTTACGGATAATCTTCCATGCGAGTATATTATCTACGTTATGACGGCAATAGATAATATATCTCATGCACTCTTCAGTCGAAGTTTTGTCTTTCTTCAGTTGAGTAAGATTCGTATTCCTTGTGGAGTCGAGTGTCCATCCTTTAACAAGTTTGCTTTTGCTCTCTTCCAGGATGATGAGTGTTTTGGAACACAAACCAATTCACTATTTCGGTTGATTTATCCTTTAACAACCTACAACCCGGTTACGGATAATCTTCCATGCGAGTATATTATCTACGGTATGACGACAATAGATAATATATCTCATGCACTCTTCAGTCGAAGTTTTGTCTTTCTTCAGTTGAGTAAGATTCATATTCCTTGTGGAATCGAATGTCCATCCTTTAACAAGTTTGCTTTTGCTTTCTTTCAGGATGATGAGTGTCTTGGAACACAAACCAATTCACGCCTCGCTCGCTCACCTATTATATACCCAGTAACCGGTATCCCTGGTGTTCCTTCCTTTCGAGTATACTATCCATGTTCTGACGGTAATGGATAATATATCTCATGCACTCTTTGGTTGAAGCCTTCTGTCCTTCCCCCATTCGAGTAAGATTCGTTTTCCCTTTGCGGAGTCGAATGTCCATCCTGTAAGTCGATTTGCTTTCTCAAGCCCTTCTTTCGGATGATGAGTGTTTTGGAACACACACCAATTCACGTCTTGGTCGGTCACCTATTATATACCCAGTAACCGGTATCCCTGGTGTTCCTTCCTTTCTGCTCCCTATTATGACCTCGGTCCCCTGTGGAGTCAGATTTTTCTGAGTCGAAACATGCCTTTTCAGGTCTTCCTCAAATGATTTGGTCGATTGATATCTCTCACCCGTACACAGGTCTTAAATATTCATTCTTCCCGAGCTTGTTACTCACTAACCGGTAACACCTCATTCCTTTTGCTTCCTCTGGAAAGTCTTTTGAGATTTCCCCAGCGGAGTTACTGTGGTGATTCGCCTTTTTGCTGTGTTGGCGTAACTCCCCAATACATGCATTTTTCCCGGTAGAGTTGTCTTGTCAGCTCTTTCCCTAGCCCGAGTCCGGATTTTCATCCGATGTATCCTTTTGTGGGTAGCTTTGCTGTGTTGGTGTTTTTCCCAGCACACGCATCTTTGAGTCAGCTTGAGTCTTTCCATCGGATTTGCTTTCCTTTGGAACTTTTTTCCCCAGTGTTAGTCCTTTACTCCCCAGTAAGGTCTCCAGTTTCAAGTCGTGTCCTGCTCACGCATTTTTCTTTTCTTATTCCCATAAGAGTCCCGTTAGAGTCTCTGTCCCATTAGGAAGTGCATTATTCCTATTGATTTTCATATTTCTCCTGATTCCCATAAGAGTCCCGTTAGAGTCTCGGGGAGATCAGAGTCACAAAAACTCAAATTGTTACAAGCGGTGATGTTTGCAACAATGTTATCAAACTGTTCTAGCGTGACATCGTGATCTACGTACGCCACATCTAACACCTTCTGCAGAGCTTCTCGGTGTGGTTCTGAATTCAATAGTAGTGATAACACATATATTTTGGATGGCGTTTGTAGAAGCTGGTCTACAACGTTGTACTCGCTTCTTTTGATGAGCCTCAACATCTCATCACAATCTTCTTTCGCATTGCCACTCGGGCCAACAGAAGCAGGATTTTCCAACATAGAGGAGGGCTTAGCAACAAGTGCCGGATTCAGAGTGCTCACAACATTCCCAATCGGGCGTTCAACAAAATCAGCATCAACACTTCCTCGAGCATCAACTTGAGGTTTCATCGGAGCTGAAAATACACGACCGCTGCGGGTCAAACCACTGACGTCCGCAACATTTACAACAGACGAAGAGGGCAAGGGCACCTCTTTCCACTTTCCAATGCTGCAGCATTGTAGCGATAAGGAAACGCCTTCTCGGAGGAGTACGGTACAGGTCCGGCAGGCTTGATGACGAGAGCTGGAGAAACCTTCTGCTTGCTACCATCATACTTGATGACAACAGGCTCAGGTATCCGAAATACCGGAGAAATTACGTTGACTTCGGGCTCATCTTCGTCAACATTTCTGTTTTGAAGGATCTCAATGACTCCTTCGTCCAACATCTCTGCGCACCTAGCGACACCCTCTTTGGTTGACAGAACAGACTCTGCATCTATCATGGTCGTGCTCATAATGACTATAATCACACAGCAAACGATGCAACTCAACCAGCGATTGCCGGATATGGCTGACGTATTTAACTTTGTACTTGCCAGGACAGCCCTGGACCATATTAACAGACTTCCCATGCTCGGGCAATGGGTTCTTCTTCACATTCAGACCTACGTCCTCGAAAAAAAATCCCATTTCTCACAAGGTATTGCACCTTTGTCTTCAAGGGATAACAGTTCTCTACGTCGTGTCCAGGAGCACCAGAATGATACACACAATGAAGCTCAGGCTTGTACCACCACTGGGGGTTAACAGGTACAGCGGGAGGGTCTCGCGGAGTGATTAACTTTCTATCGATCAGAGATGGATAGAGTTCAGCGTAAGTCATCAGAATTGGATCAAAGGTGACCCTCTTCCTCTCATAGCTGGTACTAGCATTGTTGTTGTTGTTTCGAGGCTGGTAGGCCTGCTGTCGCGGATGCTGTTGTTGTTGTTGTTGATGATATTGCTGAGTTTGCGGTTGTTGATAATGTTGAGCTTCCCTGAAAACCGGTGCTATATGAGCCACCTGATGCTGACTATTGACCGGCCGAGCAATCTTCCTCTTCACAGAGGGTCTTCTCTTGACATGGGAAGACACAACATGTGCCTCTCCCTCCTTCTTTGCAAAGCTTCCATATCTCTTTGCTAAAGAGCCTTCTTCTCGAGTTAAGCGTCCTTCACGAACCCCTTCTTCCAATCTCATCCCCATATTCACCATCTCGGTGAAGTCTGAGGGAGCGCTGACTATCATCCTCTCATAATAGAACGAGCTCAAGGTCTTCAAGAAGATCTTGGTCATCTCTTTCTCCTCAAGGGGAGGCACTATCTGAGCTGCCAATTCGCGCCACCTCTGGGCGTATTCTTTGAAGGTCTCCTTATCCTTCTGCGACATTACTCTCAATTGGTCCCTATCAGGAGCCATATCCATATTATATTTATACTGCTTGACGAAGGCCTCGCCAAGATCGTTGAAAGAACGGATGTTCGAACTTTCCAGACCCATGTACCATCGGAGAACGACACCAGATAGACTGTCCTGGAAATAGTGGATGAGCAGTTGATCGTTATCAGTTTGCGTCGACATCTTGCGAGCATACATCACAAGATGGCTGAGTGGGCACGTATTCCCTTTAATCTTCTCAAAGTCCGGCACTTTGAATTTAATAGGGATCTTCACGTTGGGCACAAGGCACAACTCAACAACACTCTTACCAAAGAGGTCTTTCCCCCTCAAAGTCTTCAGTTCCTTGCGAAGCTCAAGGAATTGGTCTTTCATGTCGTCCATCTTCTCATAAACGTCTGGGCCCTCGGATGGCTCAGAATGATAGATGGTATCTTCAACCCTTGGTAAAGTGTGCACGATAGGAGGTGGCATTGAAAGGACCGGGCTAGATGCCGGAAAAGAAGCAAGAGTTGGAGCAAAACCCTCTAGCATAAAGTTGGCATGCATTCCCCAAGGGAATCCGAATGGCATAGATGGCACAAAGTGAGCTGTTGCAGCAGGCACAGTAGAAGTCACGATCTCAGAAATGACCGTCCTCTGAGGAGGAGTTGTAGGTGTTGGAGAAGACTGGCTCTGAGTGGCTAAGAATGACTCCATCAGGGCAGTCAATCTGGCTACTTCCTCCTTTAGCTCGCGATTCTCTTGTTCCAAATGATCCATCAGTCTCGAAGAATTGGCTCTGGTGTAGTACCGGTGAGTCAACTTGTCTTTAAAATAAATGAAGAACACGGAGTTAGACCATAGGACAAGAAGCCTGGAGCAAAACCTGCTTATGCACATGATGCATGCAATGCTCGTGCATATGATTTGTTTTTTATTTCAGAGGAACTTTAAGAGTTCTACTTGCAAATTTTAGGAAATATTACGTTTTTATCACATAGGGAAACATCTCATCAATAATATCTGGGAAATATTTTCACACCAAAGGAGTACAACATTGGTAACCAAATTCAAGAAAAAAGGAAAATAATCATTCTATGGATCCCTAAAAACAATCATCTAAAGCTCGGGATACAGGAAGATAAGATGCACGAAGCCTCTTAACCTCCTCCTCATAGGCTACCTCCATATCTGCCTTCTCCTTGGCGAGTCGATCGTACTTCCTCTTCCAGAACCTAGAAAACTGAGGAAGTAGAGAAGTCCATGCATCATTAGGATCATCAATGACCTGATGTTCGAGAAACTCAATCAAAGCATCCTTCTCCTTAATCTGCTGAAGCAACTCTTCTCGTTCACGGATCCAAGCACGTGAACGGTCTTCGTCTCTCAACTCCTCTACTCCTTGGTCAGGGAGGGTTGAAGGCCCAGCCATAACCAAAGGCGTAGGTTTTGGATACTCGTAAGGCATGAGATACTCAGAAGCTCTCTTCCTAACTCAAGCAGTGTAAGGCTCCAAAGCGACACAGTTCTTAGGACCCAACTCATTCCTTCCTTTCCTATGAATCTTGCGCCAAGCGCGAACCATCCTGCCCTTCAAGCCTTGGGGATCTTTACCCTCCTGAAAGAACACACCTTCTAAAAGAATGTTATTGGGTTTATCCTTTAGGGGGAACCCAAGTTGACGACGTGCCAAAACAGGATTGTAGTTAATCCCACCACATGTACCAAGACGAGTGTAGCGGGGTATTCGTTACCATTAGAGATATTGACTAAATCCAAGGTAAATCATACAAGTCGAGTCGCCACCATACTTCTATTTATCCAAAGGAATGGTTAGAAAGCGAACAAAAACCTAAAAGTTTTATCGAATCAAAAACTAGTAAAAATGTCTGAGATCTGGGTAAGGGGGTTGGTTATGCAATGGGAAGGTGTTAGGCACCTAAAACATCCTAGGTACTCCTAGGGAGCCCTTTTCATACTTGTTGTAAGGTTGGTAATTTGTGAAAACTTATTTGTGCAAACATAACTGAAGGGATGAGAAAAGCGTGTATGTTTATCTAATGTACTACTTACTAAAAGAAGGGTCAAAAGAAAATGACTCGCACGGACGTCGCATCCACTGCATACGTATCTCATCTGAATCTAAGAATCAGAGTCTTCGTAGCTCGGCTACCTATGGGTTAAAGAGGAGTGTGCTCGCTAAGACATCGCGTCTTATGCCTACGTATCTCATCTGGGATGAAAATCAGAGCAAAGCGTAGTTCGACCACCTATGGGGTAAGGGTTGTGTTTTGGGGTGAACGACGTTACTACGCAACCTATCGGATGCTCGACCTTTGGAGACTTACTCGCCTGTAGTAGAAGGAGATAACGTGTTCTTAGGAGAAGAAAAATCAATGAGTTTGGGGTGTTTAGGGATGCTCATGCAAAAAGGCAGTCCTAGATGAAGGAACCGCGCTACCTTAAATGACATGCCACGAGAGGCTATACGAAACCTAAGAAATCGGTAACATGCGGAAAAAGTAAAGGGATCGAGAGATCTATCGTACAAATAAAGATCCGAAGTAACATCAATTAAAGAGATAAGAAACCCAGAGATCTCTTAAGCTAGCACCATCAAAAAAAGTGAGTCAGTACAGGTAATCGGAATAGACCTCAAGGTGGTACCCCACAAATAAAATGGAACACAAAGCAATCTCTGCAAGAGTCATGTGAGCCCTCACAAAACAAAACTCAACACACAGGTTAGAGAAACAAGATAGGGTAATCAAGAGTTGCCCCCAAATCAAAATGTAACCACATGAATCATGCCATTAAAATTCACAAAAAGCTCACAAAAAGCAACCAAGGGTAGGAGGCCTAAACCTCTTGTCAAACACATGCATCAAAAGGGTATCAAATTCACCCATAATACCTCATACATTCAGAGCATTCAAATTAAAAGCATAAAGTAATAGGAATAAGGCAAACCTGACTGGAGAGATCGAATGAAATTGAATTGCCCGGTTGGGTTTGCAAAGCAATCTGAGGGTTTATATGAGATGGAATTGGCTCTTTACAGATGAGTTCCCTTCAGTCTCTGGAGGTTGCCCTGAACTCTGTTAGCTCTTCTCTCACTATCTTTTTCCCTGCCAGGGTAATAGGAATAGAATTGCCTTTTGTTTCACTGAAACTCTGAATTTATAACCTGATTTTTGTGGACCTTTGGGCTCAAATGAGAGAGGCCCAAGTCCAAAAATTTTCTGTTATATTCTATTTTTTTTCTTTTTTTTTAAACACGTGGGCTTCGCCTAGCGAGCATGACAGTTCATGAACAAACTTTTGCTCCTTCAAGATTAACGTTTTGACTGACGAATAGACCCCATTTGAACCTGTTGGAAGTATCTCAAGCCATTCCCTTGTGTTGACTGATCATCTAAATAGAACCCACAAAGTGTCTTGGATGATACTCAAGCTTCAAACAAAAGATGTTAGTGACACATTTTTGTGCTTTTGGTTAGTAAACAAAAGTAAGAGAAACAATGATGTATAATTCAAGCATGCTTGGTGATCTCAAACCAATCACAAGGAGTCCCACCCAAAGGCAAAGGGAACTAAGATGCTAAAGATCCTTGAGGCAATGCAAATGCAATGTTATGATGCCATGAGGGATCTTAGGGTCAAAATTGGGGTCTTATAGATGCCTCTATTTAAGGTCATTCTAGCCGGAGAAGTGAAGGTTAAAATCTTCGTCTCGACGGGGTAGAATGGGCTTCAATAATAACAAAGAGACGAATTTTGGTCCCTAAGAGACCTCATGATGCAAATGTAGGTATGAAGAATGGTAGCACTCTGTGGAGATATGTGTCCACAAAAGCAAAGAAATCAGAAGCCACTGATAATCCATATGAGCAATTCACTCCATGGGACCAAGACCCTGGGGACTCTCCTGGGGATAGAAAAGGGATAAAAATGCGCGAGCAGGTCACGACTCAAAGCGTGGGGAACCAAATTCCAAAGGGAAAAGATCCAATGGAAAGACTCGAGCTGACTCGAAGATGCATGTATTGGGGAATATGCCAATACAGCAAAAAACTATCCACAACGGATACTTCGGATAAAATCCGGATGAAAACAATCCACTAAGGGACTTCGCTGGGGATGTCCACAAGGACACTCCTGGGAAAGCAGCGGGACGAGGTATTATCGGTTACTGGGTAATAAGCTCAAAGAGACATGTGATCTGAACGCCAGGTATGAGGGTGAGAGATACAACATGCTCAGGAAGAATGAATATCTAAGACCGGTATAAGGGTGATAGATATCAATCGACCAAATCATCTGAGGAAGACCTAAAAGGTATATTTCAACTCAGGAACTCTGACTCCACAGGGGGACAAAAAGTCATAATAGGGAGCAGAAAGGGAGGAACACCAGGGATACCGGTTACTGGGCATATAATAGGTGACCAACCAAGGCGTGAATTGGGGAATATTCCCAAAACACTCATCATCCAAAAGAGGGCTAAAAGCAAACTCGATTACAGGATGGATATTCGACTCCACAAAGGGGATACGAATCTTACTCAACTGGGGAAGAACAAAAGGCTTCAGACCCGAGAGTGCATGAGATATACTATCTATTACCGTTAGAACATAGATAATATACTCGCATGGACGATTATCCACAACCGGTTACTGGGTTAATAAAGGATAAATCGACCGAAAAGAAAAGGCATCAGGATACCGAAACTAGGTATATAATGATGACCAATTCAGGGGAGAAACAATCGTTACCAACAACAACAAGGTAGACGGGAGATGACCCGCTGGGGATAAATTGCGTAATCAGGGAAATTATCCAAGCAGATGAGGGGATATCATCACCGAATATTGGATGAAGATAACTGTCACCAATTAAAGATGAGCAAAAATAGTTACTCTGCAAAAAGGGAAGAAATAGGGTTTACAACTACCGGTATGAGGGTAGAGAACCACAGACTCCGCCGGGGATAATAATTACTATTTATTGAGCAATTATTCATTTACCATGGGGAAACAAGAAAAGAGTCTCAAGAGACCGATCTAGGATCAAACTAGATAGGCACACCAAATCAAGACTTGTCCCGGTGAGGATATAACTCAATGGGGAAAACCATCCCAGTATATGTGTTGGGAAGGAACAAAAACAATCAACATCCACGAGGATATAACCCGGTGGGGAATATGGAAGAAAGGATAAACATTTTCTGCTTATGGAGCTGACTCTATATGGAGAGATCAGACACAGACATCTGCTCGGGGAAGTATATCACCAAATAGCAGGAGACAGCAAACAACGATATATGGCAAAGAATGCAACATGAATATCTGAATGTTATAATTATGCATGAATATGCGTGGTTTATGTATGATGTATGCTGACAGACAGACATATCTAACACAACCAGGTCCAGGAATCAACCACCCGGTACTACATCTCAAGAGAGAAAGCCAAGTTCACCGGGGAGTATTCAATCTGCTGGGGATCAGAGATACCAGGAAGCAAAGAACTCTGCAAGGGATGAATCATCAATCATTCCAGCTGGGGACGAGAGTTATCACAGACAAGGTCCACCACACCAACAACTCTACTGGGGAATCTATCCGAGGAGATAAAGGATTAATCGGGATCAACCACCAAATACCGCTCTTGCCCAAAGAGATCCAAGCTGCTGAGGAAGAAAGATTGCTACTCTGCTGAAGGGAAGAGAGGTGACTCTCAACAAGCAATCCACTTGGTAGGATAAACCACAAGGGGTTCCGGAGGGAGGAGATACAGTCATGCCAGGAATATGGGCAAAAATCTTACCCTGTTGGGGATCGTACCACCCTTGGGAGAGCACTAAGGATCTCCTAAGTATCCTTTCGTCATTGTGAATGTTCACTTTGTTTAAAAACAAATTATAAAAAATTTGATCGTTTAAAACAATGATATTTTCTTAATCAAAACATGCAAAACATTTGTTGAATAGAAACAGATAAGAGTGCCAATACTTGGATAAAAGGCTCAAATTTATTTGATAGAATGGTAGTCTGCGAATGGCAAGACTCCATAGATCTTTACAAATTTGAAATTGGTGATATATATTGGAAAAGGGCTACATTGAACATAATGACAATTTCTCCACCAATTCTGAATCCGATGTATTTGAAGCTTTGGCTGATAATGAGCAAGGATCTCTGACGGACGACAGTTGTAGAACAAAGTCTTGTCAGGATGCAGTTACTTGCCAAATCCCTAATTTTTGCCTAGATTGCCCCAGGATGAGGTACTCAATCTAGCGGGATACATATATCATTATTATATATATTTTTTTGTGTCTCTAACTTTTGCCTGGATCGCCCTTTCGGGTTTTCAATCCACCGAGACGCTCATTTTTGCCTAAGCCGCCCTTTCGAGTTTTCAACTTAGCGAGCTATTTAGTTTTTATTTTTTTAGGCGAAGTATTTCTTGACTTCATCTGAATTCACAGGACGAGTGAAATCCTCCCCATCCATAGTTGTAAGTATCAAAGCACCGCCTGAAAAGGCTCTCTTAACAACATATGGACCTTCATAGTTTGGAATCCACTTGCCCCTGGAATCGGGCGCGAAAGACAAGACTTTCTTGAGCACAAGGTCACCTTCTCGGAACACACGAGGCTTGACCTTCTTATCAAAAGCTTTCTTCATTCTCTGCTGATATAACTGACCATGGCACATGGCAGTCAATCTCTTCTCTTCAATCAAGTTTAGTTGGTCATAACGACTCTGAACCCATTCAGCATCAGTCAACTTGGCCTCCATCAAGACTCTCATTGATGGGATCTCCACCTCTACTGGGAGTACAGCCTCCATGCCATAAACAAGAGAGAAAGGGATTGCCCCTGTTGAAGTGCGGACAGATGTACGATAGCCATGCAAAGCGAATGGTAGCATCTCATGCCAATCTCTGTACCTAACAACCATCTTCTGGATAATTTTCTTAATGTTCTTATTAGCAGCTTCAACAGCCCCATTCATCTTGGGTCTGTACGGAGAACAATTATGATGTGCAATCTTGAACTCGCTACACAACTCTTTCATCATTTTGTTGTTCAAGTTAGATCCATTATCAGTAATGATCTTATCTGGCACACCATATCGGCATATGAGTTGATTCTTGATAAACTTCACGACCACCTGCCTGGTCACATTTGCATACGACGCCGCTTTAACCCACTTGGTGAAGTAATCAATTGCTACGAGAATAAATCTGTGTCCATTGGACGCTTTCGGCTCTATCATGCCAATCATGTCAATTCCCCTCATGGAGAAAGGCCATGGTGATGAGATCACATTCAAAAGTGTCGGGGGAATATGAATCTTATCAGCATAAATCTGACACTTGTGGCATTTCTTCACAAATTTGCAGCAGTCAGACTCTATTGTCAGCCAATAGTAGCCTGCTCTCAACATCTTTCTAGCCATGGCATATCCATTGGAATGAGTACCAAATGAACCCTCATGGACCTCAGTCATCAACAGGTCTGCTTCGTGTCTATCCACGCATCTGAGCAGAACCATGTCAAAATTTCTTTTGTAAAACACTTCGCCATTGAGGTAGAAACTGCCTGACAATCTCCTCAAAGTCTTCCTATCTTTTACAGATGCCCCAGGTGGGTAAATCTGGCTCTGAAGGAAACACTTGATATCATGATACCACGACTTATCATCTTTTACTTCTTCTACTGCAAATACATGAGCTGGTCTGTCCAAGCGCATCACGGTGATATTGGGGACTTCATTCCATAATTTAACCATAATCATTAAAGCAAGCGTAGCAAGAGCATCTGCCATCCGATTCTCATCTCGAGAAATATGATGGAAGTCAACCTTAGTAAAGAACGTTGAAATCCTCCTCGCATAATCTCTGTATGGAATGAGGCCAGGCTGATTCGTTTCCCATTCACCCTTAATCTGATTAACAACGAGGGCCGAATCACCATATACAACAAGATGCTTGATCCTTTAGATCAATACATTCCTCCAATCCCATAATACAGGCCTCATACTCAGCCATATTATTCGTGCATTTGAAAGTTAGCCTTGCTGTAAAAGGAATATGCACGCCCTGAGGAGTAATAATCACGGCCCTAATACCATTTCCATACTGATTTACAGCGCCATCAAACACCATACTCCATCTGGAACCAGGCTATGGCCCTTCATTAAGTGTAGGCTCATCACAATCTTTCGTTTTTAAATACAGAATCTCCTCATCCGGGAAGTCATACTGAACTGACTGATAATCTTCAATAGGCTGATGTGCCAAATGGTCAGCCAAGATACTACCTTTAATAGCCTTCTGAGCTCGATACTCAATATCATACTCAGACAAAAACATCTGCCAACGGGCAATCCTTCCAGTTAAAGTAGGCTTCTCAAATATATACTTGATTGGGTCCATTCTGGATATCAACCAAGTGGTATGATTTATCATATACTGGCGTAAGCGCTTAGTAGCCCAAGCCAAAGCACAACATGTCTTTTCAAGCATTGAGTATCGAGACTCACAATCAGTGAACTTCTTACTCAGGTAGTAAATAGCATACTCCTTCTTCCCTGATTCGTCTTGCTGACCAAGGACACAACCCATCGAGTCTTCAAGAACAGTCAGATACATGATCAAAGGTCTTCCCTCTACAGGCGGAGACAGAATCAGAGGCTTAGACAGATATCCTTTAATACTGTTGAAAGCTTTCTGGCAATCCTCGGTCCAATCACGGGACTAATCTTTCTGGAGGAGCTTGAATATAGGCGCACATGTGGCAGTCATGTGGGATATGAATCTGGAGATATAATTCAAGCGGCCAAGAAAACCTCGGACTTGCTTCTCAGTTTTGGGCGCAGGCATCTCTTGTATTGCTTTGACCTTTGCAGGATCAACCTCAATACCTCTTTCACTAACAATGAAGCCCAAGAACTTGCCAGAACGGACTCCAAATATACACTTGTTGGGATTCAGACGAAGCTTATATTTCCTCAAACGCTGGAAAAGCTTCAACAAATGCTCTACATGTTCAACTTCCGTTCTTGACTTAGTAATCATATCGTCAACATATACCTCAATCTCCTTGTGCATCATATCATGAAACAAGTTGGTCATAGCTCGTTGATACGTGGCTCCGGCGTTCTCCAAACCGAAGGGTATCACTCGATAACAGAATGTTCCCCAAGGTGTGATGAATGTTGTCTTCTCCATATCCTCGGGTGCCATTTTAATCTGATTATATCCGGAAAATCCATCCATAAACGAGAAGACTTTGAATTTAGCTGTATTATCTACCAACATATCAATATGTGGTAGAGGGAAATCATCTTTCGGACTAGCTTTATTCAAGTCTCTATAGTCCACACACATCCGGACTTTTCCATCTTT
Organism: Lathyrus oleraceus; assembly: GCF_024323335.1. Classification (NCBI taxonomy): domain Eukaryota; kingdom Viridiplantae; phylum Streptophyta; class Magnoliopsida; order Fabales; family Fabaceae; genus Lathyrus; species Lathyrus oleraceus. The sequence continues at coordinate 139,734,390 of NC_066583.1, read as the reverse complement.
CTTAGGCACGGGCACAATATTGGCCACCCATTGAGGATATATAGAAGTCACCAGGAACCCCGCATCAATTTGCTTATGAACTTCCTCTTTGATCTTCACTGCCATATCAGTATCTAGACCAGGCATGTCTTCATATGACTAGGAAAAGACGTCAACATATTCTCGTAGCAACTTAATCAACCCCTTCTTAACAGATTCTTCCAGAAGTGCCCCAATCTTCACCCCTCGCACACAATCTTCAGACCCCAAGTTGACTGTTTCCAGATTCTCAAGATGCGGCTGAATGATCTTCTCTTCATGCTCAAGTAGCCGGGTGATCTCATCAGGAATCTCTTCAACATCATCTTCCTCTGCCTCAAATACAGGGAATTCAAAATTGGGAGATGGTGTTGGGTCATTATGTTTAATGGGTCTAGAAATCAGCCTGCATAATGATTTTTGGATATGAAAAGCTTTAGATTTCAAACAAGGCAAATCATTATGTAGATGAGAAGGTTGATTTTATTTTATTTTTTAGGGTTTTATGTGATCACCAATTTCATGCAAAAACAAAAAGGGAAAATAAATGGGAAAAACAAACATTTAACATGAATTTATTAAATGAAAATATCATTGTATTTATGCGCCATCAATGTCATCACTCCTCCTTTTGGCATGGGAGAAGGGTTTTTAAACAAAGTGATCATTACGTTGACTTATGGATAACTGTTGGAATATCCACAGCGACCCAATTGTTACAGACCCCACCAGAGATGATGAAGTTGCCAGAATCCTTTGTATCTTCTTCTAAAACGGCAGTAGCCTCCTCATCTAGACCAATGTGGATGAAACCTCCACTCTTGAATAACCCTTGCTTGTTGAAAGTACCAGAAGAAAAACCTATGCCAGCCCGGGACTCGTTGTCTTCTAACTCAATCATTTTTCCTAAACCAGTGGTTGCACCATGCTCAATGGCCAACTTTGCATCTTTGTAGGAAGCAAATAAAGGAGTTCTCTTCTCAATAGGCTCAGCAATAGATAAAGCTTGGAAAGGAGTTCCAATTTCAACCTCAGCATCTATATAAGAGAAGGAAGACAAATGGCTAACCAGGAGAGCCCTTTCTCCCCCTACCACCACCAGCTTCTTGTTTTTCACGAATTTCAATCTCTGGTGTAGGGTGGACGTCACGGCGCCTGCCTCGTGAATCCATGGTCTGCCTAAGAGACAACTATACGATGGGTGAATGCCCATAACCTGGAAGGTAATCTGAAAATCACTTGGTCCGATCTTGATTGGGAGATCAACTTCCCCAATCACAGTTTTGCGAGACCCATCGAAAGCCTTCACAACTACCCCACTCTGCCTCATGGGAGGCCCTTGATATGATAGCTTTGAGAGAGTGGACTTTGGCAATACGTTCAATGATGACCCGGTGTCCACCAACACATTGGACATGGCGTCATCTTTGCAATCCATAGATATATGTAATGCCAAGTTGTGGTCTCTTCCCTCCTCAGGGAGATCAGAGTCACAAAAACTCAGGTTGTTACAAGCAGTAATGTTTGCGACAATGCTATCGAATTGCTCCAAAGTGACATCGTGATCCACATATGCCACATCCAACACCTTCTGCAGAGCCTCTCGGTGTGGTTCTGAATTTAAGAGTAAGGATAACACAGATATTTTGGATGGCGTTTGTAGAAGTTGGTCTACAACATTGTACTCGCTTCTTTTGATGAGCCTCAGCATCTCATCACAGTCTTCTTTCACATTGCCACTCGGGCCAACAGAAGTAGGAGTTTTCAGTACGGAGGAGAGCTTAACAGCAAGTGCCGGATTCAGAGAATTCACAACGTTCCTGATCGGGCGTTCAACAAAATCAGCATTAATTTGAGGCTTCGGCGGTGCTGAAAATACACGGCCGCTACGGGTCAAACCGCTAACATCGGAAATATTCACAACAGAAGAAGAGGGCAAGGACACCTCTTTCCCATTCTCTACTGCTATGGCGTTGTAGCGATAGGGAACTGCCTTTTCAGAAGAGTAAGGCCCAGGACCAGCAGGCTTAATGATTAGAGCGGGACAAGCTTTCTGCTTGTTACCATTGTACTTAATGATAACAGGTTCGGGCATTCGAAACACTAGGGAGATCACATTGACCTCGGGCTCATTTTCATCAACATTCCTGTTTTGAAGGATCTCAATCACTCCTTCATCCAGCATTTCCTGAACATCCTTGCGCACCTGGCAACAACCCAATCGGTTAACAGGGCAGACTCGGCATCTATCATGGTCATGCTCATAATGACTGTAATCACATAGCAAACGGTGCATCCCGACGAGAGATTGTTGAATATGACTGACATATTTGACCTTGTATTTGCCAGGGCAACCCTGGATCATGTTGACAGATTTCCCATGCTCGGGCAATGGGTTCTTCTTCACATTAGGGCCTACGTCCTCAAAACATAGAATACCACACCTCACAAGGTCTTGAACCTTGGTCTTCAAAGGGTAACAATTCTCCACGTCGTGGCCGGGAGCACCAGAATGGTAAACACAATGTAACTCAGGCTTATACCACCACTGGGGGTTAGCAGGTATAGCCGATGGGTCTCTCGGAGTAATCAACTTCCTTTCTATCAAAAAGGGATATAACTCTGCGTACGTCATAGGAATAGGATCGAAGGTGACCCTTTTCCTCTCGTAACTCGTGCTGGTTTGATTACTGTTTCGAGGCTGGTAGGCCTGCTGCTGCGGTCAGTGTTGCTGTTGCTGATATTGCTGAGGTGGTTGCTGATTGTTGCTATGCTGCTGATACTGTTGATTGTCTCTGAAAATAGGTGCTATATGAGCCACCTGGTGCTGGTTACTGGCGGGACGCACAGTCTTCCTCCTCACAGAGGGTCTTCTTGGTTTCTCATGGGAGATCACAGCATGTGCCTCTCCATCTTTCTTCTTTGCAAATGCCCCATAATGTTTGGCAGAAAAGCCTTCTTCTCTAGTTAACCGTCCTTCACGGACCCCTTCTTCTAGACGCATCCCCATATTCACCATCTCGGTGAAGTCAGAAGGAGCGCTAGCAATCATCCGCTCATAATAAAAAGAACTTAAAGTCTTCAAAAAGATCTTAGTCATCTCTTTCTCTTCTAGCGGAGGCACGATCTGTGCTGCCACCTCTCGCCACCTCTGGGCGTACTCCTTAAATGTTTCTTTATCCTTTTGGGACATGGCTCTCAATTGATCTCTATCGGGAGCCATATCCACGTTGTACTTGTACTGCTTGACGAAGGCTTCGTTGAGATCATTGAAGGATCGGATGTTCGCGCTGTCTAAACCCATGTACCAACGCAAAGCGGCACCAGACAGACTGTCCTGAAAGTAGTGGATGAGTAGTTGGTCATTATCGGTTTGAGTTGACATCTTCCTGGCATACATGACCAGGTGGCTGAGAGGACAAGTATTTCCTTTGTACTTTTCAAAATCAGGGACCTTGAATTTCACAGGGATCTTCACATTTGGAACCAAGCAGAGTTCGGCAGCAGACTTGCCGAAAAGATCCTTCCCTCTGAGAGTTTTCAATTCCTTACGAAGCTCAAGAAATTGATCGTTCATAGCATCCATCTTCTCATAAACATCTAGACCCTCAGACGGCTCAGAATGATAGATGGTGTCGTCTACCTTGGGCAAAGTATGCACGACAAGAGGAGGAACGGCAAGGACCGGGCTAGATGCCGACAGAGAAGCAAAGGTAGGAACAAGACCCTCAGACATGAAATTGGGAGGCATCCTCCACGGGAATCCGGTTGGCATGGCTGTTGGAACAAAGTGTGCACTGGCAGCGGGCACAGTAGAGGAGATAATCTCGGAGATAACTGTCTTCTGGGGAGGAGTTGAAGGTGTCAGAGAGGACTGACTCTGGGCAGCCATGAGTGACTCCATTAGGGCAGTCAATCTGGCCACTTCCTCTCTCAGCTCGCGGTTCTCTTTCTCTAAGTGATCCATCAGTCTTGAAATGTTGGCTCTAGTGTAGTACCGGTGAGTCAGCTTGTCTTCAAAATAAATGAAGGACACAGAGTTAGACCACAGGGCAAGGGACCGGAAACAAAACCTGCTTATGCATATGATGCATGCAATGTTTGTGCATATGATTTGTTTTTTATTTCAAAGGAACTTTAGAGTTTTATTTGCAAATTCTGGAAATATTAAGCATTTTATCACATATGGAAATATCTCATCAAATAATATCAGGGAAAAGAAGTGCAGCATCGTCAATCATATACAAGAGAAAAGGAAAATAATCATCCTATGGATCCCTAGAAACAATCATCTAAAGCTCGGGACACAGGAAGATAAGATGCGCGAAGCCTCTTCACCTCTCTCTCGTAGGCTGCCTCCATATCGGCCTTCTCTTTGGCGAGTCGATCATACTTCCTCTTCCAGAACTTAGAAGACTGAGGAAGTAGAGAAGTCCATACATCATCAGGGTCATCAATAACCTGATGCTCAAGAAACTCAATCAACGCATCCTTCTCCTTAATCTGCTGAAGCAACTCTTCACGTTCACGGATCCAGGCACGTGAACGGTCTTCGTCTCTCAACTCCTCTACTCCTTGATTAGGGAGGGTTGAAGGCCCATCCATAATCATAGGTGTAGGTCTCGGATACTCGTAAGGCATGAGATACTCAGACACCCTCTTCCTAACCCAAACAGTGTAAGGCTCCAAAGCGATGCAATTCTTAGGACCCAACTCTTTCCTTCCTTTCTTATGAATCTTGCGCCAAGCGCGGACCATCCTAGCTTTCAAGCCTTGGGGATCTTTACCATTCTGAAAGAATACACCCTCTAACAGAATGTTATTGGGTTTATCCTTTAAGGGGAACCCAAGCTGCCTACGTGCCAAAACAGGATTGTAGTTAATCCCACCACATGTACCAAGAAGAGGTACATTGGAGAATTCGCCACAAGAGTCAATAATCTGCACACCATTATACACACGGTTATACCAAGAGATATCATCATTAGTGAGAGACATAAGCCTCGTGGACCATCGTAGACATTCCTTGTTCTCCTTGAAAGCGACCGTCTGCGGTAAGTGAGAAATAAACCACTTATACAACAGAGGCAAATAACACACAATGGCGCCACCACCCTTTGCATTCCTCATATGCAAAGAGAAGTAGGTGTCACCCAATAGAGTCGGAACGGTATTAAGAGTAGAGAAGATCCTAATAGCGTTCACATCCACAAACTTGTCGATGTTGGGGAACAATACCAATCCATAGATGAGAAGTACAAATATGGCTTCAAAGGCATCCTCACTCATGGCCTTCCCATATATAGTGGCTTGAGCAATGAGGAACTCAGAAGGGAGACCTTGAATTCCACCTTTGGTAGTCATATTAGCACCAACCAGAGATTCATCTATGTGTAACATGTCAGCTATCTCTTGAGAAGTAGGAATACTCTCCAAGCCACTGAACGACAACTCGTCTAGAATAGGTATACCCACAAGGTAAGCATACTCCTCAAGGGTAGGCAAAAGCTGGAAATCCGGAAACGTGAAGCAACGGTACAAGGGATCATAAAACTGCACCAGTACACTCACCAATCCTTCATCCACCTGAGTAGTCAGAAGAGGAAGAAGTTTCCCAAAACGAGCCTTGAAACCCAAAGGATCTAATACATAGGATGTCAGATTCCTTAACTCTTTCAAATCTGGTTGCCTGAAGCTGTACTTCTTTGTATTCCTTCTTTGTCTTTCCATGTCTGAAAATTTTGCAAATAAACCCCTTAAGTTCCTTGAATTTTTTCTTATTTATTGATGATATGGATGCAAATGGGTGCATGAATGCATGAATGCAATAATCATACTCAAGGATCAAGCAAAGCACACCAAACAAAGGTCATGGGATGGATCATGTTATCCTTAATATCAACCATCCATTTTGGTGGATTATGGTTTACACCTTATCAACACCCAAGTTCCATTGATATTAAGGATACCTGAACGGATCAACCATGAATCAAGGGTTTGTTGTAAGTCACGAGCATGGAGTTAGGTTAAGAACCACCCAAAGGGAGTGTACTAAGGTTTAAACCTGCCAAAATGTTCTACAAGAGGTTCCCATAGTCATCATCCCATATTTAAGATATTATTGGAGAAACGACTACTCGTATTCCGAAAATATTCTCAAGAGAGACTCTTATGAGTGTAGTATCGCGTAACAATTGTATCAAATCTTACACTTGAACGACTTTCGCACTACATCCTAAGAATAGGCCAAGATGGGCTTGGTAAACTAAGGTGCTTGGCTTCTAAGGTCTATATTGGAAAGAGTAATGTCTAACCACAACTTACTTGTGTGACATTATTGATCCCAACATGACCTCCATTAAGTGAATGGACTTGCAAGTCAACTTGTTAAGGAAGAACTCCACACAAGTCAACAAGACTATGCCATTCTCCTATCCTAAGTGCACTCGAGTTCGGGTATAGAACTCATCTCACAAAGATCACCAAGCATACAAGGAATTAATATTCAAGCAATTCAATCATTACATACAATACAGTAATCCCAAATTGCACAAAAATATGTCACAAAAAAAATACAATACAACAAATATGAAAAGTAGGCAAAACCCACGCGTTTTCACCCTTTATTCCCCAGCAGAGTCGCCACTTTTCTGTAGCGGGGTATTCGTTACCATTAGAGATATTGACTAAATCCAAGGTAAATCATACAAGTCGAGTCGCCACCGCACTTCTATTTATCCAAAGGAATGGTTAGAAAGCGAACAAAAACCTAAAAGTTTTATCGAATCAAAAACTAGTAAAAATGTCTGAGATCTGGGTAAGGGGGTTGGTTATGCAATGGGAAGGTGTTAGGAACCCAAAACATCCTAGGTACTCCTAGGTAGCCCTTTTCATACTTGTTGTAAGGTTGGTATTTTGTGAAAACTTATTTGTGCAAACATAACTGAAGGGATGAGAAAAGCGTGTATGTTTATCTAATGTACTACTTACTAAAAGAAGGGTCAAAAGAAAATGACTCACACGGACGTCGCATCCACTGCATACGTATCTCATCTGAATCTGAGAATCAGAGTCTTCGTAGCTCGGCTACCTATGGGTTAAAGAGGAGTGTGCTCGCTAAGACATCACGTCTTATGCCTATGTATCTCATCTGGGATGAAAATCAAAGAAAAACGTAGTTCGGCCACCTATGGGGTAAGGGTTGTATTTTGGGGATGAACGACGTTACTACGTAATCTACCGGATGCTCGACCTTTGGAGACTTACTCGCCTGTAGTAGAAGGAGATAACATGTTCTTAGGAGAAGAAAAATCAATGAGTTTGGGGTGTTTAGGTATGCTCATGCAAAAAGGCAGTCCTAGATGAAGGAACCACGCTACCTTAAATGACATGCCACGAGAGGCTATACGAAACCTAAGAAATCGGTAACATGCGGGAAAAGTAAAGGGATCGAGAGATCTACCGTACGGATAAAGATCCGAAGTAACATCAATTAAAGAGATAAGAAACCCAGAGATCTCTCAAGCTAGCACCATCAAAGAAAGTGAGTCAGTACAGGTAATCGGAATAGACCTCTAGGTGGTACCCCATAAATAAAGTGGAACAGCAAGCAATCTCTGCAAGAGCACAAAACAAAACTCAACAAACAGGTTAGAGAAACAAGATAGGGTAATCAAGAGTTGCACCCAATTTAAAATGTAACCACATGAATCATGCCATTAAAATTCACAAAAAGCTCACAAAAAGCAACCAAGGGTAGGAGGCCTAAACCTCTTGTCAAACACATGCATCAAAAGGGTGTCAAATTCACCCATAATACCTCATACATTCAGAGCATTCAAATTAAAAGCATAAAGTAATGGGAATAAGGCAAACCTGACTAGAGAGATCGAATGAAATTGAATTTCCCGATTGGGTTTGCAAAGCAATCTGAGGGTTTATATGAGATGGAATTGGCTCTTTGCAGATGAGTTCCCTTCAGTCTCTAGAGGTTGCCCTAAACTCTGTTAGCTCTTCTCTCACTATCTTTTTCCCTGCCAGGGTAATAGGAATAGAATTGCCTTTTGTTTCACTGAAACTCTGAATTTATAACCTGATTTTTGTGGACCTGTGGGCTCAAATGAGAGAGGCCCAAGTCCAAAAATTTTATGTTATATTTTTTTTCTTCGTTTTTCGTTCTTTTTTTCTTTTTTTTTTAAACACGTGGGCTTCGCCTAGAGAGCATGATAGTTCATGAACAAACTTTTGCTCCTTCAAGATTAACGTTTTGACTAACGAATAGACCCCATTTGAACCTGTTGGAAGTATCTCAAGCCATTCCCTTGTGTTGACTGATCATCTAAATAGAACCCACAAAGTTTCTTGGATGATACTCAAGCTTCAAACAAAAGATGTTAGTGACACATTTTTGTGCTTTTGGTTAGTAAACAAATGTAAGAGAAACAATGATGTATAATTCAAGCATGCTTGGTGATCTCAAACCAAGCACAAGGAGTCCCACCCAAAGGCAAAGGGAACCAAGATGCTAAAGATCCTTGAGGCAATGCAAATGCAATGTTATGATGCCATGAGGGATCTTAGGGTCAAAATTAGGGTCTTACAAAGAGGTACATTGGAGAATTCACCACAAGAGTCGATAATCTGCACACCATCATACGCACGGTTATTGTAACACCCCGATTTAAACTAAGAGAATTATTTAATTAAGTTAATATTATGTTATTAATTTAATTAAATAAAGTTGAAATTTTGGGAATTATTATTATTATTATAGATGTTATTTATTTTAATAATAATTAAATAAATAAAATAAATGGAATATGAAGAGTGGAAGGGTAAAGGTGGAATTGGATATAAGAGGCCAAAAGGAGAACTCAGTTGGTTTTCACGTGTTTTGCTTCAGAGTCAGAAAAAGAGAAAGAACTGCAGAAGAGAAAGGGAAGGAAGAGGAAAAGGCCAAAGAGTGCTCAGAGTTTCCTTCAATCCAAAGAGGTAAGGGTCTGAATCTTATTAAACGTTAATATGCGAGCAATTTCGCGATATCTGTTGGATCGTTGATAGATTTTGGGAATTTTAGGGAGATTGGGAAAGTTGGGGTTTTGAGGGAAATTGTCCGATCTGTGAGTTTTGTGACGTTATATGTATTGTAATCGAAGTATGTTGTGTATATATAACTGTTGAATGTTGATTTTGGATTGTTAGCCGTGTGGTGTGAGTTATAGCGAGCAAAGAGGCAAAGCTGCGCTGGTTTTCGTAGCAGGGGAGTTCTGTTCGCGCGCGTTCGCGGCGCGAAGCTCAGTTCGCGGCGCGAACTGAGCAGGATTCAGAGGAGTTCTGTAATTCACTGTTCGCGACGCGACCCTTCGTTCGCGGCGCGAACTGAAGCGAAATTGATGATTCGCGACGCGAACCTATGTTGGCGGCGCGAACTGATAAATCCAGAATCTGATGTTAATGAGTTTGGAGTACGTTGAGTTGCGAGACTCTTAGTAGGTCGCTGTAATTGTATTATAACAATTAATAGTGATTATATGATGGTGTATGAGGTGTTTATGATGATTACATGTTGAATGTACATGTTTAATAATAAATGTGTTATGTAATGATGTGAAATCGATGAAATGTTGTTGTTGTTTTGTTGAGTTGTATATCATGTTATTAATGATGATGATAACATGACTATATGATGTTGTTGTTGCTATGATGATTATTATGCATGTTTGATGTGCATGCATTCATGAAAGGCCGATGCCTAGTGATGAACGGACTGAGTTCCAATGATGTTGTTGACTCCGGGCTTGTTGAGAGGCTTGGTTCCTTACGGGGAACTCGGATTCTATGGTGATGAATCTGGGAGTGGTGATCCTGTAGTGGTCACAAAATGGGTATACCGAGTCGTGTTGAGTCATGCATGGGTGTGTGCATTGCAATTGATGTGTTGTCTTGTTGATGTTCATGAGTTTGTTGATTATAATGATGATTATGATGAACTGTGTTGACATGTGTGCAATATAATTATATTATATTCTGTCGTTATATTATTGTTTAATAATGTAATTCTCACCCCTTCTGCATGTGTTTATGTTCATCCATGATGAACAATGTGCAGATAAAGAGGAGTAGCTAGTGTTGAGGTTGAAGAATAAGTGTAGAGTTATTCTACAGAGTCGAGTCAAATGCTCTGGTCATGTGACACCGGGGTTATGGGATTCGATAGATATTATGTTATTATTTCCGTTGTTCATGATGGTTAACATGTTGAGATCTTTTGTTGAGATAAATGTTGAAACATTTTATGAATTGTTAAATGATGAATTATAATAATTGTGTGTTGTCCGCTGCGAAGTTTTATTAAAATCAATAATATGTTTTATAATGAGATGTGATAAATGTTGAATTGAAAGAAATGTAAACTCTTCTACATGTCGTACTCTGATAAATTATTTAAATATGTCGTTTGGGTAGAAGGGTGTTACAGTTATACCAAAAGATATCGTCATTAGTGAGAGACATAAGTCTCGTGGACCACCGTAGACATCCCTTGTTCTCCTTGAAGGCGACCGTCTGTGGTAAGTGTGAAATAAACCACTTATGCAACAGAGGCAAACAGCATACAATGGCACCACCACCCTTTGCATTCCTCATATGCAAAGAAAAATAAGTGTCACCCAACAGAGTCGGAACAGGATTAAGAGTAGAGAGAATCCTAATGGCGTTCACATCCACAAACTTGTCGATATTGGGGAACAACACTAACCCATAGATGAGAAGTACAAATATGGCTTCAAAGGCATCCTCACTCATGACCTTCCCATACACGGTAGCTTGAGCAACGAGGAACTCAGAAGGGAGACCTTGAATTCCACCTTTGGTAGTCATATGAGCACCAACCAAAGATTCATCTATATGCAACATGTCAGCTATCTCTCGAGAAGTAGGAATACTTTCCAAGCCACTGAACGACAACTGGTCTAGAATAGGTATACCCACAAGGTAGGCATATTCTTCAAGCGTGGGCAAAAGCTGAAAATCCGGAAATGTGAAGCAACGGTACAAAGGATCATAAAACTGCACCAATACACTCATCAATCCTTCATCAACCTGAGTAGTCAGAAGAGGAAGAAGTTTTCTAAAACGAGCCTTGAAACCCAAAGGATCTAATACATAGGATGTCAAATTCCTTAGTTCTTTCAGGTCTGGTTGTCTGAAACTGTACTTCTTTGTATTCCTTCTTTGTCTTTCCATAAAATTTGCAAATAGACCTCTTAAGTTCCTTGAAGATTTTCTTATTTTTTGATGATACGAATGCAAATGGGTGCATGAATGCATGAATGCAACAAACACACTCAAGGATCAAGCAAAGCACACCAAACAAAGGTCATGGGATGAATCATCTTATCCTTAATATCAATCATCCATTTTGGTGGATTATGGTTTACACCTTATCAACACCCAAGTTCCATTGATATTAAGGATACATGAACGAATCAACCATGAATCAAGGGTTTGTTGCAAGTCACGAGCATGGAGTCTCGGTTAAGAGCCACCCAAAGGGAGTGTACTAGGGTTTAACCTGCCGAACATGTTTTACAAGAGGTTCCCATAGTCATCATCCCATCTTTCGGATATTATCGGAGAAACGACTACTCGTATTCCAAAAATATTCTCAAGAGAGACTCTTATGAGTGTAGTATCGCGTAACAATCGTATCAAATCTTACACTTGAACGACTTTCGCACTACATCCTAAATATAGGCCAAGATGGGCTTGGTAAACTAAGGTCCTTGGCTTCTAAGGTCTATATTGGAAAGAGTAATGTCTAACCACAACTACTTGTGTGACATTATTGATCCCAACATGACCTCCACCAAGTGAATGGACTTGCAAGTCAACTTGCTAAGGAATAACTCCACACAAGTCAACAAGACTACGTCATTCTCCTATCCTAAGTGCACTCGAGTTCGGGTATAAAACTCATCTCACAAAGACCACCAAGCATACAAGGAATTAATATTCAAGCAATTCAATCATTACATACAATACAGTAATCCCAAATTGCACAAAAATATGTCACAAAATAATATACAATACAATACAACATGAAAAGTAGGCAAAACCCACTAGGCAAATGTCCCCAGCAGAGTCGCCACTTTTCTGTAGCAGGGTATTCGTTACCTTTAGAGATATTGACTAAATCTAAGGTAAATCATACAAGTCGAGTCGCCACCGCACTTCTATTTATCCAAAGGAATGGTTAGAAAGCGAACAAAAACCTAAAAGTTTTATCGAGTCAAAAACTAGTAAAAAAGTCAGAGATCTGGGTAAGGGGGTTGGTTATGCAATGGGAAGGTATTAGGCACCCAAAGCATCCTAGGTACTCCTAGGGAGCCCTTTTCACATTGGTTATAAGGTTGGTATTTTGTGAAAATTTGTTTGTGCAAACAAGATTGAAGATATGAGGAGAGAATATACAAGTTATTTACATTTTGTGTTTGGATGGATGAACCCATTGCCTACGTACCATCTTAAAAAAGATTAGGATCAAAACCTCGTAGTTCGGGGTAAAGATCTCAAAATAATTTGGTGAATTGATTGGTCCAAAAGCCTTAAGGTCTGTTGTTATCCAAGGGAGAAAACTCAACCAAAAACCACAAATCCACCATGTGAGGATAGCTTCAACATGCTAGTGAGGGGTTAACCCTATAATAAGCATGGAAGACTTATTGTCCATCACTAAGGATAAAGGTGAGTATTACATCTACCTCAAGGATAACTCAAACCTAATAGCTAAAGGTTATGAAAAATTTGATTAAGAAGGTGGCCATTGAAACCACAAAAAGACATTTGGATGGGTTGTATTTACCAATGAAAAGTATTTACAAAGTGGTCAAAGTTGACTTAGAAGTTCAATTCAAAATAAGTATTAAGAAAGGAAAGTTTGAAAATCAAAAGCATAAGGCTTAGGTTTCTAATGTTGAAAACAAGTGTTGAATGTTTGCACAAAAGATTTGGCTAGGGTTAGAGTGGAGAGAAGAAGAAGAAAGGCTAAAGTCCTAGGCATACAAGAGGTGAGGGATAAAGAATAAGACCACAATGGAGTTCCTCTCTTGAGATCATATTGATGATCCAAGTAGCTCCCGTCCATTGGAATAAGCAAACACATAAGCATAAAACTCAAGCAATCAACAGTCAAATGAACTCTTGGGAAGCTCCTCAATATATCTTGGATCCCTCTCTCTTAGAAGTTCATGGCAATGGCTCCTCAATTTGGATCAAGTTGGAATCCCTAGCACAAGAACACACACATCAAAAAGTTCTATTAACAATAAAAAAAAATGGACAAGAGGGAGTTTGGAATATAGTCCTTTCAATGTTCATCTTCAAACTTTAAGCATTCTAAAGGCATGAGGCCTAGTTGCTCTTTGACATTTAAGCACTCTAAAGGCATGAGGCCTAGTTTCTCTTCAAACTCCACTAGCTTGCGTAAAGTCCTAAAGTTTAAGTTCATTTTGTCCAATTCTTTGCATTTGGTTCACAACAAACAGACAAACACAAGCACAAAAGATATATACACAATTATGTGCTCAAGTGAGCAAAAGGCAAATTGCATTAACATAAACATGTGCTCAAGTGAGAAAAGGGAAAAGCAAATGAATAATATGTACAAGAATAGTAAATTGCATAAGTGTAAAGTGCAAAAAGTAAATGTTAATGGTTAATGGTTAGTGTTAGTAGTTAGTGAGCCATAAGGCAAATTAAGCGCTATGTTAAGCAATCGTAATTGGACTTATGTAGAAGTCACAACTATCTGAGGCCGGTCAATAATAATGTAGGCAACAACACAAGTTAGAAGTCTTGATTAGTGAACCAAGTTCCAACAACTTGCCATGCCAAAAGAAAAGAGAATTGATCTTGTATTGGTTTAAGTCCTTTGCATGATTTAGGAAACAACATATCCTTAATGCAAAGCCATTCACTTGATCAAATGATCAAGATGGATGAGATTTGAATCAAGGAAGATTGAGTCTCCCTAATCAATGCTAACTTATCAACCTTCAACTCATTGATCAAAAAAAGAAAAGAAGAAGAAGAAGAAGATGAATAATGAAAAATGGAAAAGGAAAGAATAAAGTGCATTAAATGAAATAAAATGTACCAATCAACAAGTGTTGACCAATGACATTGAGGATCATGGTCAAACAATCAAAAATAGAAGTGAGATGAAGATTGGAAGTCAAGAAATGAACAAACTATTTTTGGCATTTTTTAATATTTAAAATAAACTTGAATTAAAATAATAAAGAAATGTCAAACTTCAAAATCACTTCAAATCAACCTTGAAAGGTCCAAGTGATTTATCCCAAGTTCAATAAGGTCAAACAAAGTTTGACAAAAAATTTCAGCATTTTTAAAAGTCAGAAACTATTTTTAATCAATTAAAAATGAATAAAAATAACCTAATAGAACTAAAATCTCAAATACATCTCAAATCAATTAGAAAATTGATGAGAATATTTTTCATAGATCCATCATCATTCAAATAGGTTAGAAACATATTTTTGTATTTTTTGAATATCAACAACTATTTAAAATGAATTAAAAATAACCAGAAAAGAGAAAATTCACAAAAAATATCAAATGACAAAATAAAACATATTAAACATCATTTTTAGAAACTAGAATTAAAATGGAGAAGAATGCAATTGGTCCCATATTTTTTGGATTAAAAATAAAGAAGTTATGAATTTTTGAAAATAAAGGAAATAAAAGAAATTAAATCAGAAATTAATAAAAAAAAAAACAAGGAGCTTCTGATCAAGCCTCATTAATTGACATGGCTGATCAAACGCTCCAGAAGCGCACTTCCATGGTGAGTCCAAGTCAAACGCGTCACACCTGACATTAAAGCAAGTAATCCAAACGCATGGCTGAGATTAAAACATGGGAAGTGCATCCAACGATCCAGATCAAATTTGGCATGGTGGACGGTGGCCAACGCCACCGTCTTCTCCGGCGAGCACTCAAGCTCCGGCCAGAGTTGCAGGTCCTCCAAACTCAACCAAAATCCACGATCTAGGTACCAAATTAAAGTTGGGGTGATATACATCACCCCTGTGCCATCTATTTCTACTCTAGATCTCCATAATGAGAGAAATCAGAGGTTGAAATTTGATGGTGTTCATCATGAACTTGTTAGATTTTGAAAATTAAGCACACAACAATGATGCCTCTATAGAGAGGACTTCAGACAACACAATAGCCAAGCAAATAGATCAATGATTAGTGAGTTTTGAAGAAAAAACCAGTTGAGGATCACCTTTGGATTGTGAAGATTTGAGTTGATTTCCTTGCTTCCTTTGGCCAAACAGAAGTTGTATAGATTGGATAATGAAGGTCTAGGAACTTTAGATCTAAAGATTCAACCAGATTTAGTTGAATTTTAGATCTGAAAAATTGAAGAAAATATGAACTAGTTCCTTTGGTAATGGCTATGGATTCAGTTGTGCAGCATATCAGGCGCCTTTAGGTTGGTTTATGATGGGGGTATACACCTTTATTTATAGCTGAAATTGGCTGAGCAAGTGAGCTTTCTCGTGTGCATGACAAATGGATATTCTTTGCATGGGCTTGCATGATCATGTAGAAGGCCCAAACTCAATTGCATTTGCATGCTGATGATCAATCAAATGGATTTGGACGTGCAGATGGCAATGCAATGGCTTGTGTAATGAGTTTCAACATGTTATGCACAATTATGCCTAAAACTTCACCTCTTCGAAAATGCCACTTGAAAAATTGAAACATAGGCATGTGGGTAATGGTTGGAAAGGTCTTGTCATAAGGAACAAATGTTATGTTGGCCAAAAACTCATTTGAAGTGTGGAAATTTATGAAAACAAGCCATGAAGTTCATAGTGCAAAACATGCCTTTGAAAATTTGGCCAAATTGGACCAACTTCAAGCCCTTCTGGTTTGATGATGCAAGCTCCAAATGAAAAAACCTCCATCATTAAAGTTGTAGATATTTTCAAGACAATCAAAATGGACTTAAATTTTGCATCATTTGGATTTTTGATGAAGAAGTTATGGGCACGTGAAGTTGGACTTTTTTGCCTTTCAATGCATTTAGCACAAAGTGACCTATAATGTTTTGCATTATCACATGTATTTATTTTGAGATTTTGAACTTTTGTTCAACATAACATTTTAAGTAGACATATTAAGATTTCCAATGCATTTGATCCCACCTCAAAATCATAAAAAATGAATGAGTTATGTCCTTGGGAAGTTGACCTAAAATTAGGGTTTCAGTCAAAATGACCTATAATGTCTTGGAATGGGATATGACCTTCCAAGCTTCAAATAAATTCTTGATGAACATGAAAGTTTTTCATATTGTCCTTAATAACATTTTTTTCTTTTGGGATCATATCCATTTGACCAACCCATAAAAAGTTAGGTCTCAATGTAGTTCAAAATAGTCAGATGGATTGACTGATCAACTTCTCAAGTCCACAACTCATATCTTGATGAATTGATGATTGAAGGCACTCAAATAAGTTCAAATATGCATGAAATGGTGAATTAAATAACTTCCCTTGATTGTATTTGACCATGCGCTGAGGTTTCTTCCTAAGCAAGGCATTATGGATGATCAGCTGAATTAGGGTTTCCTTGAGGAACAAACCTCAAACCCTTTGACTTGCTTTGATCAAAATGATGTATTGAGATACTTGAGAGGCATATTTGATGGGTAAGAGCTTTGGGAACCATTGCCATGCTTGCGTTCATCTTCTCTTGACCATATATTTGTACCAATGATCTCATAGAAGCTCTTGACCTTGTGATTGCTCAAGCTACAAACAAAAGATGTTAGTGACATATTTTTGTGCTTTTGGTTAGTAAATAAAAAATGAGAAAAGCAATGATATACAATTTCAAGCATGCTTGGTGATCTCAAACCACTCACAAGAGGTCCCACCCAAAGGCAAGGGGAACCAAGATGCTTATGATCCTTGAGGCTTTGGAAATGCAATGTTATGATGCCATGAGAGATCTTAGGGACAAAATTGAGGTCTTACAGATGCCTTATATTTACAACGCTCTGATAGTTTAAGGTCAAGATACGGTTGGCCAACAAATTCACGTAACTTGTGAAGTACAACAATTATTAGGAAATAATCGAATTAAAGTTGTAGCTATGAGTGCTACAAATAGTCTAAAAAGAGGAATGTAAGTGATTGACACAAGAGCTACTCTAAGTGTTCCAGTCGATGGAGCAACCCTAGGTCGAATGTTCAATGTGTTAGATTTTCTGGATCAAGTTTTTATTATTGTCTTTTCTCCTTTTGTATTAAACTTCTTTACTATTAATAGGTATGGTCTTGGACTATGAATAATGATATTTTTTTAGAGTTTGACTACTTGATTGATTCACTAATTTCTATTATGTCAATATTTGTTGGGATTCTGGTTCTCATTTATAGTGATAGTTATATGTCTCCTAATCAAGGCTATTTGAGATTTTTTATTTATATAAAATTTTTAATACTTAAATGTTAGGATTAGTTACTGGTTCAAATTTGATACAAGTTTATATTTTTTGGGAAATGGTTGAAATACGTTCTTATTTATTAATAGGCTTTTGGTTCACACATCCTATTGTGGCAAATGCTTATCAAAAAGCGTTTGTAATGAATCGTGTATGTGACTTTGGTCTATTATTAGGAGTTTTAGGTTTTTATTGGATAACCGGTAGTTTGGAATTTAGGGATTTATTTCAAATATCCGATAACTTAATTGATAAGAATGAGGTGAATATTATTTTTGTTATTTTGTGTGTCCTCTTGTTATTTTGCGGATCAGTTGCAAAATCTGCCCAATTCCCTTTTCATGTACGGTTACCAGATGCTATGGAAGGTCCTACTCCTATTTCTGCTCTTATACATGTTGCGACTATGGTAGCAACGGTAATTTTTCTTGAAGCTCCATAATAACACTAGTATTAGGAGCTACTTTAGCTATAGTTGAAAAAGATATTAAGAAAAATTTAGCCTATTCTACAATGTCTTAATTGGGTTATATGATGTTAGCTTTAGGTATGTGCTCTTATCGTGCCTTTTTATTTTATTTGATTACTCATACTTATTCAAAAGCATTGTTATTTTTATGATCTAGATCCCATTATTCATTCAATGGAAGCTATTGTTGGATATTCTCGAGATCAAAGTCAAAATATGGTTCTTATGGGCGGTTTAACAAAACATGCGCCAATTATAAAAATTGTTTTTTTAATAGGTACACTTTCTTTTTGTGGTATCCCACCTTTTGCTTGTCATTGGTTCAATGATGAGATTCTTAATGATAGTTGGTTGTATTCACCAATTTTCGCAATAATAGCTTATTCTACCGCAAGATTAACAACATTTTATATGTTCCAAATTTATTTACTTGTTTTTGAAGGATATTTAAACATTTATTTTCAAAATTTTAATGGAAAGAAAAATAGTTCATTCTATTCAATATCTTTAAGGCGGCAAATAAGAAGAAAATATTAAAAAAGAAAATTCATTTATTAGCTTTATTAACGATGAATAATAATGAAAAGAACTGATGTTTTTGAATAAAAAATATTATTTTATATTATTTTTATAATTTCTATCAAAATAAACAAATATTGTTAGTTTTGATGTATTAATTTATCCTCATCCTCGCTCTATAGATGATAATTTTTATTTTACAATTTTTATTTATTTATGATTTATGAATAATCAATCATTTTTCTTAATATTTTTTTAATATATATAAATTAAAAAATGACTAATCTAACATAGGAATGAATAGTAATATTCATTAATGAATATATTACGTTTTATAATATTTTGTTTCACTGGAATTTTCTTATTGGCTGGTTTTCACTTTGTACTTTCCAATATTGGGACCATTCTGCAAAGATTTAGAACAATTAAGAATATCGAATTCTATTTCTATATCCAATTTTATTAACCGAACCCCTTTACAAAAGAGATAAAACAAACGCATAAGAAACAAAATTCATCAAGAATCTAAATATATTTTATTCTTTTTATTTTTTTGGTATGGAATATACACATCAATCTTCATGGATCATACCTTTCATCCCTCTTCCAATTCCTATTTTAATAGGATAGGACTTCTAATTTTTTCCACAACAAAAAATATTCTCCGTATGTGGGCTTTTCCTAGTATTTTATTGTTAACCATAGTTAAGATTTTTTCGATTGATTTATCTATTCATCAAATCGATAATAGTTCTACCTATCAATAGGTATGGTCTTGGACTATAAATAATGATCTTTCTTTAGAGTTTGGCTATTTGATCTATTCACTTATTTCTATTATGTCAATATTAATCACTAGTGTTGATATTCTGGTTCTTATTTATAGTGATAATTATATGTCTCATGATCAAGGCTATTTGAGATTTTTTACTTATATAAGTTTTTTTAATACTATATAAGTTTTTTTAATACTTCAATGTTAGGATTAATTACTAGTTCAAATTTGATACAAGTTTATATTTTTTGACAATTGGCTGGAATGTGGTCTTAATTACTAATAGACTTTTGGTTCACACGTCCTATTGCGGCAAATGCTTGTCAAAAAGCATTTGTAACGAATCGTGTATGGGACTTTGGTTTATTATTAGGAATTTTAGGTTTTTATTGGATAAGTGGTAATTTGGAATTTATGGATTTATTTCAAATATTCAATAACTTAATTTATAAGAATCAGGTGAATATTAATTTTATCATTTTGTGTGCCCTCTTTTTATTTTGCAGATCAATTGCAAAATCTGCCCAATTCCCTCTTCATGTATGGTTACCAGATGCTATGGATGGTCCCACTCCTATTCCTGCTCTTATACATGTTGCAATTATGGTAGCAGCGAGAATTTTTCTTGTAGCTCGACATCTTCCTCTTTTCATAGTTATACCCTCCAATAATAACTTGAATAACTTTGATAGGTATAATAACACTAGTATTAGGAGCTACTTTAGATATTGCTAAAAAAGATATTAATAAAAATTTAGTCTATTCTATAATGTCTCAATTGGGTTATATGATGTTAGCTTTAGGTATGGGCTCTTATCGCACCGTTTTATTTCATTTGATTACTCATGCTTATTCAAAAGCATTGTTGTTTTTATGATCTGGATCCCATTATTCATTCAATGGAAGCTATTGTTGGATATTTTCTGGATCAAAGTCAAAATATGGTTCTTATGGGTTGTTTAACAAAACATGCACCAATTATAAAAATGACTTTTTTAATAGATACCCTTTCTCTTTGTGGTATCCCATATTTTGCTTGTTTTCGATTCAAGGATGAGATTCTTAATGATAGTTGGTTGCATTCACCAATTTTCGCAATAATAGCTTGTTCAACCGCAAAATTAAAAACATTTTATATGTTTCGAATTTATTTACTTGTTTTTGAAGGATAAATGTTCATTTTCAAAATTTCAATGGAAAGAAAAATAGTTCATTCTATTCAATATCTTTGTGGGGGAAAGAAGAAAAAAATATTAAAAAAGAAAATTTATTTATTAGCTTTATTAATAAGGAGTAATAATGAAAATACTTTTTTTTCGGGAGATGACATATTCACATCGAAGAAATCGAAATGTCAAAAGCATAAGACATCCTTTTCTTGATAGTGCCCATTTTGGTACTAAAAACATTCTTCTTTTTTATCCTCACGAATCAGAAAATACTATGATATTTTCTATACTTGTATTAATACTATTTACTTTCTTTGTTGGGTCCATTGGGATTTCTTACAGCCAGGAAGGAATAAATTTGGATATTATCTAAATTGTTAATTCCGTCTATAGATCTTTTACATCAAAATTCAAAGAATCATGTGGATCGGTATGAATTTTTTATAACTGCAACTTTTTTTGGTGGGTATAGCTTTTTTCGAAAAATATTTATAGTGTATTTTTTCTATAAATCGATTTTTGTCTTTACAAAATTTAAACTTCTTTAATTTATTTCAAAAAAGCGTTCCTAAAAAAATGATTGCTGACAAAATAGTCAATATTATATATGATTGGTCATATAATCGTGGTTCTATAGATGCTTTTTTTGAAGTATCTTTAATTGCGAGTGTAAGAAAGTTAGCTAAATTCAATTCTATTTTTGATAGACAAGTAATTGGTGGAATTTCAAATGGAGTTGGTATTTCTAGTTATTTTTTATAGGAGAGGCTATCAAATATGTGGGAGTAGGGCGAATTTCTTTGTATATTTTCTTTTTTGTATTTATCTTTAGTAATGTGTTATTATATATTTTTTTTCTATATTTATATAATAAAATTATGTAACATAATAAAATCTACTGAATTATGGTAGAGTTGTTTATGAATGTCTCATCTCAAAAGCTTCGGGTAAATCACGAAAGTTATCGTAGTAACAAAAGTATAAATTATTTTCTCTTTTTTGTTTGGAAAGATTCATGGGAGAAGGAAGGGAATTGAATATGCACATGGTGGATTCACAATCCACTGCCTTGATCTACTTGGCTACATCTGCCCTCTAACTATGTCTAAATTACATAACTTTTTATACCTTTTCATTATTCTTTTCTTCTAGTCTTCCAAAATATTAGAAAATAAGAAAATATTAATTTTTGTATATGTATATTGAAAAAGAATACTAACAAAAAGTAAGGGAGTAATATCCACAATGTTGATATTACTCCTTTACTTTCAAAAACCGATCAATAATATCAAAATTAGATGAATCGACCCAGACCAACTTACTAATGGGCTCCCTTAATACATTACAAAATTTAGCTTTAACCATGTTGATTGAGATACCACCCTATCTATTGAGCGAGTCAAAGTGAGCTGAGAGACAGGTTAAATACTTGTCAATGTTGAAAAAGTTTTCCGAATTTGTCAGATAGAAGTTGGAAGCTAGAAATATGGTCAGGTAAAATAAATATTTAATTTGGTGATGTTCGATTGTTATTGTGAAAATTGTTTTATGTTGAAATGTGCAGTTGTATGTGAGTTATTTGAGGAAAAACAACTTTTGAAATTTGGGGTTGTGATGACAGTACATCATTGTATAAATTTAGTTGAAGAATCAGACCAAAGCAAATGAAAGATGAGTTAAAATGAAGAAGAAAGACCAAAGAATGAGAAAAAAATAGCTAACTGTGAAGATTATGGACTTAGTGAAAATTTGAGTGAAAAATGAGGGGAAAAAAGAGTGCAGCTTCAAAAATAATCACATTCACCATCGCGCACGTGATATGGCCATAAAAGCTGCATTGCACGTGCGATTGAAGTCATCAAGCGCGTGATGGTCCTTTTTTTTGGGCTTTTTCTGACGCGTCTGGTCCATTATGAGCTCTTTTTAAGGGGAAATTTTGCACTTTGATAAAGATTATGAAAAATTTGAGAGCAAAGCACGGTTTTAAGAGCATCAAGGGTGATTTTTAGGGCATTTAAAGCCATTGGAGGTCATTAATTCAAGGGAATTCATATGTTATTTTTTATCTACCACATGTGGTATTGTTATATGAATTATGAGCAGCTAAACTCTTCTAGGTTAGGTTTTGTTATGATGAACCTATTTCAATATTGTTGGATTCTATGTTGATTTGACTTTGTATGAATCTTTTGATCTATATTGCCATTCAATTGCTTATTTTTCTTAGTGCTTTTTATTTGAGATGCTCTTTTAAATTAATTTTGGGCACATAGGGAATACAAACCGTTAGTCTATTATTTGGACCTAGGGTAATTATTGTACTTACGTTGGTTGAATAGGAATATGAGACCCCGAGTAGTGGCATAGAGAATTAACATTATACATATCGCCTAATCCTGCTTACGCTGACAAACTAGGGATAGAAATCTATGAGTGGTGGTTAGTGAGTTATTTTGTAAGGGATCGCCTTTATCGGTTTTGTTAATTCACCGTGGGGTTATAGTGATAAGATCATTCATACAAAGAATCAAATATCTACAATAGCGGAATAAGGGATTCTAAAACACAACCTGATTGCTTTCATAATTCTATTTAATCTCTTATTTACTTTTCGCACTGAAACTCGAAAACCCCCATTTTTTACTAGTTTTTATACATTTCACACATTTTGTCTTGTTAGAAGTAATCTCTATGGATTCAATATTTTTATTACTTCGACATTATCAGTACACTTGCTGAGAAGTCAACAAGCTCCATCACCAAAAGTTACGTAACTATTGAAGTAAGATTCAACTCCTTAAGATATGTCTTTTCTCTAGTCATGTGTCTGGAATACCCACTATCAAATACCAATCTTATCTTGAGGAAACTATGATAGAAGTATGAGCTATGAAACTATTGGCAACTGCTTTGGGTTTCCATTGCTTCTTAGCTCGAACCTTCTTTCCAATTTTTCTCTTTAGTCTGGGTTGAGTAAATTACTAAGGGTAACGATATAATTTGTAACAATAAGGCCTTATATGTATAAGTCTACCATAGTGGTGACATCTCTTTCTATAGTTCTTATAACCTCTGTGTTGAGGGTACACGTGTCGAGCACGAGGCTGAGACATGAGGTCCAACATCTGAAACTCAATCTTCTTCTTAGGAAGGACAAAATTCTTAGCGGAAATTTTTCTTTTCTTACTCATGCTGGATTCAAAACCTATTCCCTTCATATTTTTGGACATATTTCCAACTTCCAATATCTCATCTAGCATATTTGAACCATTGTTCAACATATGCACATATTTTATCATATTTTCAAGTTTAGAATTTAGTAGAGCTACTTCTTCTTCCAGACATATGATGGTTGAGAGAAGCTTCTCTTTTTCCTTCTAAAACACACCTACGGTTTTCTTTTAATTCTGCACTATTATCCAATCTTCCTCCCACCTGGTGTACAAAAGCTTGTATGTTGCAGCTAGCTCTTCATCAGTCATGTATTCATCACCAAACACACTATCAGATTCAAATTTTCAAGTGAAAGACATTACAAAATTAGTAGTTTCACTATCAAAATCAAAATTAGTCCAAGTAATAAATAATCCTTTTTTGTGCTTCTTGAGAAACGTAGGGCATTCGGTTTTGATATGACCAAAGCCTTCACATTCAAAACATCTAAGTCCATTGCCTTGTCTTCTTATATGCCCTTACTCTGGGGACCAATGTCAAACAAGATGTCTTGCATATTTATACTCCATTTTCTATCCAACTTCTTCAATGCTTTGTTGAACTTTCTTCCAACAAAAACTATAGCCTATACAAAACTTTCTTCAGTATCCTTATCACTTTGATCTTCATTCTCTTGAGTGTTCGATACAAAAGCTTCACCTTTGTTCTTCTTTTCAGATCTTCCATTTATATAAACTACAAAGGTTTTAAGAGAGAGAATAAGTTCATCAATATTAAAGGTCATTAAGTCTTGAGCTTCTTCAATGGTTGTTACTTTCATGTCAAGCTTATGAGGTAAAGATCTGAGAATCTATCTATCCAGCTTTTCTTCTGACATATTTTCTCCTAAAGAAAAATAATTGTTGGCTATGTCATGCAGTCTAATGTTGAAATCAGATATGGATTCATCTTCCAACATTCTCATATTTTCAAACTTAGTTGTGAGGATTTGTATCCTTAAATCCTAACCTTAGATGTGCCTTTATGAGTAATATTGAGAATCTTCCAAGCTTCTTTAACTTCAGTACAAGAGTTGATTAGTTTGAACATGTTCTTGTCCATACTATTGAATATATCATCAAGGCTTTATCGTTTCCAAGAGCTTCATCATCTTCATCTTGGGACCAACCAACTTCCGGATTTAAGCTTGTTGAACCATCTTGAGAAGTGATCACAAGATGTTTTCCACCTTTAACCACAACCTTCCAAGTTTTGCTCTTAATGGATTTGAGAAAAAACAACAATTTTTGCTTTCCAATATTCATAATTTGTACCATCTAAAACATGTGGTATGTTGACAATATCTCTATCCTTAGTGTTGTCCATTTGAACAAAAGATACCTTCTCTGGAGCTTACCCAAACAGAACAAATTTCCTGCTCTGATGCCAATTGAAATTATTTTCCTATGGGGACATCTGTTGGACACGGTGTTGGGATAACTGGCCCAACTTGTTAAACCAGTAAGATAACAATATAACAACATCAATAACACAATGCAGAAAGCTATAAAATAACACAAGAGATTGGTAACCCAATTCGGTGAAACCACACATATGTCTAAGGGGCACTCTAGCCAAGAAAGGAAATTCACTACTTCGAATTAGTATAATTAGTCTTATATGAATATCAACCCCATGATGTTCAATGCCTCTTCCTAATCCTACTAACTTTCTATTTAAGACCCCCCTTAAATATGAGAACCCTTTTCACTTTCTCTCAATCTCAATAACAACTCTATTGATTATTGAATTTATAGCTCAACTAAGACAAACCAACAACTATGCCAAGTTACTGAAACATAGAGTGGTGTACACAAAGATTCAACACTAATACACCATTAGTGTGGAATACAAGAAACAAAGACTCACAAACCCTAGGCACTTAGAACTTAATCTTGTGCACAAAACTCATGAGTAAAACAAATAATTAAGTCTCCTTATATAGAAATCTCTTCTGGGCTTTTTCCTCTTAGATATTTGCATTTAATTCGTCCAAAATAATAGCTGAAGTAGTTGGATTTAATTTTCTCCATAAATATCTCCAGCAAAAGATATGATTTGTAATTTTCCAAATTCAAATTTAAGTTTCCATTAAAATCTGATTTGATCTTCAACAACTATCAAACAAATAAAAAAACATTTCTAAGCAATCTGCAATAAATCTGATTGAATTCCAATTAGAAACTTCGCACCAAAAAACATTTCTAAACAATCTACAACAAATATGATGAATACTAACGTATTACGATAAGTCAAATATGAATGATTAAACAAATAAAGATGCAAACTTATCTTTAGGGTTTGATAAACTTGACGATCTGTTGATGGAAAACAAAGAATAATCTAAAGCATCATCTCATGCCACTCAATCATGTGTCAATATAAGAAGTAATATCTAACAAGGACATGAGGCAATATTTGGTGATCTCCGAACTTAGTAATGAGTGAATGGTTGTAAGGTAAAAGGACTTTATCGTAAAAGTATATGGCTAAAAGCACACGCACACTAAAACATTTTCAAACTGTTGTATAAAATAAAGTATCTTAAAAAATGTTTTAAAGTTGTTTCGGTGACTTTGAAGCTATTAAAATGGCTAGAGGGAAAATTTTAGCTTATCTAATCGATTAAGTCCTTTGTCTAATCGGTTAGGTTAGTTCAAACTTATGCCCCAAGAAATTCAGACAATGCCTTAATGATGCACAACGACTAGATATATTTTCCTTTCTTTATGAAACTTAAAAACGATTATTTTTATCTTCTAATAGATTAGACACATGTGCCAATAGATTAGATTGTTACAAAATATATTGAATGAAATTTCCTTTTTCTCGTTCAAATTATCCATAATTGTGTTTTGACACTTTCATCTCTCTCTCTCTCTCTCTCTCTATATATATATATATATGTATATATATATATATATATATATATATATATATATATATATATATATAAACATTTCTATAACTTTATCTCATTATGTTTTTAATCCAAGTTCTTTTGTGAGAAAAATCCTTTTGTGAGTGAGATCATTTTGTAATTCTAGAATGGGTGGAATTGTAAAATTCCTCAGGGGAACCCTTTGTGTATACCTTGGTTGAATATTGTCCAATTAGGGATTTGATTATGTTAAAACTAAACCCTTAACAAGCTTTCATTTGGGATTAGGTATGTTAGTCCTAGTTTAGGTTGGAGATTAACATGTGATAAAATCTCTTAGGTTCTTGGTTAGCCTGATATTAAAACAAAGATAGGTTGAAGCTCAACTCGATACTTAAGAGCCTCACAGGTTTGTGATCAACCTGATGTTAAAATCTCACAGGGTTTTGATTATCCCTGTTAAAACCAAGGTATTAAACTCAAAGGTTATGGAACTTGAAGACTAACCTCTCCAAGGTCCGTTTTATGGAGAAAAGACTAACCACTTCAATCCATAGCTTGGAAAGGAAGATTGGCCCATTCACTCTCAAGTTGATTATGAAGAAAAGACGTAAATGCACACATCTATTTGTAGCGGTAAATTCATGATCATCAAGCTATGGATAAGCTAGAGATCAAATAACAAGAGTCGCCACCACACTTTTATTGTTTCCAAGGGAAAAGGGAAAAAGTACGAACAAAACCCAAAAAGTAAGAAGTTTTCAAATCAAAACTAATAAAATGTTAGAGATTACAGGTAAGGGGGTTGGTTACACAGAGGGAAGGTTTTAGCACCCAAAGTGTCCTAGGTACTCCTAGGGAGCCCTTTTTGTGTGCATATGTATTTGGTACAAAAATGATGTTTACAAACAAATAGAATGGGGGGATGAGAAAAGAATTCATTGATTATATTTTTGTGTT
Source organism: Lathyrus oleraceus (assembly GCF_024323335.1). Lineage (NCBI taxonomy): Eukaryota > Viridiplantae > Streptophyta > Magnoliopsida > Fabales > Fabaceae > Lathyrus > Lathyrus oleraceus. Next base: position 139,706,835 of record NC_066583.1, on the reverse strand, counting down.
TGGCAAGACCTTCGGTCTTGTGCCTACGTACCAACATAAAAATGAGGGATCAAAACCTCGTAGTTCGTGATACAAATTTCAAAGTGGATGTATTGCTTTTAACAAAATTTAGTTTGAAAGGCACAAAGTGTAACACCCTTCTAAAATACCCCAATAAATAATTAAAACAACCAAACATAAATCAGAGTATATATGCAATTTAAGGGTGTCACACTTGACACTTCACACCATGTTCCAATTTAACTCGTCATGCTCATTTATTCATCAAAATAAACATTTGCATAATTCGCAGCGGATAGAAATTAACAACAACATGCAAAACATGTAACACATTACATGTAAGGTTATTCAACAACCAAACCGAAAACAAGGCAAAACATCCCGTCCCGATGTTACATCTACCAGAGCATGACTCACTAAGGAACTACACTAGACTCCAAGGACTAGCTTCTACTCAATCACTGCACGTTACCTGAAACATAGTTGTAAGGGTGAGTTCCTCAATCGATATAATAAGCATTATAAAATATCATGTAATGCTAAGTAAATGAACACATCTCATCACCCTAATCATATCACACATTCAGTAACAGCAACATCAACTCATACTCATAATCATGCTCAACATAAACATCAAAACACACGTATAATATTGGAACACATCCATTCATATTATACACCATACATACATTATGCAATGAGACTCCATGCATGCGGTACCGACTATTCGTGAACATATAGTTCAACCTCACCGATCAAATCCAGATACGGCTACCAAGCTCACTAGTCCCACTCATTTGAGACGTAGTGACTCACTCACTAATTCCTCACCATGGGAATTAGCTACCACCCCAAGGGCTATGCTATGCACGCTAATCACCTAGCATGCAAACATCAACAACAATCCACAATAACTCACTCACTAATTCCTCACCATGGGAATTAGCTACCACCATAAAGGCCACAATATGCAAGCTAAATCACTTAGTCATGCAAACATCAACAATCATCCATAATGGACATCTGCTCACACTCTAAGCCATAAACAGTCCATTCACAATTGCATACATAATAGACACATCCACAGCATTATGCATACAATCATACATCATCCACATATTTATCACATAATCATATCATGCCACATAATCAATCACAGTATTAGCACGCTCTACTAATACCCCTACCGCTCAAAACAACGGGAAATGATCCCTATTATATCATACGCCAATATAGGCCAAACATCAAACATGCACACCACATTTAAATATAATTTTTTCACTTTTCACACAGTGTTAACCGGTTAACGCCCTGGGTTAACCGGTTAACGCAACACAGAACACGCTTCCTGGCAATTCACAACAGTGTTAACCGGTTAACACCCTGGGTTAACCGGTTAACGCAAGACAGACAGCAATATTTCACAATTCATAACAGTGTTAACCGGTTAACACCCTGGGTTAACCGGTTAACGCAAGACAGAAAGCTGTTCCTGCGCTAACACGAAGCAGAATGCAGAATTCTCCGCATTTTCCGCCGTTGGAGGACTTCCGGACCTCCGATTCCAATTCCGTAAAAAGCTACACTTTCAGAAAATCAAGACTCATCCAATTATAGATTCAATTACAACTTTAACATAACTTATTCATCTCAATTTTTCAGCATTCAACATCCCAATTAGGGTCAAATCAATGGCTTATCACTACCCATTACATGTTAACCCATAATACCCATTAAACGACGATAAACCCCCCTTACCTGAGTTAATCCGGCAATTCTTTTAGCTTCAAGCTTTTCCCTTCTTCAACCCTTGTTCTCTTGCTCTTCCTCTTTGCCCTTTTCTCACTTTCTGTCGCTTCTCTGGTTTTCACGTGAAAAAACCCTTTTTACCAAATGGAACTCTTTATATATATATTCCAACTTTATTATTCCAATTTATATTATTCCAATAATAATAATAATTCCAATAATAATCCAATTATTTAATTAAATTAATAAATATACTATTAACTTAATTTAAATAATTATCATATTTTATCGGGGTGTTACAACTCTCCCCCACTAAAAGAGTTTTCGTCCTCGAAAACATACCTCAAACGAATAACTCAGGATAAGACTCCTTCATCTGACTCTCAAGCTCCCAAGTCACATTGCCACCTGCTGGTCCTCCCCAAGCTACCTTTGCCAAAGCAATCTCTTTACCCCGCAACTGCTTCAACTCTCGATCCTCGATCCTCATAGGTGATGTTTCAACAGTCAGGTTATCTCTCATCTGTACATCATCTACTTGGACAACATGCGACGGATCAGGAATGTACCTCCTCAACTGAGACACATGAAAAACCTCATGCAAATTCGCAAGTGACGGCGGTAAAGCGATACGATAGGCTACCTCCCCTATCCTCTCCAAAATCTGATAAGGACCAATAAATCGAGGTGTCAACTTCTTCGACTTCAAAGCTCGACCAACCCCAGTTATCGGAGTAACACGAAGAAACACATGATCTCCCTCTTGAAACTCAAGTGATTTCCTCCTCTTGTCGTGGTAACTCTTCTGACGACTCTGAGTAATCCTCATCTTCTCCTGAATCATCTTAATCTTTTCCGTAGTTTGTTGAATAATCTCCGGTCCAACCACAGCACTCTCACCAGACTCATACCAACATAAAGGTGTCCGACATCTCCTACCATACAAAGCTTCAAACGGTGCCATACCAATGCTCGAATGAAAACTATTGTTGTAGGTAAACTCAATCAAAGGTAAATAACAATCCCAAGCACCTCCCTTTTCCAAAACACAAGCCCTCAAAAGATCCTCCAGTGACTGAATCGTCCTCTCAGTCTGACCATCAGTCTGCAGATGATATGCAGAACTCAATCTCAGCTTAGTTCCCAAAGCCCTTTGCAAACCTTCCCAGAACTTCGATGTAAATCTAGGATCTCTGTCCGAAACAATACTCGACGGAATACCATGCAAACTTACAATTTTCTCAATATACAACTCAGCTAATCTCTCTAACGGATAATCCATTCTGATCGGAATGAAATGAGCCGATTTTGTCAATCTGTCAACAATCACCCAAATAGCTTCAAAATTCTTAATTGTCCTCGGTAAACCAGAAACAAAATCCATACTGATACTATCCCACTTCCACTCTGGAATAGCCAACGGTTGCATTAGCCCAGACGGCTTCTGATGCTCAATCTTTGACTTCTGACAAGTCAAACAAGAATAAACAAAACTCGCAATTTCTCTTTTCATTCCCGGCCACCAAAATAACTTTTTCAAATCATGATACATCTTCGTAGCCCCAGGATGAATACTCAGACCACTACGATGTCCTTCCTCAAGAATACTCTTCTTAAGTTCGGTAACATCCGGAATACACACCCGATTACCAAATTTCAAAACACCATTCTCATCAACTCTGAATTCACCACCTTGACCTTGATTCACTAGAGTCAACTTATCAACCAAAAGCACATCGGATTTTTGACCCTCTCTAATCTCATCCAGAATACCACTCGTTAACTTCAACATTCCCAATTTAACACTATTGTGAGTACTCTCACACACCAAACTCAAGTCTCTAAACTGCTCAATTAAATCCAATTCCTTAACCATTAACATAGACATATGCAATGATTTCCGACTCAATGCATCAGCCACTACGTTTGCTTTACCCGGATGGTAATTCAAACCAAAGTCATAATCCTTCAGAAACTCTAACCATCTCCTCTGTCTCATATTCAGCTCTTTCTGATCAAACAAATACTTTAAACTTTTATGGTCACTGAAAACCTCAAATCTTGACCCGTACAAGTAATGCCTCCATAACTTCAGAACAAATACCACAGCTGCCAACTCTAAATCGTGTGTTGGATAGTTCCTCTCATGAACCTTCAGTTGTCTCGAAGCATAAGCTACAACCTGCTTATTCTGCATCAAAACACCACCCAAACCCAACAATGAAGCATCACAGTAAACCTCAAATGGTTCCGATGGACTTGGTAATATCAGAATAGGAGCAGTAGCTAACCTTCTCTTTAACTCTTGGAAACCTTCTTCACATTTTGAGTCCCAAACAAACGCTTGCCCCTTTCTAGTCAACATCGTCAACGGTAACGCCAACTTAGAAAATCCCTCAATGAATTTCCTATAATAACCTACAAGTCCAAGAAAACTCCTTATCTCAGAAACTGACTTCGGAGCTTCCCACTTGGATACCGCTTCTATCTTAGAAGGATCAACAGCAACACCACCTCTTGAAATCACATGACCAAGAAAACTAACCTCTTCTAACCAAAATTCACACTTAGACAGTTTAGCAAATAACTTCTTTTCTCGTAGAACTCCTAAAACCACTCTCAAATGTTCAACATGCTCTTCTTCAGATTTCGAATATACCAAAATATCGTCAATAAACACCACAACAAACTTGTCTAGGTACGGATGGAAAATCCTATTCATATACTCCATAAATACTCCAGGCGCATTAGTCACACCAAAAGGCATTACAGAATACTCATAATGTCCATACCTTGTCCTGAAAGCAGTCTTCTGAATATCCTCAGTTTTCACACGTATTTGATGATACCCCGATCTCAAATCTATTTTGCTGAACACACTCGCACCAACCAACTGATCCATCAAATCATCAATCCTCGGCAAAGGATACCGATTCTTGATCGTCACTTTATTCAGTTGCCTGTAGTCCACACACAACCTCATAGTACCTTCTTTCTTCTTAACCAATAACACTGGTGCACCCCACGGTGACACACTCGGACGAATAAATTTCTTATCCAACAGATCTTCCAGCTGACTCTTCAATTCAGTTAACTCAACAGCAGACATACGGTACGGAGCCATCGACATCGGCCTAGTACCAGGTACCAAATCAATCGAGAACTCAACTTCACGCTCTGGCGGTAATTCATTCACTTCTTCAGGAAACACATCAGGGAAATCACACACCACGGCTAGATCGCAAATCACCAGTTTATCTTTAGCCTCCAAAGTCGCTAACAGCATAAACAACTCTGCCCCATCTGCTACTGCCTCATCATAGGGAGTGTAATACTTCGACAGCTCTGTGAACTTAGCAGCATACTCAGTAACAGACCGGTTGCCCTGCTTCAATTCTAAGAACTCTATCTCTTTCTTTCCTCTGACATCCTCTGGAAAGTACTTCCTCAGGAATCTCTCTCTGAACACCGCCCAAGTGATCTCAGCACTCCCAACAGCTTCCAACTCAGTGCGGACAGCAACCCACCAATCATCTGCTTCCTCAGACAGCATATGCGTACCGAACCTGACCTTCTGGTTATCGGCACACTCAGTCACTCGGAAGATCCTCTCGATCTCCTTCAACCACTTCTGAGCACCATCTGGATCGTATGCTCCCTTGAACATTGGAGGATTGTTCTTCTGGAACTCACTCAGTTGACGAGCAGCTCCCAATCCCACAACATTCGGATTTCCTCCAAGTACTCCAGCTAGCATACCCAGAGCCTCAGCAATCGCAACATCATCTCTACCTCTTCCAGCCATCTCTATTCTGAAAACCCAACAAGCTAAAACAATAAGTACTGATAGGGTTACACAACACCTATCACGTACAGGGAAACAGAATAATTACGACTCGACTAGACCGACTATGCTCTGATACCACTAATGTAACACCCTTCTAAAATACCCCAATAAATAATTAAAACAACCAAACATAAATCAGAGTATATATGCAATTTAAGGGTGTCACACTTGACACTTCACACCATGTTCCAATTTAACTCGTCATGCTCATTTATTCATCAAAATAAACATTTGCATAATTCGCAGCGGATAGAAATTAACAACAACATGCAAAACATGTAACACATTACATGTAAGGTTATTCAACAACCAAACCGAAAACAAGGCAAAACATCCCGTCCCGATGTTACATCTACCAGAGCATGGCCAAGTCCTTTAGCATAGGAATGTTGCCTAAGTTCTAAGTCCATTTGTCCAAGATCAAGCCAACTCAGTCCAGACAAAAGTTTTTTAGGATTTTGTTGTTATTATGTACATTAATGGTCAAAGACCACACAAACAAGCAAATTATACACAAACAAAATATACCACACAATATGGTCCAAGTGAACAAAGTGAAAATTGCATTAATATAAACAATTAGAATGATATGATTAATGGCAAATGTGTAAAAGCTAGAATTAAATGACATTAAAGTAAATGGCTTGAAATTAAAAGTTAGTTGTTAATAGGTTAGAAGTTAGTATTGTTTTGCTTTTGCTTTTCATTCTTAGACATCCTTTGGAGAACACTCAACCCACTTATCACAAGCATGGATCCTTGAACCAAGACATCTTCCAAAGGAAGGAAGAAAGGTCAAGTTTCCACACAATACCATGAAAGAAGGGAGACTTACAATCTCACTAACTAGAATGTTATACCTTTTATGTCACAAATTTAGCGCTATGTTAAGCAATCTTAATTGGACTTATGTAGAAGTCACAACTATTTGAGGTCGGGCAATAGAATTTTGGTGTTAATGCATGTTAGAGATATAGTATTATGGATTATGCTCATGAAACATACCACACACAAAAAGAATATGCAAAAGGTGTGGCCTAATCTCATCCATACTCATGTTAATTTTTCAATCAACTAGCTTTATGACTTTGAGATGTCATAGGCCAAATTAGGTGAATGCATAAAGAAGGGGAATGAGATGAAGAGGGAGGGGAATAAATGATAACTCAAATTGGTCAAAGGAGGATTTTTACCAAATTAATATCATCCATTCATTTTGGGAGATGGAATGTACATTTCATCAATCCCCTAAATCCAATGATATTAACTTGACAAAGTCAAATCAACCTTGACCAAGGCCCAACAACAAGAGTCAAACACAAACAAGTCATCACAATTGTTCAACACAATTATTTGGCATTTATTCAAATTAAAAAAATACTAAAATAATACATTTAAATTAAATATGGTTTGTCAAATTCCTAAAACCTCATCAAAACACCAAATAAATGGCCATGAGATTTATCATAGGTCAAACAAGGTAAAAAGACCTTGGAGAAAAATTTTCATAATTTTTTAAAGACTTAAAAGTATTTTTAAACAATTAAAAACAAATGCAAAATCAATTAAATCATGAAAAATATTAATAATGATCCAAAAAATAATTTTAATCCAGAATATGAAAGAGGAAATTATTTGAAATTTTTTGGTGAAACTCATATTTTTTTGGATCAATATTAAAATGAATATGGATTAATGAAAATAAAGCAATTAAAATGAAATTCAAATAATCACAAAAAACGTGGACCACTTGATCTCCCTCATTAATTGAGGTGGCATATCAAGTGGCATCCAACGCACGTTCCATGGTAGACTTGAGTCAACGCGACACATGCATGGTAATTAAAAACAACGCACGAGATTAAAACAATTTAAAAGGGATCAATGACTCTGAACCGTGCCAACACATCACCGGCCTCCAAAGGCCGGTCATCTTCTCTGGTGACCCTGGCCGGACTGGTTCACTCATCACCATCAAAAAATGAAAAAGGAGGACATGATCTGAAAGAAAAAATGGCGTAGAGCACGAATCTGACCTCAATTTTAACTAACTCCTCACATATAGAAAGATATGAGGAGTTGAATTTTGAGGTGTGTCAACTGAGTTGCTTCGATTTGACCTCTAAGCAACTCAATCTTCTTGCCTATACTGGTAGGACTTCAGACAACCAAAGAATCAAGAGAATTGAGCAAGATTGAGACAGAATCAAAGAGATGAAATTTTCTGGAAAATACCTTCAATGCAGGTCTGGATTCAATTGTTCTTGCCTTGGCTCGTGCTTGATCTCACTCAGAATGCTTGCAGAAGTAGAATGAAATGCACAAAAGGTCTTGGATCCCTGGAGTTTTGAATCTCAAAACAGTGAGATTCAAACTCAATTTCAAGATGAAATTCTCAGGATTATCCTCTCAAATGGAAGGGTTAGGGGCAGTGGCAGAGCCAAATAAAAAAATTTGGGATGACCGCTAACGTAAAATAAAGATTATAAATAAAATGTAAATAGTATTTTAATTAAAACATTAAAGTTAAAATAAATACAAAGTTAATTACTAAAAATTTAAATTACATGACTTAAAACTACCTTAAAGTAATGCTTTACGCGTTCCGAGTGACTTAAAATCGTCAATAATTGACTCCGAACTAATGCTTGCACTAATCTCCCTTTCAATATATACTGTCATGCTATCTCCAAGAAACCCATCATCCATCTTGTTTCTCAACTTAGTCTTAATAATTTTCATTGCTGAAAAAGACCTCTCAATTGTGGCCGTAGAAACGAGAAGAGTCATGATAAGATGAAATAGTCTATCAATCAAGAAGTAAGTTTCAGCCTGTCCAGATGCAACCAAACATGAACATAGTTCTTGAGTAGTTGATAAACTATTCAAGTTTGATGCTTGACGAGCAACAAATAGAAAATGTTGGGGTTGAAATTGGAAATTATTATTCTCTTGATCACTAAAATCCATAGGATAATATTTTTTAACTAAAGAACAAATAGTATCAATGCTAAAAACTTTATATACATCCCTTAGGAGATAAAGAACAAGAAAGAGTTAACAAATCCATTCCCTGCTCACTGAATCTGCTATTAAACTCTTGTAACTGTTTGTCAATGGTAATGAAAAAGATTTCAACTTTAAAGTAATGTTGAATTGTGACTTGATTCTCTTCAAGACGGGAGCGTCCAAATCTTGTTGTTGAATGAACATCATTAAGATCAGGAATCTCAATACCATGCTTTTCACAAAAAGATACCACTTTAGTAAACAATATATCCCAACCATTTTCTCTAAAACCTTGAATAAGATGTTTTGTTGAACGAACCAAGTTCATAGCATTAACTATATCTTGATTTTTTTAAGGCTTGACAAAGCATATCTGTTATTCCCATGATTTCTTTCATCAAGTTAAAATAAATATAAAATCAAATGCCTTCAAGTAATTGTAACAACTATCTGCATCCCCACGTGTAGCATAACTCCCTCTATCTTTTGCAATTTTTTTAAAAACTAAACAAGTTGCTTCATACATGTTTATCAAGCTAGAAATTGAATCATAATGTGATCCCCAACGAGTATCTCCAGTTCGTTTCAATGTACCAACTTGATTTGCACCTTTACCAGTTACAATCTCATCAATCTCTAACAAATAAGCAATTTCTTCTAATTGGGCAGCTTGTAACTCATCATGACGCTTTGTAGAAGAACAAACAACATTCACAACAAAGATCAGCTTCTCAAAAAATTTATGAACATGTTTGACTTCTCTTGATGATGTAACTAATGCAAGTTGCAATAGATGAGCAAAACAATGAACATAGTATGCATAAGGACAATCCTTCATAAAGAGGGCTTGTAAACCATTCCATTCTCCTCTCATATTGCTAGCAACATCATACCCTTGGCCACGAATGTTAGAAACATCAAGGTTATGTCGAGAAAGTATATCACATATTGCTTCCTTAAGAGTTAAAGATGTGGTGTCTTTAACATGTGCCTCATCAAAAAATCTCTCTTGTATTAAACCAACTTTATCAACAAATCTTAATACAAGAGCCATTTGTTCCTTTTTTGACTCATCACGAGCTTCATCAACAAGGATACAAAATTTGAAATCACCAATTTCCTCACGAATACTCTTTTTCACCCTACTAGAAAGAATTTGCAAGAGCTTTTCTTGAATTTGATGTGAAGTATACTTGCAATTTTGTGGAGCATTTTCCAACACAACTTTTGCAACTTCATCATTGTAGGATGCTAAAAGTTTCAATAACTCAAGAAAGTTACCTTGATTTCTTGATTTGCTACTTTCGTCGTGACCCCTAAAAGCACAAGCTTGTAGTGTTAACCAACGAGCAGTGTCATTTGAAGTCTTGAGTCGTAACCGATTATTCATTCTTTGACTTGAACTTTGTACTTGAATAACATTTCTAATATGACCATCTTGATTCAACAAGTCTTGACAAGATTTCATTGCATTGTTGTGTGGTGAGCAAGGACCTTCCCTATGTGTTTAAGAAAGGAACACTATTTTCCATTCCTAACTTTCTTCCAATTTCTAAAACCCATAGAAATAAAGACAAGTGACCCGGGACGTCCACTTAGTTTTTTGCTAAAAAGGTAACATGGTAAGCAATATGCGGCATCTTCAGATGGTGAATATTCTAACCATGATGGAAATATGCTAAACCAAGTATGTTGAAACCTTCTCGGATGATCCTCGTTACCGGACAAAGGATAGTTTTCTAAATGAATTTGATATGGACCCTATTTTAGATAAGCTCTTCGTATTGCATCCACTTGATTTGGTGGATATTGCCAAATCGGAGGACGCTTTCCAGGATCGCGTTCCAAAGAATTTTCAAAACCATGATGCTCTTCAATTGTTGGATTCTCAAGAACTGTTTCAGATTTGGATGTCGGGATTATAATTTCATCATCTCTCTCTTCTCTTTCAATTTCACATGCTTTCCTTTTGAAAAAAGAATCAATTTTCCCATTATTCATCTTTACTCTTCCTATAATATCATATCAGATCCAAAAATCAATTTAGAGAACATAAAAATTAAAAGAGAAAAAAATTAATAAACTTAATTAATCAACTTTAATCCGTTTTCAAATACCGGTAACTTCACTATTAGAAATTAGCAGCAACAATGATTAAATAAATCTTATTACAGTGTATAACTATATTTGTAAATTACAGTGTTATGAATTGGCTTAATAAACCTCGTATAGATTATTTTAACACATTAAGAAAGAAGAACCCTAAAAATCTCAAAAACACAAATCAAGCAATCACTTTAATTTGTTACTTTTTATAAAAGAAGAATGAATAATTCTTTTACCTGTTAGATGTCGATCACTTTAATCTGTTCCGATTCCGATGCCAGTAGCAAACCTATATGAGAAAGAAAGGAAAGGTAGGAGCTTTTTACCGTATCTGTATTTTAACCTAACTTTGAATGAAAAAGAAAAAAAAAAATAATTTTAATTTAAAATAAGGATGTTTTAGTAATTTAATATATATGAATTAAAAAAAATAAAAAGTTGAGGGGTGGCCGTGGCCTTCCCACGCCCCCCTCAATTCCGCCACTAGTTAGGGGTCTAGGATCAAAACTGGCACGAATGTCTGTTGAATTCTGAGCATATGGAGCTCTATTTATAGCTGGATCATGTGATATTTGCACCTTCCAAATGACTTTCCAAAATTGGCAATGGATGATGCATGGGTGCATGGGCGTGTACAGGCCCATGAGATTATTGCTTTAGGTCCACAATTGAGTGTGAGAGAGTCTGAAATCAACTTGGATTGCAAGGCAAGTGTACATGGAAACTTGAAGTTTGATCTTTGCCAAATGATGATGCAATGTTCAAGCCATGCGCAACCTATTCAATTCCTATCCAAAATGGATGAACTTGGACTTTTTGGAAAGGTTAGATCAAGAGGAACAACTTTCATGTTTAATAATTTTCCATTTGAAGCTTGTATCATGATAAATTTTGAGGTGGAAGTTTGGAAATTTTAACATGTCGAAAATTTTTCTATGTGTCAAGCCATATATCTCAATATTCTACCTTGCTTAACTTTTTATGTGAGCTTCAAATGAGAAAAGTGTCTTCATCAAAGTTGTATCTATTTCAAATACCTTCAAAATGGCCACCAATTTCATGTCATTTGGATTTGAAATGATAGAGTTATGCATTTTTGAAGTTTGGAAAAATCACTTGTTCAATGGTATAGGTTAAAAGTGACCTATAATGTAGCCTCATATCACATGCTCATAAAAGTTGAATTAGATCTCACTCCAAACATCAAAGTTAAAGTATACATCTTGAATTTGATTGCGAAACTTGGAAATATTTCATCTCATAAAAATTGATCAAGTTATGGCCTTGGGACGTTGACATTCAAATTAGGGTTTAGACAAAATGACCTATAATGTTTCAACATAGAAAATGATTTTCTAAGCAAAACTAGCTCTAGGTCTCAACATTAAAGTTGTTTGGAATGTCATTTAGAGTAAGTTTTATCTTGGAATCATTTTTATATGGTGAAAATTGTAGGAGATAGGGTCTAGGGAGACCCAGTTTTGATTCGATGAATTCATCTGGCCAACCACCATCAACCAACTTGCTAATCTTCAACTCTCTTGACTTTCTAGGATCATGGTAGATCATATATGCATAAGATGATTAATTTTTAAGTTCCCATTGAGAAATTTGATCAAATGGCAAGATAGCTTGTTGGAGAAGTTACTCAAGATACCTAGTCAAACTAGGGTTTCCAAGGAAAATCACCCTCAAAATTTTGAAGAAAACTTGATCAATATAACATGTAGGAATCAATGGAACTCATATATGATACTCATAACCATTCTTGGATCAATTCAAGGTTGTGCTCTTGTCATGAGGGTCTCAAACCCTAGAATGAACTTGATAGATCAATGGAGATCATGCCCTACCTACAAAAGAGTTAGGCAAATACAAAGACATATTTTTGGTATTTTGGTTAGTGAAAATGATAAAATACAAGTATGATACAATCATATAGTGCTTTGTGTGTCTCTCCCAAAACAAACCCTATGAAAAGGGGTAAGGAGGATGCCAATGTATGATCCCAATGCTAATGCTTATGATGAAAGTGCATGAGGGATCTTAGGGTCAAAATTGGGGTCTTACAGCTGCCCCTATTTAAGGACATTCTAACTGAGGAGGTGAAGGTTAAAATCTTCATGTCGACTCAGTAGAATGGGCTTAAATAACAACACAAAAACAAATTTTGGAACCTAAGAGACCTCATGATGCAAATGTTATGAATGAAAAAGTAAATTCTTTGTGGGTCAGGATGAAACTGAAGCACTTGAATCATGTAGGAAAAGCGATTTCACTTAGGAAACACGCACTCAACTCGACTGGGGAAGAAATAAACTTCCACACAAGAGGAGCAGAAATCTATTATCTACTACCTGTTACTGGGTGAGGAGATAATAAAGATCTGACAGAGAGGACATTCATCATCGGTTAGGATGAACATATCAAGGATGACTCGTTGAGAACCCACAAGAGAGAGTATTCAATACCGGTTACTGGGTAAGAATAGCCTTGCTGGGGAGAACTGCAGAAAATAGGATTTACAACTACCAGTTACTAGGCAGAAGATCAAGGGTGAGAATATCCGTCATCGATCAAGATGAACATATCAAGGATAAACTCGACAAGGAAGAAAATCCGTCATCGTTTAGGATGAACATATCAAGGATAAACTTGCCTGGGAAATGTCAAGGAGGATACCCGTCATCCGTTAAGATGAACATATCAAGGATGAACCAACTAAACAAAAAGTAGGAATTACATCTATCGAATGCTGGATAGAAGACCATAAAAGAGAAAATTCGTCACCGGTGAGGATGAACATATCAAGGATAGACTCTGAGAGGGGAGAAAATAGGAATTATATCTATCAGTTACTGGATAGAATACCAAGAGAGAGAATTTGTCACTGGTTAAAGTGAACATATCAAGGATCAACTTTGTAGAGGGGACAAAAGCAGGATTTACAACTATCGGTTACTGGGTATAAGACCACAAAGAGAAGGAAACCCGTCATCGGTTAGGATGAACATATCAAGGATTAACTATCTGGGAAACAAGAATAGGGATTACAACTACCCTTTTACTAGGTAGAATACCAAATGTGAGAATATCCGTCATCGGTTAGGATGAACATATAAAGGATAGACTCAGGCAGAGGAAAGAAAGATATTCGTCACCGGTTAGGATGAACATATCAATGATATACTTCCTAGGGAATCAGATCCGCTGGGGACTCTACTGAGAAGAAAAACAGGGATACTTTTGCCATGCTTTGGGCAAGAAGTAACAAACTGCAAACTAAGAAGAATATTACCAGTTACTGGGCAATAAACTCTTAGGAGACTCGAAGCATCTATCTAGGTAGGAGCTAGAAAGAAACAGTCAAACAAGACTCAACACAACGAGGACATAACTCAGGGGAGTGGTTCCATCCAGATGAACAATTGGGGACGAAACTAAAATAATAATCATCCACGAGGAAACAACTCAATGGGGAAGAGGAGAAAGGTTAAAGTCTTTTTGCCTAAGGGGCTGACGCTCTACAATTGAGAGAGGACAGACACCAGAATTTGTATGGGGATAAAGTACCGCCATACAGGGAATGAGAATCTCAAACCAACAAGTTAATTAGATATGCAAATATGCAATTATGAAATTATATGAATGTATATATATATATATATATATATATATATATATATATATATATATATATATATATATATGATGATTATGGTGACAAGAACGATCACAAAGGATACAAAGGTGTCGCAAAGAAATCGAATCATCGGTACAATCCTCGGTCAATCCACAAAATATGGAGACAACTGCTGGAGAATAGAGAGATCATCAATCCAAAAAGCTCAACCCTAACTAGGGAAGGAGGAGATCTGCTGAGGAAAGAGAAATATCATCGAATTTGTGGGGAATTTTAGGTCAACACCATAAAAATGGGAGACAACCCTACAGGGAAATAAACTACTCAGAAACCAGGAGGAAACTTTGACTGGGGAGCAAGTCGAATGGCGATTGGAGGGGAAACCAATACGATCTACTAGGGAGATCAACCACTTCTGCTGAAGGAACATAAACTCCACTGGGGAGGGCAGAAACTCTGTCGGGGGAGACAAGCCGCAGGGTACCTGAATCAACCAACTCAGATAGGGAAAAGGAACGAAACTCCACTGGGGAATCAAAAACTCCACCGAGGAACTGAATCAACACAATCGTCTACGGATACCCGAAGAGTTAACTGCTTAGGGAACCTTTGATGTTTCACACTCAAGGACTTGTTATCCATCGAAATGCTGTTGATATTTCTTTTCAATTGCTTTGGAAAATTCTTGCTTTTATATGTTTTAAGAAAAAGAGATTTTGATTAAAAATTTTAATTTCAAAAAGATCATAATAAAATTTAAACTATTGGCTGAAATAAATAAGAGTAGGAACAGTTGGATAAAACCTCAACTTTATTTGATAGAATGGTAGTCTGTAAATGACAAGACTCCATAGATTTTTTCAAAGCTGAAAATGGTAATTTACATGGAAAAGGGTTACATTGAATACAAATGATCCTTAATCCTTCTACCAACTCTTGATATCCGCTGTGCTCTTGACCGCTGTCGGGGTGATGAATTTATGTCAACCCTTGCGCTCAATCAGGTCTTCAAAACACTGAAGATCAGCAAAATGCAGTTACTTGCCATAATCCCTAATTTTTGCATAAGTTTCCCCAAGGCGGGGTACTCAACTTATCGGGAAATTCTTTCTGTTTTATGTCTCTAATTTTTGCCTGGATCTCCCTTTCGGGTTTTCAATACACCGAGACGCTCATTTTTTGCCTAAGCCGCCCTTTCGGGTTTTCAACTTAGCGAGCTGTTCTTTTCTTTTTAGGCGAAGTATTTCTTGACTACATCTGCGTTCACAGGACGAGTGAACTCTTCACCATCCATAGTTGTAAGTATCAATGCGCCGCCTGAAAAGGCTCTTTTAACAACATATGGGCCTTCATAATTAGGAGTCCACTTCCCTCTAGAATCTGGTTTAAACGTCAAAATATTCTTGAGCACAAGATCACCTTCTCTGAACACACGAGGTCTGACCTTCTTACCAAAATCTTTCTTCATCCTTTGTTGATATAACTGACCATGACACATGACAGTTAATCTTTTCTCTTCAATCATATTCAACTGGAAAACCTGGTCTGACACCATTCAACGTCAGTCAACTTGGCTTCCATGAGCACGTGTAATTAAGGAATCTCAACCTCTACGGGGAGCACTGCTTCCATACCATATACAAGAGAGAAAGGGGTTGCCCCTGTTGAAGTGAGGATGGATGTATGATACCCTTGTAAAGAAAATGGGAGCATCTCATGCCAATCTTTGTATGTGACAACCATCTTCTGAATAATCTTCTTAATGTTCTTATTTGCAGCTTCAACAACCCCATTCATCCTGGGTCTGTAGGGGGAAGAATTATGATGTGCAATCTTGAAGTCTTTACAAAGAGCTTCCACCATATTGTTATTCAAGTTCGATCCATTATCAGTAATGATCTTGCTTGGCACACCATAACAACATATGATCTGATTCTTGATAAACCTTACAATAACTTGCTTGGTTACATTTGCATACGTTACCGCTTCAACCCATTTTGTGAAATAGTCAATTCCCACCAAAATGAAACGATATCCATTTGAAGCTTTAGGTTCAATCATCCCAATCATATAAATTCCCCATATGGAGAAGGGCCACGGGGAAGAGATAACATTCAATAGTGTTGGAGGAACATGAATCTTATCAGCATAAATTTGACACTTGTGGCATTTCTTCACAAACTTGCGACAGTCAGATTCCATTGTTAGCCAATAGTAACCTGCTCGCAACATCTTCTTCGCCATTGCATGTCCATTGGAATGAGTACCAAAGGAACCTTCATGCAGTTCGGTCATCAACAAGTCTGCTTCGTGTCTATCCACGCATCTGAGCAAAACCATGTCGAAGTTTCTCTTGTATATTATATCACCATTCAAGTAGAAATTACCGGCTAATCTTCTCAAAGCCTTCTTATCTTTCAAAGATTCCCCAGGCGGATAAATATGACTTTGGAGGAAACATTTGATGTCATAATACCACAGCTTCTCCTCTTTGATCTCCTCCACAGCAAAAACATGATCTGGCCTATCAAGATGCATTATGGACAAGTTGGGAACTTCATTCCAATACTTCACTACAATCATTAACGCCAATGTTGCAAGAGCATCTGCCATCCATTTTTCATCTCGAGGGATATGATGAAACTCAACCTTTGTACAGAAAGTTGAAATCCTCCTCGCATAATCTCTATATGGTACTAAACCGGGTTAATTTGTCTCCCATTCTCCTTTGATTTGATTCACAACCAAAGCCGAATCACCAAAGACATCCAAATATTTGATTCTGAGATTCATGGCCTCTTCAAGCCCCATAATGCAAGCTTCATATTCTGCCATATTGTTTGTACACTTGAAAGTCAACCTAGCTGTAAATGTTAGATGCGTGCCTTGAGGAGTAATAATCACTGCCCCAATTCCATTTCCAAATTGATTAACAACTCCATCAAATACCATGCCCCAATGGGAACCAGGTTCTGGCCCTTCTTCAAGCAATGGTTCATCACAATCTTTCATTTTCAAGTACAAAATCTCTTCATCCAGAAAATCATACTGCACTGACTGATAATCTTCAATCGGTTGGTGAGCCAAATGGTCAGCTAAGATACTACCTTTGATCGCTTTTTGAGATCGGTATTCGATATGATACTCTGACAGCAACATCTGCCAACGGGCAATTCTCCCAGTTAAAGCAGGCTTTTCAAATATATACTTGATTGGGTCCATTTTGGATATCAACCAAGTGGTATGATTCAACATATACTGGCGCAGACGCTTAGCAACCTAAGCCAATGCGCAATAAGTATTCTCAAGCATAGGATACCGAGTCTCACAGTCGGTGAACTTCTTACTGAGGTAGTAAATTGAAAATTCTTTCTTTCCAATCTCGTCCTGCTGACCAAGAACACAACCCATACTATCTTTGAGCACAACCAGATACATGATCAACGGTCTTCCTTCAACAGGTGGAGACAAAATCGGAGGTTCAATCAGATATTCCTTGATACTGTCAAAAGCTTTCTAGCAATCTTCGGCCCAATCACAAAACTGATCTTTCCGAAGAAGCTTGAATATAGGCGCACATGTGGCAGTCATGTGGGAAATGAATATGGAAATATAATTCAAGCGGCCGAGAAAACCTCTAACTTGCTTCTCAGTTTTGGGCGCAAGCATCTGTTGTATTGCTTTGACCTTGGCAGGATCAACTTCAATACCTTTCTCGCTGACAATAAAGCCCAACAACTTACCAGAACAAACACCAAAAGTGCACTTATTGGGATTCAAGTGGAGTTTATACTTCCTCATACGCTGGAATAGCTTCAACAAATGCTCAACATGTTCCTCCTCATCAATTGATTTAACAATCATGTCATCGACATATACTTCGATCTCTTTATGCATCATATCATGAAAGAGAGTAGTCATTGCTCTTTGGCAATGTTGATTCCTTAGGATTGGCAGTAATTTTAGAAAACAAATAATGTAATCATCTCTGTTGTTTTAATATGTTGGGTTGAAGAAAGTCAACATCTGGACCAACATGTCATGTACGATGTCACGACATCAGGTCTGTGACATCGCACATGTGTAGGAAACTGAATTAATTAATTCAGTATATGTCATGGGATCAGCAAGGATATCTGGTGAATATCCTAACTCCCATGTGGAGGTCTTGAAGACTAAATCAGAATATATATAGGCTCTAAACATGGAGATATATATGGAGAGAGTTTAGGAACTTGAAGACCTTGTTTGTAGCAGAATTTTTCTGCTGAAGTTGCAACAGCAAAGAACAAGTCTGCTGCAGTTTTCTGAAGGCCCAAATCCAGTTGGGTGATTAGGTTATAAATAGCTGATTGTAATCTAGTTTTTGTAAGCCTCTTAGAATGAATTTTTAAGGGTGTGTGTAAGGTAAACCTCCCAATCTGTGGGAAGGTTACCATGTGTCTCTCAGTGGTAAACCTGAGAGTGTTTGTCACTCAAAGCCCGTAGGCAAGAGTGATTATGTTCTTGAATGAAGCTGTGAAGCAAGTTCAAGGTGTTTGCACATTACATTGTAATTGTAGTGATAGGAATGGAAACTGGAGGTTTCTATCTAGGAGTTCCTAGGTATAGATTGCATTGGGTAGGGATTAAGTGATGAGTTGTAAACGGGGGAGTTTAACTCTGAATTGATACTACTAATAGTGGATCTTCTTCCTGGCTTGGTAGCCCCCAGATGTAGGTCATGTTGGACTGAACTGGGTTAACAATTTCCTGTGTTTGTTTACCTACTGCATGTTATAATCATGTCTGCCATAATTCAGGTTGTGTTACAGTCTGCCAATCAAGTTAATAACAAACCTGATACATAGCCTTCTGTTGGAATGTCAATCAGAATGTTTTGACATTCATCAACAACAGCACATACTGTTTAATAAGCTGATGAATTCAGTTCAGTATGTAGTGAAGTCTGGTTTTAAAAAGTATATCAGACCTGGCTAAAAGAGCAGTGTGAAATTGTCAAACTGGATGTCTTGACAGTTCTTCCAGTAAGCTGATACTGAAGTAGAGACTGGTTGGTCTTTTACAGTACAGCAAATTTAGCAGTCTGTGTTCAGGAACTAAACAGACTGAGCATATGGTTCTGGGCTTGGATGTCAGACGGAATGTTGTGACATTCACTCCTGACAGCATATGCTATATTGTTGGATGGTTAGTTTTTCTGTTTCAGGATTTTTCTCAGGCTATTCTTCAGGAATCCACCAGCTGATCTAAAATCTAGGAAACTAACAACTAAGCTACAATTAATGAACCTAACAAATAATCGATTTGTTAGCTCCTTAATAAGTGGAGATTAGTTTAACTTGTTACAACCTTTAATCTAGGAAATACAAGTACATGACCAACAAACTGGAACAATGTAACAGATGATGTCCAAAACAGGATTGAGACATCGTGCTGATATCTGTGTAGGAAAACAACAGAAGTGAAGGTTATGGTGCACATAACAAATTATTCCTCCTCTATAGGATGACATAGAAGGAGAGGTTGTGACACTGTGAAAAGGTGCACAATAGTACAGAGTGTAATAACTGTCTTGCTGTAATAAGTACAATGTTAGATCAGATGTCATGACTTGAAGTAGAACATCTGAATACTGACTACACCAGAATTTCAATTGGTATCAGAGCAGGCATCCTGTTCTGTCTCTGGATGAGATCCATGGGTGATACTTTCTGGTATCTTGCAAGGAGTTATGTTAGTACTGATGCTGGAACCTGTGTAAGGTTCTGTAATTCCCTGAATGGTCCCTTGAAGTAGGTGGATGGACTGTTCATGACAGGAATGGTGTGTACCTGTCTCTGGAGGTTGGCAATTGGCCTGTGTGTGGGACAGCTGTGCCAGTAATAAATCACATTCAAACCTGGTATGGTCTTGGAGGCCAATCTGGTGAAGTGTGTGTTCATAGGTTGAGTTGTATTATGATTTCCGCTGCATAATACATGGCAGAACTCAAACTCTGATGTAGTTTCCCTCCATGTGGATGAAAGGCTGCTGTGTTCAAGATCTCATCATAATCTACTGAAGATGTCAAAGATACTTGAGTCTCCTCAAGTCCACTCATCATGACGTTCTCGCTTCAGGATGGTAAGAGTCACTTAACTACTGATCCTTTTACTCTCTTGAGTAGTGTATATGAAGACCTTGAAGACCTTCAAGGAAGGTTTGTTCCAAGGAGGTGGAACCAATGTTCTATGTGATGTTAGAACATGTTGTTCAACAAGTATGCAGCTACTGGTTGAAGATCAGATGTATTAGGGCTCAAACAAAGGGATAATTCTGTTTGGAACCTACTCCTGACCTGGAAGAGGAGACATCTGTGTGTGCTAAGTTGACAAGGGCAGAGTCAACTGGGTGTGTGCTCAAGAAGGTCATCCCTAGAAGTTGAGCTGGTTGAGATGTGACATTGTGCAATCTCCTGCTGTTAGGCATCTTCCTGCAATTTGATCAGGATTGGATAGTTGTTCCCTGAAGTACTATGGTGTGTTGGAAGACAAGTCTCCTGGATGTTAGCAGTCAACAATGGGGTAACCTGATTGTGATATCATTTAAGGGGGTTGGAACCATGAATCTTGTTATTCAAACACCACGTTCAGAAGTGGCAGTTCTTACTCGGAGTGAGAATATGAAGATTCAGAGGTTGGTTGAGGTAATATGCTCTGGCAATGCATATCTACTATTGACTGATGTGTGTCTCACAAGTACTTATGATCAGCTGAAGTCTGATTGGTCTGATTGGAGGAGTTAGTTGCCACTGGTAGGGATAGTGTATGTCATATTGAGACATATGTATACAATGCATGGATACTAGTGTGGAGTCTCCATGATTGTTAAGTTGAGGGGGAGCTTTGGTTAACCTCCTCAAGTTTGGTCAGCCTTGGGTCTGGTTGGCTGTTGACCTGTGTCACATGGGTTCTGGTTGATGTGTGACACATTTGCAAGGAAGGATTCATCTCTCTCATTCCTAAGGGTGAATCTAATCTGGAAAGAGTCTCAAGACTGTTGAGGTGCTTGCAAGCAGAAGATGTTGACACAAGAAGAGTATTTTCAAAATATTCTTATGGTGGAAGTATCTGAAGGGATGATTGGGAAAGGATTTAAGATCAATGTCTACTTGTGCCAAGTGCAAGTGTTTAATTGATTATCCTTGGAGCTCAAGATAACTGATGTTCTTAAAGATGTTGGAACATCACTTCTTCAAGACCCTGTGCAGAATCACAGGAAGGACAGTACATTGGCTTATGATCTATCTCTTTGGTGGCAGCAAAAGCATATGATCTCTGAAAAGGGTTCCTGGCAAGAAACATGTTCAGCCTTGGTATGTACAAGAAGAAGAAGACATCATAGTCTTGATGGTGGTTACTTGGATCAGTTTATTTCTGATCTAGGTAAGGAAGTGCATCAGCTTATGCACACTGTGAAGTCAAGAACAAGTGGCAGCAGTCTTGACATCATGGAAACAGCCTTGCCTTAGGATGTGGAATCCTTGGTAAAGCTGAAGGGTTAGTTTCTAACTGGTCCTTCTGAAGACTCACACATCAGAGTGTCTGATGTCTTTGGAGAAGAAGCAGGGATTCATCAAGGTGTGAGCTTGGATGACTTAACTGCAAACCTGCAGGATGGAGGTTGTTTACTCAAACTTGGTTCCACAATCAAGTCTATGAGAACATTGAACTCTTGTTCTGTGAAGGGAGGAAGTTCTTTCAAGTGGCAGAAGAAGGAGCTGAATTCAACAGCTAGATGTCAAAACACAATGTTGTGACATTTGGTTCAACATCAGACGCTTAGTTGGTGAAGTGGCACATCAACTTGAGATAGAAAGGTCTACAGGGTTGTTGATTGGATACTTCAAAAACTTGAAGTTCTAGTCTTACTTGGAAGGTCAGAATATCTTTGGGAGAAGTCTGATAAATTTGGGGAGGTCAAAAAGCAGCATTTGACCTTTTCATGTGAGGATTCATGAAGGAGGTAATCAACCAGTGGCATTTGGTCCATCTCAGAAGTGAGTTCTAAGAATCAAGATAATCAACATATGGCAGCAGATTATTCTTGAGTAAGGTCTGAGACTAATTACTTTCGAGTAGAAAAGTAGGAAGTTGAAGACAAAAGGAGGGGCTTCCATTCATCCCTTGGAGCTTGTGGTAGAAGTTCTGAGCTATCTAGGGAAGACTGTCTCTGGTAGTGGGATGAGAGTGTATATATCCCAATGTATGTCTGGATTCCTCTGGCCCAAGATGAGGTCTCAGTAATATCTGAAGTCTATCAGATAGTGCTCCCTGTGATGCTGTGAAGGAAGTCTCAGCTGATGTTCAAACATCTTGTGAAGTGATCTTCTGTTCTGGTTAAAAGAGAAATTGACACAGAGTGTGGATGTGTTCAGCCAAGAGGGTTGGACAGAGGGTGCGCTCTTGAAGACATGAAGATGCGTCTTATGTTTTCCTTTCATCAAGTGGTCTGGAATCTCTTTGAATCAGGAAGTATGTGAAGGTTCAACCTTGGGGTGTTGTATATGATCATGTGTGACCTCCAAGAGAGTAGGTTGTCCATGACAGGGGGAGTGTGTCCATGTGCTGCAAGTAATCACCAAGCTTGTGGTCTATGTGCTCTCAGATAACGGGGTATGGCAACCTGTTAGTCTTCAGGATGCTGTGATGTGTGGCAAGGCTGAGTGAGCAGAAGAATGTCTGACCGGATGTCATGACATTGCCCTGGACAGTGCTGTTAATTCCTTCTGAATCTTAAAGTCATTAGGAATTATGAGGGTGATGTGGCTAAGTCTGATTAACCAGAATAAGCCTGATGGCTACAGCTGTGTGGTACAGGGGGAGTAACCATCAACTGAAGCGTGTAAAGTTGGCTGTAGCAGTGCTAGGTGTCAAGTCTCTACTGGAGGTATGACAGAGGTCTTGTTGAATACTGGCTGAATGCAGGAATGTTAAGACATCGCGCGCAACGTGTCTGACTGCATATATGGAATGGTCTCCATGCACTGAACGGCTGTTTTGGAAAAGAAACAGTCAAGAGCTATAAAAGGTATTCAAAGATAGTCTGAGATTTTGTTGGTGATTCTCTGACTGTTTCTCAGCAAAAATAAATGCATCTTGACCAAGCATTTATTTCGACCGGAAATTCCTAGGCACGGACAGGACTATTTAAAGGATGCAAGAGCCCTCCTCTCCCCACAACAGATACACTCCAATCCCAGAATCATGGGGTATGTTAAGGTCTGGGCAAGCTGCGCCTGGATATGGTTTTGTGAAGGGTGCCTTTACAAATGTTTAGCTAAAAAGGGGGAGAGAAAGAAACGTCCTGGGGTCGAGAAGCAAACAGATCACTGTGGTAACAAACAGAATGTTGGGGTTGGGGTTAAACACAAAATTCACCAACTGAAATTCACCAACTGAAATACCACTTGTGTCTTGTGATCTGAGTTAAGAGAACAGTTGTGCCCTGTGATCTGAGTTACACTGTCTATGTACTCAGCATTACATACTCTTCAGGAAGCTCTCCTGTTGAAGGGAAGGGTTCTGGAACAACTGAGCCTTGTTTCTCTTCTTCCTCATGTACACCAACATTGGTGCTCAAGGTGGGGGAGATGATAACAGAGGATTATTTGTTTTAGCTAAAATTTGCCAAAGGGGGAGATTGTTGATTCCTTAGGATTGGCAGTAATTTTAGAAAACAAATAATGTAATCATCTCTGTTGTTTTAATATGTTGGGTTGAAGAAAGTCAACATCTGGACCAACATGTCATGTACGATGTCACGGCATCAGGTCTGTGACATCGCACATGTGTAGGAAACTGAATTAATTAATTCAGTATATGTCATGGGATCAGCAAGGATATCTGGTGAATATCCTAACTCCCATGTGGAGGTCTTGAAGACTAAATCAGAATATATATAGGCTTTAAACATGGAGATATATATGGAGAGAGTTTAGGAACTTGAAGACCTTGTTTGTAGCAGAATTTTTCTGCTGAAGTTGCAACAGCAAAGAACAAGTCTGCTGCAGTTTTCTGAAGGCCCAAATCCAGTTGGGTGATTAGGTTATAAATAGCTGATTGTAATCTAGTTTTTGTAAGCCGCTTAGAATGAATTTTTAAGGGTGTGTGTAAGGTAAACCTCCCAATCTGTGGGAAGGTTACCATGTGTCTCTCAGTGGTAAACCTGAGAGTGTTTGTCACTCAAAGCCTGTAGGCAAGAGTGATTATGTTCTTGAATGAAGCTGTGAAGCAAGTTCAAGGTGTTTGCACATTACATTGTAATTGTAGTGATAGGAATGGAAACTGGAGGTTTCTATCTAGGAGTTCCTAGGTATAGATTGCATTGGGTAGGGATTAAGTGATGAGTTGTAAACGGGGGAGTTTAACTCTGAATTGATACTACTAATAGTGGATCTTCTTCCTGGCTTGGTAGCCCCCAGATGTAGGTCATGTTGGACTGAACTGGGTTAACAATTTCCTGTGTTTGTTTACCTACTGCATGTTATAATCATGTCTGCCATAATTCAGGTTGTGTTACAGTCTGCCAATCAAGTTAATAACAAACCTGATACATAGCCTTCTGTTGGAATGTCAATCAGAATGTTTTGACATTCATCAACAACAGCACATACTGTTTAATAAGCTGATGAATTCAGTTCAGTATGTAGTGAAGTCTGGTTTTAAAAAGTATATCAGACCTGGCTAAAAGAGCAGTGTGAAATTGTCAAACTGGATGTCTTGACAGTTCTTCCAGTAAGCTGATACTGAAGTAGAGACTGGTTGGTCTTTTACAGTACAGCAAATTTAGCAGTCTGTGTTCAGGAACTAAACAGACTGAGCATATGGTTCTGGGCTTGGATGTCAGACGGAATGTTGTGACATTCACTCCTGACAGCATATGCTATATTGTTGGATGGTTAGTTTTTCTGTTTCAGGATTTTTCTCAGGCTATTCTTCAGGAATCCACCAGCTGATCTAAAATCTAGGAAACTAACAACTAAGCTACAATTAATGAACCTAACAAATAATCGATTTGTTAGCTCCTTAATAAGTGGAGATTAGTTTAACTTGTTACAACCTTTAATCTAGGAAATACAAGTACATGACCAACAAACTGGAACAATGTAACAGATGATGTCCAAAACAGGATTGAGACATCGTGCTGATATCTGTGTAGGAAAACAACAGAAGTGAAGGTTATGGTGCACATAACAAATTATTCCTCCTCTATAGGATGACATAGAAGGAGAGGTTGTGACACTGTGAAAAGGTGCACAATAGTACAGAGTGTAATAACTGTCTTGCTGTAATAAGTACAATGTTAGATCAGATGTCATGACTTGAAGTAGAACATCTGAATACTGACACACCAGAATTTCAGGCAAGTTGCACCAGCATTCTTTAGACTGAAAGGCATCACTCTATAACATAATGTTCCCCAAGGTGTAATGAATGTGGTCTTCTCCATATCTTCGGGTGCCATCTTGATCTGACTATATCTGGAAAATCCATCCATAAACTAAAAGACTTTGAATTTAGAAGTATTGTCTACCAACATATCAATGTGTGGTAGAGGGAAATCATCTTTCAGACTGGCTTTATTCAAATCTCTATAGTCAACACACATGCAGACTTTTCCATCTTTCTTCGACACTGACACAATATTGGCCACCCATTGCGGATACTCAGCAGTCACAAGGAAACCGACATCAATCTGCTTCTGCATTTCCTCTCTAATCTTCACAACCATATCACGATGCGTTCTTCTCAACTTCTGCTTGACTGGCGGGAATTCTGGCTTCAACGACAATCAATGCTCCACAATCTCATAATCCAAACCAGGCATGTCTTGATAGGACTTGGCAAACACATCTAAATACTCTCGAAGAAGATCAATCAAACCCTTCTTGACTTCTGGACACAGTTGAGACCCAATCTTGACTTCCTTCACATCATCCTCAGAACCCAAATTGACTAACTCGACCTGCTCTTCGAACAACTGAATGGTATTTTCATCTTGCTCAAGAAGACGAGATAATTCATCACTCACTTCTACATCACTTTCCTCCTCGGCCTCAAACACAGGGAATTCAAAATTTGGAGAAGGAGAAGGATCATTGTATTCAATAGGGTTAGGAACCAACCTGCATAATGATTTGATATTTTGATTTTAGAGAAGTGAATTTGTGACCAAATATTATGCAGATGGACAATTATATTATTTATTTATATTTTTTGTGATTACCATTTTCAGAATAAAGCAAAAAGTAAAAATAAAACATCATAGATGTGGATGAATAGAATTAATTTTATTAATGATCAATTTGAAAATGCCCAAACAATGCTCACTTCTCCCTTAGGAATAGGAGAAGGTTTTTAAAACATATAAAAGCAATTACTTAGATCGATGCAAAATAACAGGAATATCAACAGCAGTCCAATTGTCGCAAGCCTTTCCATGCGTCAATAAATTGGTCCAGTCTTCCTCTTCGTCAACCTCTAGCACAACAGCTAAGTGTTGTTCATTGCCATGAATGAACCCTCCGCTACAGAAGCTAAGTTGCATATCTTCAGTCCTTGCAGTTGATGAACCTCTCTGGAACCCCAAACCGGTTCTGCCTTTGTTGTCGGAGACCTCTACCACGCGCCCCCACTGGTCAACTTCGCCTTCTTCCACAATCTTCTTGGCATCTTTCAACGAGGACATAGGTGCCCCAACTCTCTCTTCAGCAGCAATAGATAAGGCTTGGAACGGAGTTCCAACCTCATCCTCAGCCTCAATATAAGAGAAAGATGACAAATGGCTAACCAATAGTGCCTTCTCGCCACCGACAATCACAAGCTTGCCATTCTTCACAAATTTGAGTTTCTGGTGCAAAATGGAGGTAACAGCTCCTGCCTCATGGTTCCATGGCCTTCCCAACAAGCAACTGTAGGCCGGGTGGATATCCATTACTTGGAAAGTAATTTGAAAATCACTCGGACCTATCTTAACTGGAAGGTCCACTTCACCAATAACCGTTTTGCATGAACCATCAAAAGCTTTGACGATTATGCCGCTATACCTCATGGGCGCTCCTTGGTAATATAGCTTTACAAAGTTGACTTCGGAAGCACATTTAGTGACGAACCGGTGTCAACAAGCACATTTGACAAAGCATCCTATTTGCAATTCATAGAAATGTGCAAATCCAGATTATGATTCCTTCCCTCCTCAGGGAGTTCTTCATCACAAAAGCTAAGATTATTGCAAGAAGTGATGTTAGCCATGATATGATCGAATTGGTCCACTATAACATCATGTTTTACAAACGCTTGCTCTAGAACTCTCTGTAGTGCTTCTCTGTGCGCTTCAAAATTCATGAGCAGAGTCAACACTGAGATCTTTGAGGGGGTTTGGAGCAACTGCTCCGCCATATTAAACTCGCTTCTTTTGATTAACCGAAGTACCTCATCATCATCATTGGGTTTCAAATTACTGGATTCACTAGACTTACCTTTTGAAAATCTAACTGGGTCTTCAACAGGCACTTCCACCTTCTTACTCACAACTGATTCTTCTTTATCTTTTGGGAACACCGCCCAAACACTCGACCACTGCGGGTCACCTTAGTAACATCAGCAATGCTCACTACTGAACTAGTCGTAGGTAACTGGACCTCTTGACCATCCTTCATCGTTGTAGAATTGTACTGATACGACACAACTTTATCAGATGAATACGAGACTGGGCCCACTAACCATATTACCAACAACGATACTGATCTTTGACTGTTGCTGTTACCGGAGTCATACTAGATAACCAACTTCTCAGGCTGCTTGAAAACAATCACTATGACATTAAAATTGTCATCTACATGACGAGATTGAAAAATTTGAATCATGCCTTCATCCATCAATTGTTGGATGTCCCTTTTCACAACTTCACAACCCCTCGGGTTAACACTACAAACATCACAACCATCATGGTCGTGCTCACATTCACTTACCAAATAAACATCCTTATGCATCTGCACCAAGGATCTTTGGATAAACCGCACATCAAAAACTTTAAACTCGCTAGGACAACCATCCACCATATTCATAGAAGAGTTCCCATGGGCGGGCAACGAATTTGCTTTCACATTCGGCGTACGGTCCTCGAAGGACACCATACCACTCTTCATCAATTTTTGAACCTCATACTTGAGCAGATAACAATTTTCAATATCATGTCCGGGTGCTCCTTGATGAAAAGCATAATGGAGCCCAGGCTTATACCACCAAGGAAGTGGTTTTGGAACCTGTGGCGGGTTTCTTGGTTGGATCAGGTTCTTGAGAACCAAGGATGGATAGAGTTCTACCTAAGACATAGGAATCAGGTCAAAAGAGGCCTTCTTCCTCTCAAACTTTTATTGATGATGATTGTTGTTGGTATTGTTGTTGTTGTAGGTGTTCGCTCGTTGTTGCAGTTGTTACTGTTAACGTTGTTATTGTTGTTGAACTGGTGTTGAATGTTGATTAGAAAATACCGGGATAACGGAAGATACTTGATGATGATGTTGACGGGATGGTTGATTTCTTCTGATCTAAGGCCTCCTCTGCCTCCCACTACTTATTGCATTCGTCTCACTATCTTTCTTCTTACCGAAATTGCTACCATATCTCTTGCTTGTTGATGCCTCATCTCTTGACAAACATCTTTCTCGGGCTCCTTCCTCAAGCCTCATCCCCATGTTTACCTTTTCGGTAAAGTCATTGGGGGAACTAGCAATCATTCGTTCATAGTAAAATGAACTCAGAGTTTTCAAGAAGATCTTTGTCATCTCTTTTTCCTCCAAAGGAGGAGTGATCTGGGCAGCCAATTCCCTCCATCTCTGTGCGTACTCCTTAAATGTCTCCTTATCTTTCCGAGACATAGACCTCAACTGATCTCTATCAGGCGCCATATCCACATTGTACTTATACTGCTTGACAAAAGCCTCCCCCAAGTCATTGAAAGTGCGAATGCTGGCACTGTCCAATCCCATGTACCAACAGAGCGCAGCGTCGGGCATACAATCTTGGAAGTAGTGAATCAGCAATTGATCATTATCGGTCTGAGTAGACATCTTGCGATCATACATCATAAGATGATTGAGCGGACAAGAGTTCCCTTTATACTTTTCAAAGTCAGGCACTTTGAACTTCACCGGGATCTTGACGTTGGGCACTAAGCACAACTCAACAACACTCTTTCCAAACAAGTCTTTACCTCTTAGCGTCTTCAATTCCTTGCGCAACTCAAGAAACTGATCCTTCATTTCATCCATTTTCTCATAGACATCTGGACCCTCAGACGACTCGGAGTGATAAATGGTGTCCTCTATGCAAGGTAATGTGTGTACAACAGGAGGTGGCACAGACATGACCGGGCTAAATGCCGGCATGGAAGCAAAAGTGGGCGCAAAGCCTTCGGGCACAAAGTTGGAGGAAATTCCCCACGGGAATCCGGCTGGCATAGTAGGCGCAAAATGGGCGACAACAACAGGCATGGTAGAGGTAGCCACCTCTGAAATAACAGTCCTCGCAGGAGGAGTTGCAGGCGTTGGAGAAGATTGCTATGAGCGGTGTAAGTACCTTAAGATTGGCATTAATTATGTAAAATAAATAATGTAATCACCTCTGTTGTTTTAATATGTTGGGTTGAAGAAGTTCAACATCTGGACCAACATGTCATGTATGATGTCACGACATCGGGACTGTGACATCTCACATGTGTATAAAACTGAATCAGTTAATTCTGGTTTGTGTTAAATGATTAATTAGGATATCTGGTGAATATCCTAACTCCTATGTGGATATCTTGAAGATTCAATCAGAAGATTTGATGAATATATTTGGTGAATATACAGTTTCCAAATATGGAGATCTTTTAGGAAATAAAAGATTGAAGACCTTGATTGTAGCAGAAGAATTCTGCCAGCTTTGTAACAGCAAAGGAGAAGCTTGCTGCGATTTCTGAAGGCCCAAATTCAGTTGGGTGGTTAGGTTATAAATAGCAGATTGTAACCTAGGTTTTGTAAGCCTCAAACAATGTAAAAATTAGGGGGGTGTGTGAGGTAAACCTCCCAACCTGTGGGAAGGTTACCAGGTGTTTCTCAGTGCTTGAAAGCATGAGATTATTTGTAACGTAAAGCCTGTAGGAAAGAGTTGTTATGTTCTTGAACGAAGCTGTGAAGCATGTTCAAGTTGTCTAAGCATTACATGGTAATTGTAATGATAGGAATGGAAACTGGAGGTTTCTATCTAGGAGTGCCTAGGTATAGATTGCATTGGGTAGGGATTAAGTGAAGAGTTGTAAATGGGGGAGTTTAACTCTGAATTAATACTGCTAATAGTGGATCTTCTTCCTGGCTTGGTATGCCCCCAGAGTAGGTAATGTTGTACCGAACTAGGTTAACAATTACTGGTGTTTTTACCTTCTGCACACTATATTTTGTCTGTTATAACTCAGTCTGTTTCTAGTCTGTTTATGAAGGGAATAACAGACCAGACACATAGCCTGCAGTCTGAATGCAAAACAGAATGTTATGACATTCATTATTGACTGCTAATACTGATGTATAGACTGGTTGGTCTGTTACAGTTCAACCATCTGTAATGTGGGACTGGTGATGTTCAAATCAATGTTGAGACATCACGCTGATAACTGGCAGGATCAATAAACATAAGGGCTATGTTTGATCTCTACTGTGTCTTTGCACTAGATAGACAAAACTGGATGTTCTTCTTTCCATGGTGGTGTATTAGCAGAAGTCTTGACATCTGTGACTGGGTGCATATGAGTACTGGGTTTTAATTTGTATAACTGTCTTGCTGTATTTAGTAACATTGTTGGATCAGATGTCATGACTTCGTGTAGAACATCTGAACTCTGACTATACCAGAATTTCAATTGGTATCAGAGCAGGCATCCTGTTCTGTTTCTGGATGAGATCCATGGGTGATACTTTCTGGTATCTTGCAAGGAGTTATGTTAGTACTGATGGTGAAACCTTTGGAAGGTTCTGTGTTCCCCCTTAATGGTCCCTTGAAGTAGGTGGTTGGACTATTCATGACAGGAACTGTGTGTACCTATTTCTGGAGGTTGGCAATTGGCCTTTGTGTGGGACAGCTGTGCTAGTATTGAATCATATTCAAACTTGGTATGTTCTTGGAGGCTGATCTGGTGAAGCGTGTGTTCATAGGTTGAGTTGTATTATGATTTCCGCTGCATAATACATGACAAAACTCAAACTCTGATGTAGTTTCCCCTCATGTGGATGAAAGGCTGTTGTATTCAAGATTTCATCACAATCTACTGAAGATGTCAAAGATACTTGAGCCTCCTCAAGTCCAGTCATCATGACGTTCTAACTTCAGGATGGTAAGAATCACCTGATCACTGATTCTTTTACTCTTTTGGGTTGTGTATATGAAGACCTTTAAGACCTTCAAGGAGGGTTTGTTCCAAGGAGGTGGAACTAATGTTCTATGCGATGCTAGAACATGTTGTTCAACAAGTATGCAGCTACTGGTTGAAGAGCAGATGTTTTTAGGTGTCAAACAAAGGGATACTGGTGTTTGGAACCTACTCCTGACCTGGAAGAGGAGACATCTGTGGGGGCTAAGTTGACAAGGGTAGGGTCAACTGTGTGTGTGCTCAAGAAGGTGACTTTTGGACGTGTGATCTCTAGTAGTGGAGCTAGTTGAGATGTGACATAGTGTCTGTCTTATTCCTATAGATTGATTATGATTGGATAGTTGTTCCCTGAAGTACTATGTTGTGTTGGAAGACAAGTCCCCTGGATGTTAGAAGTCAATAATGGGGTAACCTGATTGATATGTCATTTAAGAGGATTATGACCATGAATCTAGTTATTCGAGCACCACGTTCAGAAGTGACAGTTCTTTCAAGGAGTGAGAATATGAAGATTCAGAGATTGGTTGAAGTAGTATGCTCTGGCAATGCATATCTACTATTGACGGGTGTTGTTTTCTTTCACCAGTTCTTATGGTCAACTGGAGTCTGATTGGTGTGATTGGAGTATGTATAGGTATAACTCATAGAGTTAGTTTCCACCGATAGGGGTGATGTATGTCATGTTAAGACATTTGTGCACAATGCATGGATTTTGGTGTGAAGTTTCCATGATTGTTAATTTGAGGGGGAGTTTTGGTTAACCTCCCCACGTTTGGTCAGCCTAGGGTCTGGTTGGCTGTTGACCTGTGTCACATGGGTTCTGGTTGTTGTGTGACACATTTGCAAGGTATGATTCATCCCTCTCATTCCTAAGGGTGAATTTAATCTGGGAAGATTCTCAAAACTGTTGAGGTGCTTGCAAGCAGAAGATGTTGACACAAGAAGAGTATTCTCAAAGTATTCTTATGGTGGAAGTATCTGAAAGGAAAATTGGGAAAGGATTTAAGATCAATGTCTACTTGTGCCAAGTACAAGTACTTAATTGATTATCCTTGGAGCTCAAGATAACTGATGTTTTTAAAAGATGTTGGAACATCTCATCTTCTAGACCCTGTGCAGAATCACAGAAAGGTTAGTACATTGGTTTATGATCTATCACTTTGGTGGCAGCAAAAGCATATGATCTCTGAAAAGGTTTCCTGGCAAGAAACATGTTCAGCCTTGGTGTGTACGAAAAGAAGAAAATATCATAGTCTTGATGGTGGTTACTTGGATCAGTTTACTTCTGATCTAGGTAAGGAAGTGCATTGGCTAATGCACACTGTGGAGTTAAGAATAAGTGGTAGCATTCTTAACATCATGGAAACAGCCTTATCTTAGGAAGTGGAATCCTTGGTATAGCTGTAGGGAGAGTTTCTAACTGGTCCTTCTGAAGACTCATGCATCAGAGTGTCTGATGTCTTTGGAGAAGAAGCATGGATTCATCAAGGTGTGAGCTTGGATGACGTAACTGCAAACCTGCAGGATGGAGGTTGTTTACTCAAACTTGGTTCCACAATCAAGTCTATGAGAACATTGAACTCTTGTTCTGTGAAGGGAGGAAGTTCTTTCAAGTGGCAGAAGAAGGAGCTGAATTCAACAGCTAGATGTCAAAACACAATGTTGTGACATTTGGTTCAACATCAGATTCTTAGTTGGTGAAGTGGCACATCAACTTCAGATAGAAAGGTCTACAGGGTTGTAGATTGGATACTTCAAAAAGATCGTTCTCGTTGCAGTTCTTTGGAGTTGCTGGATGGAGAGGATGTTACATGTTCATGTCTTAGAAAATCTAAGTTTTGTTCAACATGTAGCTTGAAGTTCAAGTCTCACTTGGAAGGTCAGAATATCTTTGGGAGAAGTCTGATAAACGTGGAGAGGTCAAAGAATGGCATTTGATGTTTTTTCCATATGAGGATTCATGAAGAAGGTAATCAACCAGTGGCATATGGTCTATCTCAGAAGTGAGTTCGAAGGATCAAGACAATCAACTTATGGCAGGTGATTATTCTTGAGGAAGGTCTGAGACAACTTACTTTAAGCAGAAAAGTAGTAAGTTGAAGACAAAAGGAGGTGTTGTCTATCCATCTCTTGGAGCTTGTGGAAGGTGTGTTGAGCTATATATGGAAGACTATCTCTTGTAATGGGATGAGAATGTATATGTCCCAATTTGTGTCTAGTTTCTTGTGGATCAAGCTAATGACTCAGTGATAGCTGAAGTTTATCAGATGGTGTTATGTTGTGAAGGATGTCCTAACTCAAGTTAGAGCATGGTGTGAAGTAGTTTTCTGTTCTGGTTAGAAGAGAGATTGACACAGAATATGGATGTGTTCAGCCAAGAGGGTTGAACAGAGGGTGTGCTCTTGAAGACATGAAGATGCGTCTCATGTTTTCCATTCATCAAGTGGTCTGGGTTCTCTTTGAATCAGGAAGTTAGTGAAGGTCCAACCTTGGGGTGTTGGATATGTTCATGTGTGATCTCCATGTTTCAAGAGGAGAGTTGGTTGTTCATGACAGGGGGAGTTCTGTCTTTGCACTGCAAGTAATCATCAAGCTTGTGGTCTATGTGTTCTCAGATAACAAGGTATGGAACCTTGTTAGTTAGTGGGATGTTGTGGTGTGTGTCAAGGCTGAGTGAGCATAAGAATGTCTGACCGGATGTCATGACATTGCCTTGGACAATATTGTTATTTCCTTCTGAAACTTACAGTCATAAGGAAATATGGATGGGGTGTGTCTCATTATGTTATATTAGAATGAGCCTGTGTATTACAATTGTGTGGAACAGGTGCTGGAGTTTCTGTTATTTGATGTATGCACAGATTTAGGGGGAGAAGGAATACCCTGGTGCATTTGTGTGTCTTACTAGTTGCATCCATAACTAGTAATTCTGGTGTTGTTGCACAGATTTAGGGGGAGGAGAAGTACCCTTGTGCATGTGTGTATTACTAGTAGCCATAGCTAGTAATTGTTTTGCCTCTGCTGCTGATTAAACTACTGTTAAGTTGTTTAACTGCTGATAGTTTTTCCTTGTGAACAAAAAGGATAGAGTGTTCACAAGATGTCATATGTGATGTCTTAACATAAGATATCCTATGTACCTGCTGGAAGTTATTTAAGGAAATGTGGATGTGTGGTGCTAGATGTCAAGCTACCACTGGAGATGAGAAAATGGTTTTAGGAAATGGTGACAGGGAGAATACATGAAGAATGCAGACAAAAGCAGTATCAAATGTTAAGACATAGCTTGCAACGTGTCTGACAGCATTTATGGAATAGTCTTGGAACTGTTGTTTCTGGAAAGAAACAGTCAAGAGCTATAAAAGGTATTCAAAGATAGTCTGGGATATTGGTGGTGATTCTCTGACTGATTCTCAGCAAATATTTATGGATCTTGACCAAGCATTTACTCCTATCGTTAATTCCTAAGCATGGTCTGGCCTATTTAAAGGATGTATCAGCACTCCTCTTCTCACAAGAGCGACAATTCATTCCCTCTAAACCATGGGGTTTGTTAAGATCTAGGCATACTGCTCCTGGATCTGGTTTTGTGAAGGTGTCATTTATAAATGTTTAGCTAAAAAGGGGGAGAGAAACATTGTCCTGAGGATGCACCAGAAGCAAGCAATATCTGGTAGCAAGGAGAAGATGGGTTCAGGCACAAAAGTCACTAATTGGGTATATCAGTTGTGTCTTGTGATCTGAGTTACATTATCTATGTACTCAGCATTACATATTCTTCAGGAAGCCCTCCTGTTGAGGGGAAGGGTTGTGATGCAGCTGTGTCTTGTACAGCTTCTTCCTCATGTACACCAACAGTGGTGGTGGCAATGGGGCTGTCAATGACAAAGAGGAAGTGCAGACCCATATTGGGTTATTTATTTTAGCTAAAATTTACCAAAGGGGGAGATTGTTAGTACCTTAAGATTGGCATTAATTTTGTAAAACAAATAATGTAATCACCTATGTTGTTTTAATATGTTGGGTTGAAGAAGTTCAACATCTGGACCAACATGTCATGTAAGATGTCACGACATCGGGGCTGTGACATCTCACATGTGTATAAAACTGAATCAGTTAATTCTGGTTTGTGTTAAATGATTAATTAGGATATCTGGTGAATATCCTAACTCCTATGTGGAGATCTTGAAGATTCAATCAGAAGATTTGGTGAATATATTTGGTGAATATACAGTTTCCAAATATGGAGATCTTTTAGGAAATAAAAGATTGAAGACCTTGATTGTAGCAGAAGAATTCTGCCAGCTTTGTAACAGAAAAGGAGAAGCTTACTGCGATTTCTGAAGGCCCAAATCCAGTTGGGTGGTTAGGTTATAAATAACAGATTGTAACCTAGGTTTTGTAAGCCTCAAACAATGTAAAAATTAGGGGTGTGTGTGAGGTAAACCTCCCAACTTGTGGGAAGGTTACCAGGTGTTTCTCAGTGCTTGAAAGCATGAGATTATTTGTAACTTAAAGCCTGTAGGCAAGAGTTGTTATGTTCTTGAACGAAGCTGTGAAGCATGTTCAAGTTGTCTAAGCATTACATGGTAATTGTAATGATAGGAATGGAAACTGGAGGTTTCTATCTAGGAGTGCCTAGGTATAGATTGCATTGGGTAGGTATTAAGTGAAGAGTTGTAAACGGGGGAGTTTAACTCTGAATTAATACTGCTAATAGTGGATCTTCTTCCTGGCTTGGTATGCCCCCAGAGTAGGTAATATTGTACCGAACTGGGTTAACAATTACTGGTGTTTTTACCTTCTACACACTATATTTTGTCTGTTATAACTCAGTCTGTTTCTAGTCTGTTTATGAAGGGAATAACAGACCAGACACATAGCCTGCAGTCTGAATGCAAAACAGAATGTTATGACATTCATTATTGACTGCTAATACTGATGTATAGACTGGTTGGTCTGTTACAGTTCAACCATCTGTAATGTGGGACAGGTGATGTTCAAATCAATGTTGAGACATCACGCTGATAACTGGCAGGATCAATAAACATAAGGGCTATGTTTGATCTCTAATGTGTCTTTGCACTAGATAGACAAAACTGGATGTTCTTCTTTCCATGGTGGTGTATTAGCAGATGTCTTGACATCTGTGACTGGGTGCATATGAGTACTGGGTTTTAATTTGTATAACTGTCTTGCTGTATTTAGTAACATTGTTGGATCAGATGTCATGACTTCGTGTAGAACATCTGAACTCTGACTATACCAGAATTTCAAGCGGCAATAATTGACTCCATCATGGTAGTCAGGCGGGCGATCTCGTCCTTCAATTCTCTGTTCTCTTGCTCTACATGTTCCATGATTTTCAGATGATTGGCTCGGGTATTGTACCGGTGAGTCAGCTTGGCTAAAGCACAGAAGAAACACCAATGAGACATTTGGCGAAAGAGAAACCTGCTTATGCAAATGATGCATGAAATGCAATGCTTGTTTATTTATTTCAAGGAACTTACTATATCATTTGCAAATATATATATATTTAAATAGCAATTGCAACACATTGATATGACCGAAAATCTCTTTTTATTTATATATATTGGAAGGATTACACTGAGTACAATTTCAGAAAACAAAATAAAAATACAAGAGAAAAGGAGACTAGTCATCCTAAGGATCCCTAATAACAATGTCAGTAGATCTGGCTGTAGGCGCGTACTTCCTTCGAATGCGACGAATCTCGGTCTCAAAAGAAGCCTTCATCTGAGTCTTCTCGAGGACAAGCTGGTCAACAATCTTCTTCCAAGCAACGGAAGGTTGAGGCATGCTAGAAGATGAAACCTATGGCTTTCTCTGTATTTTCGTCACTCGGTCTTCAAGTAGCTCAATAAGCGCATCTTTGTCCTTAGACTCCAACTGCAACTCTTCATGCTTCTTGCTCAAAGCACGGAAATGCTCTTCCCACTGTCCTTCTCTTGCTTCATCTTGACGAGTGCGTCTTCCAACTCCTCTACATCTTGGTTAGGGAGAGTTAATGGCTCAACCACAACCATAGACATAGGTCTTTCACAAGGATAAGGCATCTTCAACTCCAAAGCTCTTTTCCTCACCCAAAGAGTGTAAGCTTCCAGAGCTACACAATTGTACGGACCAAGCTCGGATCTTCCTTTCCTATGCACATTATGCCAAGCATGCACAATCTTCTGCTTCAAATGTTAGGGATCTTTACCCTCTTGATAGAAAAGGCCTTCTAACAAAGTGTTATTAGGCTTGTCTCTCAAGAGGAACCCAAGTTGACGATGAGCCAAAGCAGGGTTGTAGTTAGTTCCTCCTTGTGTACCAATGAGAGGCACATTAGAGAATTCACCACAACTATCAATAATCTCCAAACTGCTTAAAGACGGATCATACCAAACTATATCATCATTAGTGAGAGACATAAGTCTCTGAGACCACCTTAGACATTGTTTGTTCTCCACAAAAGCAGGTGTCTGAGGCAAGTGCGAAATAAACCACTTGTGTAAAAGAGGAATGCAACAGACAATAGTCCCACCACCCTTAGAATTCCTTAGATACAAAGAGAAATACATATCACCCAATAAAGTAGGCACATGATTCCCAATCAAGAAAAGTCTAATGGCGTTAACATCAACAAAATCGTCAATGTTAGGGAACAAAGCTAATCCACAAATGAGCAACACAAAGATAGCTTCAAAAGCATCCACACTACCAGCTTGAGCAAAAGAAGTAGCTTCCTTGATGAGGAAATCAGATGGCAACCCGAATAACCCTCCTTTCTTCACCCAATGAGCCTCTATCTCAGACTTCTTCAAGTGAAGAGCTTCAGTAATAATACTAGACCGGGGAATCTCCTCCAATCCACTAAAAGACACTCTACTAGAAACAGGTATCCCCAAAAGATGAGAATACTCCTCCAAGGTAGGCACAAGCGAAAAATCTAGGAAAATGAAACAACAGTAGAGAGGATCATTAAACTGCACTAGTACACTCAAAAGTCCTTCAACCACATCAGCAGACAAGATAGACAAAAGCTTCCCACGACGTTGTTTGAAGTCCAAGGGATCTAATACAAAAGATGCTAGCTTACTTAATTCTTTCAAGTAGGGACATCTGAAATTGTACTTCTTAGTGTTCCTTCGTCCATAATCCATGGTCTTAAAATATTTGCAAATAATACCTCAGTTCCTTGAAATTTTCGTGTGATGAATGTTATGATGCGCATGAATGCATGAATGCAACAATCACAAATAAGGGATCACACACAAGGCAAACAAAGGTCAAGGGATGAATCAAGTCATTGTCAAGATCAATCATCCATTTTGGTGGATTATGGTTTGCACCTTATCAAGACCCAAGTTCCATTGATATTGACAAGACTTGATTGGATCAACCAAGAATCAATGGTTTGCTGTAAGTCACGAGCATGAAGTCGGGGTAAGAACCATCCCAAAAGAGTGAATTAAGGGTAAAAACTTGTAGATCATGTTCTAAAAAGTTCCCAGAGTCTTAATTCCATCTATCGGATATTACAGGTTAAGATGTCTGACTCATCGACCCATAATATTCTCAAGAGATACTCGTCTGAGTGTAGTATCGCGTAACAACATTTATCAAGTCTACACTTGAACAGTTTCCGCACTACGTCCTAAATAGGCCAAGAGGGGGTAAATGTTCTACGGTCCTCAGCTTCTCAGACCCAAATTAGAGATAATAATACCTAACCACAAATACTTGTGTGACATTTTCAAATCCAAAAGAGTCTCCACTGAGCAAATGGATCTCAAGCCAACTTGTTAAGGAGTACTCCACACAAGTCGAACATGACTATACCACCCTCCTATCTTAATTTCACTCAAGTTCGGGTTAGAACTTATCTCACCACTCAGAGATCACCAAGCACAATAAGCAGATTATATCACACATACATATATACAAACATCACATATATACAAATATATACACACAAAAAGTAGGCTAAACCCACTGGAGACTACTCCCAAGCAGAGTCACCACTTAATTTATGTAGCGATAAATTCATGATCATCAAGATATGGATAAGCTAGAGATAAAATAACAAGAGTCTCCACCATGCTTTTATTGTTTCCAAGGGAAAGGGGAAAAAGTACGAACAAAACCCAAAAAGTAAGAAGTTTTCAAATCAAAACTAATAAAATGTCAGAGATTACAGGTAAGGGGGTTGGTTACACAAAGGGAAGGTGTTAGCATCTAAAGTATCCTAGGTACTCCTAGGGAGCCCTTTTTGTGTGCATATGTATTTGGTATAAAAATGATGTTTACAAACAAATAGAATAGGGGGATGAAAAAATAATTCATTAATTATATTTTTGTGTTTGGCAAGACCTTCGGTCTTGTGCCTACGTACCAACATAAAAATGAGGGATCAAAACCTCATAGTTCATGATACAAATTTCAAAGTGGATGTATTGCTTTTAATAAAATTTAGTTTGAAAGGCACAAAGGCCTAAAAATGGTTTGAATGAGTTAATTCTTTTTTGGCTTTTTGAAAGTTTAATTCAAGTATAGTTAAGTTTATTTACAAGTTTGATTTATGAAAAGAAGTTTGGAAATGCAATGGCATAAGGCCAAAGTTTCTATCTTTTTGCAAAGTGGTCAAAGTTTAGAACAAAATAAGTTCAATCAAAGAAGATTTTAAAAAAAGGGAGGGAGAGATTTTGAAATTAAAGAAATGGGGAGAAGATGAAGAGATTAATCCTATGCACAAAATTAAAAGTTAAGAGTTGAAAAGATCTGACCAAATGGGTAGCAATCCAATAGACAAGAATGCCAATAGAAACCCATAATTCCCTTGGACTTTTAGAATCAAGCAACACACAAATTCCCAATTATATTATCTTGAAGAGAAAAGGCATCAAATAAAGATATCCACATCAAAGCTTATCCATTCCATGATCTTCTTCAAGATTAACCCATGTAGCAGATGAATTTCACAAGTCACAGGTTCAAAATAATAGCTTCACAATGATCATGTTACAGATGAACTCAGAAGGATCTTGAATGATGTATCAGATGAAGTTTCAAATTGTAAGCACTTGGTTTCTCAACAAGTTGGAATTGGTCAAGTCCTTTAGCATAGGAATGTTGCATAAGTTCTAAGTCCATTTGTCCAAGATCAAGCCAACAGTCCACACAAAAGTTTTTTTGCGATTTTTGTTGTTATTATGTACATTAATGGTCAAAGACCACACAAACAACCAAAGTATACACAAACAAAATATATCACATAATATGGTCCAAGTGAACAAAGTGAAAATTGCAGTAACATAAACAATTAGAATGATATGAACAATGGCAAATGTGTAAAAGCTAGAATTAAATGATATTAAAGTAAATGGCTTGAAATTAAAAGTTAGTTGTTAATAGGTTAGAAGTTAGTATTGTTTTGCTTTTGCTTTTCATTCTTAGACATCCTTTGGAGAACACTCAACCCACTTATCACAAGCATGGATCCTTGAACCAAGACATCTTCCAAAGGAAGGAAAAAAAGCCAAGTTTCCACACAATACCATGAAAGAGGGGAGACTTACAATCTCACTAACTAGAATGCTATGCCTTTTATGTCACAAATTTAACGCTATGTTAAGCAATCATAATTGGACTTATGTAGAAGTCACAACTATTTGAGGCCGGGCAATAGAATTTTGGTGTTAATGCATGTTAGAGACATAATATTATGGACTATGCTCATGAAACATACCACACACAAAAAGAATATGCAAAAGGTGTGACCTAATCTCATTCATACTCATGTTAATTTTTCAATCAACTAGCTTTAGGACTTTGAGATATCATTGGCCAAATGAGGTGAATGCATAAAGAAGGGGAATGAGATGAAGAGGGAGGGGAATATATGAAAACTCAAATTGGTCAAAGGAGGACTTTTACCAAATTAATATCATCCGTTCATTTTGGGAGATGGAATGTACATTCCATCAATCCCCTAAATCCAATAATATTAACTTGACAAAGTCAAATCAACCTTGACCAAGGCCTAACAACAAGAGTCAAACACAAACAAGTCATCACAATTGGTCAACAAAATTATTTGGCATTTATTCAAATTAAAAAATACTAAAATAATACATTTAAATTAAATATGGTTTGTCAAATTCCTAAAACCTCATCAAAACACCAAATAAATGGCCATGAGATTTATCATAGGTCAAACAAGGTCAAAGGACCTTAGAGAAAAATTTTCATAATTTTTTAAAGACTTAAAAGTATTTTTAAACAATTAAAAACAAATGAAAAATCAATTAAATCATGAAAAATATTAATAATGATCCAAAAAATAATTTTAATTCAGAATATGAAAGAGGAAATTATTTGAATTTTTTTGGTGAAACTCTCATATTTTTTGGATCAATATTAAAATTAATATGGATTAATGAAAATAAAGCAATTAAAATTAAATTCAAATAATCAGAAAAAACGTGGACCACTTGATCTCCCTCATTAATTGAGGTGGCAAATCAAGTGACCACCAGCGCACGTTCCATGGTAGACTTGAGTCAATGCGACACATGCATGGTAATTAAAAACAACGCACAAGATTAAAAAATTTTAAAAGGGATGAATGGCTCTGAACCGTGCCAATACATCACCGGCCTCCAAAGGCCGGTCATCTTCTCCGGTGACCCTGGCCGGACTGGTTCACTCATCACCATCAAAAAAATGAAAAAGGAGGACTTGATCTGAAATAAAAAATGGCGTAGAGCACGAATCTGACCTCAATTTTAACTAACTCCTCACATATAGAAAGATGTGAGGAGTTGAATTTTGAGGTGTGTCATCTGAGTTGCTTCGATTTGACCTCTAAGCAACTCAATCTTCTTGCCTATATTGGTAGGACTTTAGACAACCAAAGAATCAAGAGAATTGAGCAAGATTGAGAGAGAATCGAAGAGATGAAATTTTCTGGAAAATACCTTCAATGCAGGTCTGGATTCAACTGTTCTTGCCTTGGCTCGTGCTTGATCTCACTCAGAATGCTTGTAGAAGTAGAATGAAATGCACAAAAGGTCTTGGATCCATGGAGTTTTGAATCTCAAAACAGTGAGACTCAAACTCAATTTCAAGATGAAATTCTTAGGATTATCCTCTCAAATGGAAGGGTTAGGGATCTAGGATCAAAGTTGGCACGAATGTCTGTTGAATTCTGAGCATATGGAGCTCTATTTATAGCTGGATCATGTGATATTTGCAACTTCCAAATGACTTTCCAAAATTGGCAATGGATGATGCATGGGTGCATGGGCGTGTACATGCCCATGAGATCATTGCTTTAAGTCCACAATTGAGTGTGAGAGAGTCTAAAATCAACTTGAATTGCAAGGCAAGTGTACATGGAAACTTGAAGTTTGATCTTTACCAAATGATGATGCAATGTTCAAGCCATGCGCAACCTATTCAATTCTTGTCTCAAATGGATGAACTTGGACTTTTTGGAAAGGTTAGATCAAGAGGAACAACTTTCATGTTCAACACTTTTCCATTTGAAGCTTGTATCATGTTGAATTTTGAGGTGGAAGTTTGGACATTTCAACATGTTGAAAATTTTTCTAAGTGTCAAGCCATATATCTTAATATTCCATATTGATTAACTTTTTATGTGAGCTTCAAATGAGAAAAGTGTCTTCATCAAAGTTATATCTATTTCAGATACCTTCAAAATGGTCACCAATTTCATGTCATTTGGATTTGAAATGATAGAGTTATGCATTTTTGAAGTTTGGAAAAATCACTTGTTCAATGGTATAAGTCAAAAGTGACCTATAATGTAGCCTCATATCACATGCTCATAAAAGTTGAAGTAGCTCTCACTCCAAACATAAAAGTTGAAGTAGACACCTTGAATTTTATTGTGCAACTTAGAAATATTTCATCTCATAAAAATTGAGCAAGTTATGGCCTTGGGAAGTTGTTATTCAAATTAGGGTTTAGACAAAATGACCTATAACGTTTCAACATAGAAAATGATTTTCCAAGCAAGACTAGCTCTAGGTATCAACATGAAAGTTGTTTGGAATGTCATTTAGAGTAAGTGTTATCTTGGAATCATTCTCATATGGTGAAAAGTGTAGGAGATAGGGTTTAGGGACACCCAGTTTTGATCAGATGAATTCATTTGGCCAACCACCATCAACCAACTTGTTAATCTTCAACTCTCTTGAATTTATAGGATCATGGTAGATCATATATGCATAAGATTATGAATTTTGAAGTGCACCTTGAGAAATTTGATCAAATGGCAAGATAGCTTATTGGAGAAGTTACTCAAGATACCTAGTCAAACTAGGGTTTCTAAGGCAAATCACCCTCAAACTTTTGAAGAAAACTTGATCAATATAACATGTAGGAATCAATGGAGCTCATATATGATGCTCATAACCATTCTTGGATCAATTCAAGGTTGTGCTCTTTGTCATGAGGGTCTCAAACCCTAGATATGAACTTGATAGATCAATGGAGATCATGCCCTACCTACAAAAGAGTTAGGCCAATACAAAGACATATTTTTGGTATTTTGGTTAGTGAAAATGATAAAATACAAGTATGATACAATGATATAGTGCTTGGTGATCTCTCCCAAAACAAACCCAATGAAAA
Organism: Lathyrus oleraceus; assembly: GCF_024323335.1. NCBI lineage: Eukaryota > Viridiplantae > Streptophyta > Magnoliopsida > Fabales > Fabaceae > Lathyrus > Lathyrus oleraceus. Next base: position 139,662,367 of record NC_066583.1, on the reverse strand, counting down.
GGGGTAAGGAGGATGCCAATGTATGATCCCAATGCTAATGCTTATGATGAAAGTGCATGAGGGATCTTAGGGTCAAAATTGGGGTCTTACACTATCATATTTTATATTGTGATTGAAGATAAATCACCATTTCCTTATTTAAGGGGTTCATGAGTCTTTCCTACTAAAAGCTCTTAATGTTTAATGGAAATTCTCGAGATCAATTCTTGGGGAGAGGAGTAGGTCCTTTTATTTTGATTGAACGTCTATAACTCTTGGTGTTTCTCTTTTCCTTTAACTCCTTTTATTTTTTAGAATTAACTTTGACACGACTTAGTCTTTTAAAATAGTTTTAAGCTCTGATTTTATTTCCCAAAAGTTTTCAAAACCACGTTTTTCCAAACCACACAATTCACCCCATCTCTTGTGTGTAAAGTCTCAAGTCCAATAAGAGGCATTCGAGGCTAACTCATATTTAAGAATTAATCATCTCAGAAGGAAGATGACTTCTGACACAAGATCCTTTCTAAATTCACCATCACTTTTTGAAAATAGCGGTTTTAATTTTCTTGACAGACTAGATTCAAAATTTTTCTTCAGAAAGTTAAAATCTTGAATTTTGGAAAACATTAGTCAATGGTCTGGTGTTCCCTATTCATCAAATAAATGATGAAATAGTAGATAAACCCAATTTCCTTTGGACCAAAGAGGAAAGTATAAAATTATAAATATTTTTCAAAACCAAAGGAGTTATGTTTTCAAATAACACAAATTTTCACTACGTTCATATTTGCAAAACCTCCAAGGATATATGGGATGCTCTTAAACTGATATATGGAGACTCTCCAAGTATCAAACAAGAAAAGATAAACACACAAGGAAAAGAAGATAACCATGGATGCTTTTATAATTATACAAGTATTGCAAAGTTTTCTGGAAATTGTGTTGCTAACAAAAATTTTAGAATTACAAATTTGAAGTTTAATCCAACTCTTAAATCAATAGATACGAGCCTTCGTGAATTTCAGGAAAAAATCAAGAATGAAGGAAATTGTATAGAAGATGAACGAATCAGTTCAACTACTCAAAGATAAAGGAATATAAACTAAAGAATCATCATCCTCATCTTACTCCTATCATACTCCTACACAATCCTTCAAAAGAACTCATTCAGTAGTTGAACGATCTTCGAAAGATTTAAAATTGAATGAAGGATCTTATTATTCAGAGAAGAAGGTGCTTTAACATTTAGAACAAAGAAAAGGAGGAGAAATATCAACCTCAAGGAAAAATCTAAAAGAACCATCTTCCAATGAATATGATTAAATATGTTTAAAGGCATCCTACAAAGAACCTTCCTACACGCAGTTATTTAAGATGAGTAGATACTTAGGGGAATAAAAAATTTAATCTAGTCAAATATCCTCTTTAAATAAAATGGTATATGTGAAGTCACTATCTTTTAAAATGTATCCATTTTTGATAAGGTAAAAAAATCTAAAGGCGATCACTTTAGATCTTATGTGACTAATGCACTTGGGCCCAAGAAAATGTGGGCATCAAAAGGTTTAACCTGAATGTTTTATAGGTAGGCTTAGCGACTTGGAGTTATTGACGATTATTATTGAAAGTAGTTCAAAGCAATATTATACTCTTAAAAGTATAAATTTGATAAAGTCTCTGATCCCAAAGATGGACGATGATGGCAAATGACAACAATTGTTATCAAAGAAGTTATTCGAGGTTATCTCAAAGCATATGATTTATAGTGATCATTTGAATGAATATGCCTGTAGTGGACTAATTTATTTTGTGGTTTTACCGACTCTTGCATCCAATGATGAGTAGAGAAGGATACACCATTTGATGTTTTCCCTCTTGGGATATATTTATCAATATTTCTTAATAAAAGAGGTAAAATTATCTTAAGGTTGAAATAATTAGGAAAATTTGATTAAACCCTTAAAATAGTATTTATAAATATTTTACTCATCATATTTTAAAATTTTCTAACCCATAATGATTAGTACATTAAGTGTCTTATAGATAAGGGGTGCAAACATTTATAAAAGGTGGTACTAAAACAATAAAAATCAACACAAGGTCCAAGTTGCACCAAGAAGGCAAAAAACACGCAAGCCCAATCGACTAGAAAAGCTGAAAACAACTAATTTCAGATCAGATCCAAGCTTAACGTGTGGCTAATGCTTGCTTGGACTACATGCTTAATCCGTCTAAAAATCACGTTATAAAAGGTATCTCATTCTCACTCTTTTTGCATCTCATTCTTATAAATCTCTTATTGTGTCAGATTCTCTTTGTAGGTATTATCATGTCATCCTCAAACCAGAGACCTAAAATACCTCTACAAAAAAGAGATGTCATCCTAGCCTCAATAAGAAACAAAAAAAAGGAAGATAGAAAAATGATTATAAAGAAGAGAATTTTAGAACCATGGTTCATGGAATAAACTTTCATGAGAGGATTCAAACCCTACTCACATATGTCAAGCCTCATTAAGAGAACATTTCACAAGAATACCCGATAAAACATACCTAGATCTAGTAAGAGAATTCTACACAAATCTACTCATTCTAGGAAAAACCCTAACATCAGTGAAAAATGTAAAGATAATAATCCACAAAGGACGCTTTGGAAAAATATTTACCCTTCCTAAGAACTTCTTACATTTCATAGAAACCCATTGGACTAAAAAATTTCAAACGAAGCGTAGGCATAAACTCTCTGGTAATAAATCCTATGAAAGAGAAAAAGTTCCCCCTTAGAGAAACTCTCCTAAAACCAAAATTTATAATCCTTCATCACATCTTTATAAGAATCTTTCTCCCAATAAACATAAACAACAAATATGTTATAAAATATGACATTGTTCCTCTTTGGCTTCTCACATAAAACATACCAACAAATTGGGTAGAAGGAATTTTTCATCACATGTCCCTCTCAAAATAAAAACCTGTAATAAATCTACCCCATGGAGAAATGATCACCACAATCCTAAAAATATTTAAAGTTGTCACCATAGTATAAAAATCAATCCCATCCAACAATATGATTAATTACACAAATCTCAGAGACATGAAGATCAATATTAGGTGTGAAGAACTCATAGATGATTGGATAAATGAAGAAGAAGAATCAGGGGAAATAGAAGGCATGTGTATAAAGTAAGTTTGGGAAAATTTCCAAAATATATCTTAAAAGGTGAAGGAAATAAATTTCTAGGTGCCTTAAGAGAGTGATGATACTTACGACAAGATATTAGCTCACTAATGTGACTGCACTTAAATTTCTCTTTTCTTATATACCTTGAATTCCGTCTCTTTTCAATATTATTTAGTATTTCCCTTCTTATGTACGTTAAATTTCTCTTTTTTATGTACCTTAAATTAACTCACTAATGTATCTGCACTAATGCATATTTATCGTAAAAGTATATGGATAAAAGTACACACACACACAAACATTTTTCAAAAGGTTTTATCAAAGAAAATATATTCAAAAATGTCTTGACGTTATGCCAGATAACTTGGGAGTTGGTATAATAGCTAGAGGAAAAAATTTAGCTTATCTATTGATTAAGTCCTTTGTCTAATCGATTATATTAGTTCAAACTTACGCCCCAAGCAATTCAAACAATTCCTTAATGATGTACAATAACTAGATATATTTCCCTTCCTTTTATGGAACTTACAAACAATTATTTTTATCTTCTAATCGATTAGACATAGGTGCTAATCGATTAAATTGATACAAAATGTTGTTAGCTAACCAATTTAGGCTAAGGGAAAAGGCCATTTTCGACCAGGGGATCTGTCAGAGGATCCTCAACAGGAGGATGGACGAGTCTGCAGGTCGCCACATGCAAGCCTCGGTCGAAGTCGAAGGTTTTGAGCGGAGAATGGGAACGTGGGCACGCAACGAGATCGTGGGTAGTTATTCGCCAAGATGGGGGAAGTGGACCGACACGTGGCACCAAAGAAGGTTTTATAACCTCCAGACGGTTATTTTCAACTAGTATTTAAGCCAATGTTAGGTGAAATTCTAGAGGTGGCAATTTGAACATTTGCAGTAGGGGTAAAGCTTGAAGTACCAAAGCGTTCACGAGAAAAAAGTAATTCTCCTCACAAAAATGTATTTTGCCTCCACTTTATAATTACAAGTCATTTAATCTTGCAAAGTTTACCTTTTCTTGCTTTAGTGTTTATACTTTTGTTTCAGTACTTTATCTTTTCTATTTTCCATTCCCATTTTACCTTTATTACCTTTCCAACTCATCAAGAGTTGCGTTTACACCCTTTAAACCTGTAAAGAACACTGTTTACCAAAAAACCATACACCCAAAACACTAAGTCCAAGACTTTGTAGCCGGTCCTATAAGTAACCCTCTTATAGGAAGGATAGAGATTATTGTGCAAACAACAAATTGGCGCACTTGGCGGGATATCGACAGTGTTAAGTTGTATGCGATTGTGTAGTGGAAAAGTGACGTCTCCTAGACCCCACGAAGAAACGTCTTTAGTAGGAGACACAAAGACGCCCCAGGCCATCGACACCGGCTCTAGTATGGCGTCGACGAGTTCAACAACGTTTGTAGGACCAATTCTGACGACGTGTCATCCACAAACACCGACACAGACAACCATGGGAACTATGGGGTAACATATGCCTAGTTACACAACTCCCATGCATAGAATGTTGGGAATGCCGATGGAGTTTATGGAAAATATGCATAACCTCGGTTTAACTTACAGTGATACCTCGTCATCGCCATTCCCTCGTTACCAGGGGTTTGGACCTTTGGCATCCCCATTTGGTCTGCCCCCAGGTTTCAGATTGACGTCTCAATCAGTCCCAACTTTTACGTCAAGCTCTATCATCGTTATGAGACAACAAATGGACGAAAGTAACCATGAAATGGTACACATGTTAACTCAGCAAATGGGTACTATTTTGAGGCCATTGATATAGGATTCTACACAGAGTTATCAGCAGTTCGCAACCTAAATGACAAGGATTGGAGATTTTTTTGGAGCTCCAAGGGCTCAAGTTCGTCAAAATCCAACGCCTCATCCTCGACCAGAAACACCGGTTCGACAAGAGGAGATGATAGGTGATACTGTTGAACAGGAATATCAGGAATTCGAACACATCCCAAGGGTGGCACGAAGGCCCATCGTGCTACTGGTTAACCGTAACTAGGATCCAGACCAGGTGGTTCGACAAGTTCGATACAATGCAACCATAAGGGAACAAAAACTAGAGGCTATCGTCGAATGGATCATAGTGCAAAATAGAGTAAGTGCTTTCCTCCAGCGGCCGATGCACTCCTCTCCTCTACCAGATTTTGTCTTACAGACAGAATCGCCAAGGGGATGGAAAATCCCTAAATTTACTAAGTTCGCTGGGGATACTAAAGAATCCACCGTCGAGCACATGGCCAGGTACCAGACCGAGGCTGGCGACATAGAGAATATTGAGGATTTTAATTTAAAATACTTCATAAGTTCTCTGACAAAAAACGCGTTCACATGGTTCAGACGTTACCTCTACAGTCGATTCAAACATGGACACAGTTGGAAAGGTTGTTCCATGAACAATTCTACATGGGACAATCAAAGATCATCCTAAAAGAACTGGCTAGCGTTAAGAGAAAGGTTGTTGAGTCAATTGATCAGTACCTGAATAGGTTTAGGCTACTGAAGGTGCGATGCTTTACTCAAGTCCCTGAACACGAACTAGTCGAGATGGCGGATGGGGGTCTAGATTATTCTATAAGGAAAAAGATGGATACTCAGTATCTTAGGGATATGGCCCAATTGGCCGATAGGGTTTGACGTATCGAACACTTGAAAGCCGAGAAGTCTAAGACGGGTCTATATCATAAGAAAGAAAAAGTGTCTTACATCGTAGTCGAAGGAGTCTCTTCCGACGACAAAGATATAGTCGACATGAGTAAGGTTAATATGGCAGAACTTAAGCATGGACCTCCATATGCATACAAGGTTTTGAATCCATCAAATGGGAAAAACCCTATCGAACTAGAGAGAACAAACAAATACGTAGCTAAGACATATACGTTCGACGTGTCTAAGTGCGACGAAATCTTTGATCTATTAGTAAAAGATGGTCAGATTATCCTCCCTCAGGGTTTAAAATACCCTCCCCTAGAACAAAAGAAGAAAATGGGATTCTCTAAATTTCATAATTTCCCTGGTCACAAAACTCACCAATGTGTTCTTTTCAGGGATTTGGTGCAGAAAGCTCTGAAAGAAGGAAGGCTCTAGTTTGGCGAAAGACCAAAAATACAGGTGGATTCTGACCCTCTGAAGGTGGAAGAAGCTTTGTATGCAGAGCCTCTAGAGTGCATGATGGTAGAGACTACTGATGGTCTCATTGAGGTTTTCAAAGCAACCTCGTTAGCTGAATCATTTGAAGTGATGATGGTTGGAACTACTTAAGGTTTCGAAAACAAAGACGAAAGGAGGCCCGAGTCGGCCTATCCCCAGCCTGGAGAAAGCCTATCATACTTCCATGAGAAGTGCAAGGAAAATGGATCAAAATCTCTATTGTGCCCGAAGTGCAGCATGGTATTCGACGAGAAAACCGCCGAAAGACTAGAGGCCGACAACAAGGTCGTGAAGGAGGAAAAGTATGATGTTCCATGATTTGTGTTCGACGGGCATGAAGCACTTCGACGGAATGAAGATTACATAAGACAATTTCAGCGTTCCCGACCAAAGACATTCATTCCTCCAACTGATGTTCCACAGGAGAAATGGATAGAATCCGTCAATCAGAAAGGGGAAAAAACCAAAATGGAGGGTGTTGGAGAAACAGACAACATCTCTAAAGAATAAAAAAGGCTACATGATCTCCTCTAACTACAAGGGAAAGAATATAATGACTAGGACACAGTGGAGACTCCACCAGCGAAACAAAAAAGCTAGGACAACTGTGACCACTCCACATTCGAAGACTTCAGAGACCGCTGGACAAAAGGTACAGATGGAAAAGGTCAAAGGACCAGGAAAATGGTGGCCAATTAGACAGTGGCCATGACCTTCGGCTCAACGGGAAAGAAGGCAGTAATAGCTACTCAGAATGTGGAATGTTCGTCAGATCTCGAAAGACAACCACGAAGCAAGGGCAAGTCAAAGGAGGAGGAACCAGAGTATTCTCCCCAACCAGAGGAGGGAGAGCCTGAATATCCCCCTAAATCTGATGAGGAATTCGACAAGGACATGTACGATGAAAACAACGATGATATCTATTGAGATGATTTCACCGTAAACTGTGGCATTGTGTCGGTGCTGCTAGCTGAATACGACATGGTATTTGAAGTTTTTGAAACAGGGGGAGACTTTATACCAGACGAAACCGAGGGAGACTACTACGTCATGAGTAGCGGTGTGGTGGAAGAACAGAAAGTTGTGTTTGAAAGGCCCAGTCCCTGGATGATGTACCATTTAAAACCATTGTTCATCAGAGCTAAGGTTGATGGAATGACGGTGAATAAGGTGTTTGTCGACGGGGATGCTGCAGTTAATCTAATGCCCTATACCCTGTTTAAGAAAATGGGCAAGGTTGACAAAGATCTCCGACAACATAACATGGTCCTTTTAAACTATGAAGGGAAAACCAACAATATAATGGGGGTTGTTCAGGTCGACCTCGCGGTGGGCACGACAACGTGTTCAACACTATTCATGGTAATAGACTCAAAGGCCAAATTCAACTTACTCCTGGGTCGAGAATGAATCCATGGGATAGGGGTTGTTCCCTCAACAGTCCATCAAATGCTTATAATTTGGCGAAAGGATGGCATCATAGAGAATATTGAAGCCGACCAAATTTATTATCGGGTCGATGACAGGGGTTCCAAGAGGTCATTTGGCCAACACTTGGTGAATATAGCGCCATGTGATGACGAATCGGGATCCTACACTTCCATCAATACTGGTTGAGTTCTGAACTTGGACCCTGATCATGGTTTCATTTGGGATAACGAGGAAGACCCAGGATCATAGATGGGAATTCCACCTACGGGGTGGCCAGCAGCCGACGAGGATGACTGCTGAGTCAGAAAGCATGACTCAAATTTTGGCCTATTTTGCTGAAAACAAGAGGAAGTCAATTCTGGAAAGGGAGAGACTTCAGAGTTTGGCTTGTGAGGCCGAAGGTCTAGATGATGATCGACTAGACCATACAATAGCTTCAGAAAGCCAGAGGCTTGATTGTATCTATGACAATGAGCCTTTGGGGTTCGAGAAGAATCCACAAAATGAGTCCCAGAAGATGCAAGCGCGAGATTCCCTCGAAGAGATCGATCTGGGAGATGGAACCACAAAATACGAACCTATATAAGTACTAAGGTGGGGTCAGAAATGAAGGAGAAACGAGTCGATGTATTGACCAAATACAAGGACTGCTTTGCCTGGGATTATGACGAAATGCCATGTTTAAATTGAAGTGTAGTAGAGCATCGACTGCCTATCCAACATGGGAAGAAGCCGGTGAAGCAACACCCTCGATGGTTTTCTCCAAACGTTGCATCAAAGATCAAGCAAGAAATTGAAAGACTCCTAAAAATTCATTTCATAAGAACGACAAGGTACGTCGAATGGCTGGCCAACATAGTGCTCGTCATCAAGAAAAATGGAACTCTTAGGATTTGTATATATTTTAGAGATCTAAACAACGCCCACGCCAAAGGATGAGTATTCGAAGCCCGTGGCGGAAATGTTGGTCGATTCGTCCGCAGGTTTTGAGTATCTGAGCCTACTTGATGGATACTCTGGCTACAATCAGATTCTCATTGCCGAAGAAGATGCCCCCAAGATAGAATTTTGATACCCTGGTGTGTTGGGGACATACGAGTGGGTTGTCATGCCATTTGGTTTAAAAAACACAAGAGCAACTTACCAGAGGGCCGTGAATGCCATCTTTCATGACTTCATTGAAAAGTTCATGCAGGTATATATCGACGACATCGTGGTGAAATCGTCATCTCAACAAGGGCACTTGGATCACCTTCGACGCTCGTTTGATAGAATGAGGAAATATGGATTGAAAATGAATCCATTGAAGTGTGCTTTCGGGGTGCACGCAGGTGACTTCCTAGGATTTGTGGTACACAAACGAGGTATAGAGATCAATTAGAACAAGACGAAGGCGATCTTATACCTCAAAAGCCCATCTACAAAGAAATATCTCCAGTCTTTGTTGGGGAAAATAAACTTCTTAAGAAGATTAATTTCGAATCTAAGTGGTAAAACATAGGTATTTTCGCCGCTACTTAAAATTAAGAAGGAAAGTGATTTTCACTGGGGCCCTGAACAATAAGAGGCTTTCGACGCGATAAAGGGGTACCTTACCAAGCCTCCTATTATGTTACCACCCAGTATAAATAAAAGTATGAGTTTATATATTGTTGCGTCTGATACAACTATGGGGGGCATGTTGGTCCAAGAGGATTGTAATGGTGTTGAAAGGCCCATATATTAACTCAGTAGAATGTTGGTAGATGCTGAAACTAGGTACAGTCTCATAGAAAAACTATGTCTATGTTTGTACTTCGCCTGTATGAAATTAAAGCAATATATTAAACTAGTTGATGTTTATGTTTCGTCTCATTACGGTATTATTAAACATATGTTGCCTAAGCCTATTATGCATAGTAGAATTGGGAAATTTACATTGGCGTTAACAGAGTTCTTGATAACGCGAAAACACATCAGATAATTGCCTTGATTTACACTCAAAGATCTGTAACACCCCAAAATTTGCCCTCCTCATTCATGCATTCATTTAGCATTTCATATTGCATTTCATCATGTCAATCAGAATTAGATCCGAAAAAAAAAAGGAAAAAAAAAATAAATAAATAAAAAAATTTAAAAAAAAAAAAATATATAATAAAATTTTTTGGACTTGGGTCTCTCTCATTTGAGCCCACAAAACCATGAAATTCAGTCTATAAATACCAAGGCTTCACTTGAGAAAAAGGAAGAGAAGCAAAATACTCTGAGGTTTCCTTGGAACAAAACCCTGAGGAAAAAGATAGTGAGAGAAGAGCTAACAGAGTTCAGAGCAGCCTCCAAACCCTGAAGGGAACTCAACTGCACAGAATCACCTTTGCCTCACGGGTGCAACTTAATTTCAATCAAGCTCTCCAATCAGGTTTGCCTTATATCCATCATCTTTATGCCTTTAATTTGAATGCTCTAAATGTATGAGGTATTATGGGTGAATTTGATACCCTTTTGATGCATGTGTTTGACAAGAGGTTTAGGCCTCCTACCCTTGGTTGCTTTTTGTGAGCTTTTTGTGAATTGAAAGAGCATGATTCATGTGGTTGCATTTTGATTTGGGGGCAACTCTTGGTTACCCTATCTTGTTTCACTAACCCTTTTGTTGAGTTTTTGTGAAGGCACATGACTTTTGCAGGGATAACTTGCGTGGTTTCCCACTTTATTTGTGGGATAACCCCTGGAGGTTTCATTCCGATTACCTGTACTGACTCACCTTTCTTTGATGGCATTAGCTTGGGAGATCCCTGGGTTTCTTACTCCTTTAATTGTTGTTACTTCGGATCTTTATCCGTGTGGTACTTTTACCTCTTTTCCGCATTTTATCGCTTTCTTAGCTGGAAGACCTCGATAGGAGGCATTTGTTTTCTTTTATTTATTTACTTCTGAGCCCCTTGTTGGCATATTTACTTTATACATGTTTGTTTTGTATGTGTTCGTATCCCTGCAGGTAGCGCGGTTCCTTCGTCGAGGACTGCCTTTTTGCCCTTTTGCATGAGCATCCCAAACCCTAAAACCCAAAGCAACACGTTAACTCCTTCTACTACAGGCGAGTAAGTCTCCAAAGGTCGAGCATCCGGTAGATTGCGTAGTGACGTCGTTCGTCCAAAACCCAATCCATAACCCCGTAGTTAGCCAAACTACGGCTTGCTCTGATTCTCATTCCAGATGAGATACGTAGGCATAAGACGCGATGTCTTAGCGAGCACACATCCCTCAACCCATAGGTCAGCCGAGCTACGAAGACTCTGATTCTCATATTCAGATGAGATACGTCTGCAGTGGATGCGACATCCGCGCGAGTCATTTTCATTTAACCCTTTTTTTAGTAAATAATACATTAGATAAACCCACACCCTTTAGACAAGAACTACAAAAGTGGATCCCGTAGAGTACTACGGATGCGTAGGGGTGCTAATACCTTCCCTTCGCATAACCGACTCCCGAACCCAAGATTTGGTTGCGAGACCCCGTCTTGTCCTTTCCTTTTTCAGGTTTACTTCGAGCGTTTCCTTTCCCTCCTTTGGGATGAATAACGCACGGTGGCGACTCTTTTGTCTTTTTCTTTCGCCGGTTGTTTTTTTTGCGCACTGTATTTTTCAGGCTGCGACAGCTGGCGACTCTGCTGGGGACTAAGAAGTTGACCTCTTGCTGGTCCATCTTCCCTAAGCGAGTCCCTTCTAGCTTGTGTGATTTCTTGTTTATTGGGTGTTCATGCTTTTGTACATTTATTTGCTTACCTGCTTGCATGCATCTGTTGTATCTATTGGATCTGTTTGTTTGTTTGTTGGGATGGGATGTTCTATGAGAGATAAGCCCATTACCCAGGCTTGAGTGTACACACAGGTTTTAGAGTGGATGATCATGAGGCTTGCGTGGCATGTTGCTACGTTAAGTCGTTCGTGAAGAACCACACCCAGACGAGGTTTCTTTTGGATATATTATGTCCTACGGATGTTCCATAACGACATGGTGTTCCTTTAGAAATCGTCGACTCTGGTGACCATTTCCCGAGAACTCAGTCGAGGCCTCTCCTCCGAGACGTGATTATGTTAGCTCTGGTGGGCGCATTCTCGCTGATCAATCCGAGGACCCCGAGACTGGGAACTTGCTTTAGGATGTCCTGTTGAGGGGAGTCAGTGGAGGTCTTTTATCCCATAATAATGCCAAACCTTCAGTGGTAAACGTATTATTCGCGACTGAAGGGCTGAAGCTGACGAACTTCTGTTCTTAGAACCTACCAGTGAGGGGTGGGCTAAATTCAGGAAACCTTAACCTCCAACCAACCCGATTTTCTGGAGCAGAGTTTTAGTCTTGTATTTTATTCCTCAGTGAATTTCTCTCTAGGAAGTGCAACCTGACAGATGTTCAAGCGGATCCATCAATTCTGATTGACATGCCTTTGCATTGCATAACATCATCTGCATATTTGCATCCAACATCTCATGCTTATTCATTTGCAGGGTATTCCCTTTCAAAATGGGGGTGCCTTAAAACTGAACAAGCAGTGCATCGCATACCATGCATATTAACCCTTGTCTGTTTTACAGGTGTCACCGCAGTGTCTAATGCTTGTTCCCTGTATCAGGCAGTTATTGGTCCCAAGCGAGTCCACAAGTACCCGACAAAGGAAAATCGTCCACAGCTAGCGATGGACCAAGTACAGAAAGAGCTGGCTGATATGCGTGAAAGGATGGATCAGTTCATGACATTGATGACTGGTATGGCAAAAGGCCAGGAAAAGATGAGGGAATTGGTTGGGCAACCGAGGCCTGAGGTGGAGATACTAAATGCTGAGGGAAACCCTGGTAACCCTGGGAACGCTGATAACCCTGTGAACACTGGTAACGCGGGTAACGCAAATGCTGATGGAAACCCGGGTAATGTTGGCAACACAGGGAATGTTGGAAATGGTATTGGTGGAAGGTACAATGTGAATCAAGGAATTCGGATTAACGGGCACCCCATTACTGAAGATTATCAGTATGATCAATTTTCTTTGCACGACGAGGCCCTCGAGACCACTCGCCGTATGGATGAGCTTGCTGAGAAGCTCAAATCTTTGGAGTCTCAATATTCCTTAGGCTTTGATGTCACAAATCTTGGCCTGGTTCAGGGAGTAAGGATTCCTCACAAGTTCAAACCCCCTACTTTTGAGAAATACAACGGGGCTTCTTGCCCACGCACTCATCTCCAATCTTATTTGGGAAGGTTGGGAGCTCACACGGAAGATGAAAAGCTGTGGATGTACTATTTTGAAGACAGTCTAACTGGAGCTTCTCGTGAATGGTATTCTCATTTGTCTCGTACTACCATCAAGAGCTGGAAAGACTTGGCAGAGGCTTTTGTCAAGCAATATCAATACAACTTGGACATGGCTCCAAATCGGACCTTGTTGCAAGGTATGTCCCAGACTGCCAAGGAGACCTTTAGAGAATATGCTCAGCGTTGGAGACAGATTGCTGCGTCCGTCCAACCCCCTATGTCTGAAAGGGAGATGGCGGACATGTTCATGAACACTCTTCAAGGCAATTATATTGAGAGATTGGCTGCTTGCCCGTCAATCAGCTTTGCAGAGATAGTAATTGCTGGAGAAAGAATCGAGAGTCTGTTGAAGATGGGCCGAATTCAAGACAATAGTGTTTCCAACCCATCAGGTCACAAGAGACCGTTTGCTGGTAACGGTCAGCGAAGAAAAGAAGGCGAGGCAAGCGTTGTGTATGCCGGCAGAGGCAGGAGTAAAGGACGCCCTAATTATTATCAAGATCAAGTGGCCGCAGTCACTATTCCAACACCTATTCCTCAACCGCAATATCATCCGCAACAACAACCTAGGTACAACAATCAACAACAAGGAGGTAATCCGGGTCAGTAGAGACACTATCAACAACGTCCAAGGCAGACAGACCGGGTCATCGAGCCAATCCCAATGCCTTATTCAGTATTACTTCCCAAGCTGATTGACATGAATCTGGTTACGTTGAGAACTCTGGCCCCACCAATCGATCCCAATAATTTGCCTAGAGGTTATGATGTCAACGCCAAATGTGCTTTTCACTCCAACGCACCTGGCCATACTACAGATAATTGCAAGGCTCTCCAGTTAAAGGTACAAGATTTGAGAGATGCCCATGCTATCAATTTTGCTCCGGTGCCTAATGTTATCCAGAACCCGATGCCGGCTCACGGCGGGCAGAGGATTAATGCTGTTGATAGTGGGGAAACTTTGAATTTGGTTTCTGATGTGACTAAGGTGAAGACTTCGCTACCGGTGGTTAAAGACCGACTTCTGAAAGGACAGATTTTCCCGGGCTGTGGGGAAGAATGCAGAAATTGTCAAGCTGCCGAAAACGGATGTGACAGTTTGAGAAGGGGTATTCAGCAGCTAATAGATGAAGGTTGTCTTCAGTTCGATCAGGCCCGTCCGGTGAAGAATGATGTATCGACGGTGACGTTTTATTTCACTCCTGAAGAAATATATGTTCCCGAGAGACTCGCTCCGACAACAATATATTTCCCAGAAAGTACAGAACCAGCAGCGGTGAACATCGAAAGTTCAGCACCAGTCGCAATTTACTCTGACAGCCCTCAACCGACTTTGGTTGGTCCAATCACCATCACGGTACCAGGACCTGTTCCGTATGAGAAAGACAGTGCTATCCCGTGGCACTATGGGGCTGATATCTACTGCCAGGGGCAGAAAGTTAACGAAGAAGACATTGACATTGGTAGCTCCGCTGTAGACAATGTTGGAGGGGTTGGTGGCTTCACTCGCAGTGGACGCCTATTTGCACCATCAACATTATGCGCGAATACTGAAGCCGAGGCAGCTGCCAAGGCTAAAGGGAAACAGGTATCCACCGAAGAGGTTACTACTGAGGAAGATCCTCCTAAGACCGCATTCGAGAAGGAAGTGGATGAGTTTATGAGGATTATCAAGAAAAGTGACTACAAGGTAGTCGACCAGCTAAATCAGACACCCTCAAAGATCTCCATTCTCTCACTATTGCTGTGCTCTGAGGCGCACAGAGCAGCCTTGCTGAAAGTACTGAATATGGCCTATGTTCCACCGGAGATAACTGTTAACCAGCTGGAGTCGGTAATTTCCAATGTAAACACTAGCCGGGGGCTAGGTTTCACCGATAATGACCTGACACCTGAGGGCAGGAATCACAACAAAGCCTTGCATATCACAATGGAGTGCAAAGGGGTGATGCTTTCCCATTTTTTGGTTGATACAGGCTCTTCTCTGAATGTTCTTCCAAAGAAAGCCTTAATGAAGTTGGATTGCGATGGCATCATCCTGAGGCCAAGTAACTTAGTTGTAAGGGCTTTTGATGGCTCTAAGAGAGCTGTTTTTGGCGAAGTTGAGTTGCCAGTTAAGATTGGACCGCAGGTGTTCAAGAGCACCTTTTATGTGATGGATATCCAGCCTGCCTACAACTGTCTGCTAGGTCGGCCTTGGATTCATGCTGCCGGTGCTGTTACTTCTACCCTCCACCAGAAGCTCAAATATGAACTAGAAGGTCAGATCGTCACTGTATGTGGTGAAGAGGATATTTTTGTTAGCCACCTGTCTACATTTAAGTATGTAGAGATGGATGGCGAGATGCATGAGATGCTGTGTCAGGGCTTCGAAACTACAAACATCAATGAGGTCGCGCCCGAAGCTGTCTTTTCACCTGATTTTGAGAAGGTCGGGACTTCTATCTCTTCATACAAGCAAGCTGTCGAAGTGGTTAAAGCTGGTAATGCCCAAGGCTGGGGCAAATTTGTGGAGCCAGTCATCAAAGAAGACAAGTTTGGATTGGGGTATGCTCCGGGATCTCAGAAGAATGAAACCGGTACTCTCTCCAGCGGGGGTTTGGTTTCCCCCCACATCGTCAATGCTGTAGATGAAGACAAGGCTGATAGCGACTGTGACTTAGATAGCTGGATTCGCCCGTGTGTCCCGGGAGAAAAGCTCGACAATTGGTCGTCTGAAAAAACCGTCCGGGTTACTCTACTGAACGAGTGATTTTATTGTTTTCCTTTATTACATGCATAATAAAGTCTTACACTTTGCCCAAGGTGTAACGGCTCATTTGTAGGGCCATCCATTTAGTTACATTTCACAATTATTTTTTATCATCAATAAAGGACAGCTTTTGCAAACAATTTTGTGTTCTCTTTCTTTCAGTTTTTTTTAGTTTTTACAAAAAAAATGGCAATGTTTCTTTTTTCATTTTTCCTTTCTTTCAAAAAAAAAATCTCTCATTCTAAGGTAAAGCATGATCCTCCATCATGCAGAGCCGACCACTCGGATCTCACTGCTAACGATACTACTATGGCCAAGTATGACTTCGACAATCCTATCTATCAAGCCGAAGAAGGGGCTGAGGAAGATTGTGAATTGCCTGAAGGGTTAGCCAGATTGTTGAAACAGGAGGACCGAGCTATTACACCTTATCAGGAGGTAGTTGAGACCATCAACATTGGTACCGAAGACGACAAGAAAGAGATCAAGATCGGGGCCAGTCTACAGGCCGAGAGGAAAGACCGTTGATCATGTACTTGACTGTGTTAGAAAGGTCAATGGGTTGTGTGCTCGGTCAGCATGACGAGTCAGGTCGAAAAGAGCATGCAATATACTACCTTAGCAAAAGTTTACCGACTGTGAACAAAGATACTCATTGCTCGAGAAAACTTGTCGCGCTTGGGCATGGGCTGCTTGCCGACTAAGACAGTATATGTTGACTCACACGACTCTATTGATATCAAAAATGGATCCAGTCAAGTATATTTTTGAAAAGCTAGCACTTACCGGAAAGGTTACTAGGTGACAAATGATACTGACAGAGTATGACATCCAATACACTTCACAAAAAGGGAAGTGTCTTGTCAGACTATCTTGCAGAGCAACCGATTGATGATTACCAACCTATGAGGTTTGACTTTCCTGATGAGGACATCATGTTTCTCAAATCGAAAGATTGAGGGGAACCACTCCCGGAGGAGGGGCCTGACCCTGAATCCAAACGGGTTATGATGTTTGATGGGGCGGTCCACGTCAATGGTCGCGGAGTTGGTATAGTGTTGATCACACCGGAAGGGGGTTCATATGCCATTTGGTGCCAGAATAACTTTTCCCTGCACCAACAATGAAGCCAAATATGAAGCTGGTATCCTAAGACTTGAGGAAGCCGTCAATATACAGATTAAAACCCTGGATGTATACGGGGATTCAGCTTTGGTCATCAATCAAACCAACGGGAAATGGTATACACCTCAGCCTCATTTGGTTCCTTACAAAGACTACACGAGAAGATTGTTAACTTTCTTTTGAAGAAAACCAATTTGCTGATGCTTTGTTTACCTTGTCTTCGATGATTAAGGTGCTATGCTGGAACTACGTACCCATAATTGACGTATCTCGGTCAGAGACGAATGAAGAAAGCATTTGGTCTGAAAGTGCGCCCTCGGGGGTATCAAGTCGGTGAATTGGTACTCAAAATATTTCTTCCTCCCAACACAGATCACAGGGGAAAACGGACACCGAACTATGAGGGTCCGTACGTGGTTAAAAGAATTTTCTATGGCGGAGTTTTGATGCTAACAACCATGGATGGCGAAGGATTCCCGTCCCCTATTAACTCAGACGCAGTTAAAAAAAAATACTTCGCATAAAATAGACCCGCTGGACGATAAAAAGAATAGTCCAGGCAAAAAAAGGGCATCCCGACGAACAAAAAAAAAGAGAATAAAGAGGTTTGGGAAAAAATTAGGGATATAAAAAAAGAGTACACCCGGTGAGTCGAAAACCCAAAAGGGCGGCTCAGGCAAAAATGGGTATCCCGGTGGATTGAAAACCCGAAAAGGGGGCGATCCAGGCAAAAGTTAGGGAATAAGAGAATGACTGTGATTTGAGTTCATCAATGTTATATCACCGTTTCACTCAATCCGGCAATCTTCGAAGGTTAAAGATCGACTAATCATCCACTTCAGAAAGCAAGATGAGCAGAGCGTCTTGAGGACATACGAGTCATAGCAGAGTCGAAACTCAGTGGGACCCCGTATCCCCGTTGTCATTAGGATAGTTCTCTTTTTATAGCGATCACCTCTTTTCAGGGATCAGCTTCCTGATAACCTCGCCTATTCCTGGCACAAATTTTCTCCCCATTAAGAGTCAAATAATTCAGTTAAAGAGCCTCTTTATTTTTCATTTATCAATTTGTTTGCAAAAATGTCCGAATTTTTGATAAAACATATTGCATATGAACATAATGGTGGCTTTTGCAGATGATTTGCACAGGAAAACATTTAAAATTGCTTTGAATGTGCTTAATCCTGGACGGTGAATTCAAACCGAGTAATTCCCCCGAGGCATACGTGTATTTTTGGTTGCAGGTCACAGGAACCGGATGCCAAGTCATGAATCCTCATCCCCAAGCGGTTGACAAAGTCTCTCCTCAGCAGAGCATGTTCCCCAACAGAGTTGACAGTATCCAGACTGTCTATCCCCAGTAGAGTTGACAGTATCCAGACTATATATCCCCAGTGGAGTTGACAGTGTCAGACTGTATCTTCCTAGCAACAGCGGAGTGGTTGCATAACCAACAGATGAGAGGGTGACGTTCCCAGTGTTCATCTCATTCCCCAGCAGATTATTTTTAACAGATTTGTTAATCCCTAGCTTGAGGGCGATTAGCAAGTTCATATCCCCAGCAAAGGCCGTTTCCTACGACATTTCCCCAAGAAGTGTTTTCCCCACAGACTCTCCTCACAGAGCCTCGCCGAACAAAGTTTCCATAGTTGATACTCCCCCCGCAAGGTCAACTTTTCAAGCAGCCAATTTATTTTTGGTGGCTCATTGGTCCCGGCAGACGGATCATTCCCCACAGACTCTCCTCACAGAGCCTCGCCAAACAAAGTTTCCATAGTTGATACTCCCCCCGCAAGGTCAACTTTTCAAGCAGCCAATTTATTTTTGGTGGCTCATTGGTCCCGGCAGACGGATCATTCCCCACAGAGCATTCAAGGATTGATACAGCGATCTGTTCCCTACCGGAGTTTGCTTCCCCAAGCAGATTTCTTTTTACACCATGCATAACATTTGCATTTGCATGCATATCATATCAAGCATACACATAAGCTGATAAACAGGTTCTTCCAAGCAGACTGAAGAATTACTTTACAACCAAGGTCATGAGATCCAGCCAGAGGATCAAGCGTGAGTGATCCAGCCTGAGGGTCGTTTTGAAGATTCAGCCTGAGAATCGTGTTCCAGTGATCCAGCCTGAGGGTCATTTTGAAGATTCAGCCTGAGAATCGTGTTCCAGTGATCCAGCCTGAGGGTCCATTTCGAAGATTCAGCCTGAGAATCGTGTTCCAGTGATCCAGCCTGAGGGTCCATTTCGAAGATTCAGCCTGAGAATCGTGTTCCAGTGATCCAGCCTGAGGGTCATTTCAAAGATTCAGCCTGAGAATCGTGTTCCAGTGATCCAGCCTGAGGGTCATTTCGAAGATTCAGCCTGAGAATCGTGTTCCAATGATCCAGCCTGAGGGTCATTTCAAAGATTCAGCCTGAGAATCGTGTTCCAGTAAGCTAGCCTAAGGCTCAATTTGAAGATTCCCCATCGAAGTCGCCTACAAGCTTTATTTCCCCAGCAAGCCCAAGTCTAATTGAGGAGTCGTTACAACATGTTCTAGCCCGAAGAATATGTACGAAGCCCAAAAGTGGAATATTCTCGAAGCTGCATATCTAATATGAAGGTTGGGTGTAGATTTCAAAAGAGGGTCAACCAGCGCATGCCTCAGATGCGGGATCCTAATGACGGGAATTTATCATCAAAACAATCCAGATCTAGCCAGAAGATCGAAGTAGATTCAGCCAGAGAATCGAAACAAAGAAGATCTAGCCAGAAGATCGAAAATCGCAACAATTCAGATCTAGCCAGAAGATCGAAGTAGATTCAGCCAGAGAATCAAAGGAAATAGATTCAGCCAGAGAATCGAAACGGAGGAGATCTAGCCAGAAGATCGAAGAAGATCTAGCCAGAAGATCAAAATCGTATCCAGCCCGAGGATCAAAATTAATATCCAACCAGAGGACTAAATTGAGTATAGGTTCAGCCAGAGGATCGAAACTCCAGATTAAGCCCGAGGATCAAAATTAATATCCAACCAGATGACTAAATTGAGTATAGGTTCAGCCAGAGGATCGAAACTCCAGATTAAGCCAGAGGATCGGAAGAAAAATAAACAGCACGGTGTATTTCCGCGTTTTTGTGGTGTTCTCGGAGCGTAAATTTTCGGTCTGTCTTTGGTATTCAATCACAGCTCACCCCGTTTGTCTGATAAGCTGTTCGCTTTCATCCTACTCGGTTTAGCTGATGATTGAATAAGGGCAGCTGTAACACCCCAAAATTTGCCCTCCTCATTCATGCATTCATTTAGCATTTCATATTGCATTTCATCATGTCAATCAGAATTAGATCCGAAAAAAAAAAAAGGAAAAAAAAAAAAAAAAAAAATTAAAAAAAAATATATATATATATATAATAAAATTTTTTGGACTTGGGTCTCTCTCATTTGAGCCCACAAAACCATGAAATTCAGTCTATAAATACCAAGGCTTCACTTGAGAAAAAGGAAGAGAAGCAAAATACTCTGAGGTTTCCTTGGAACAAAACCCTGAGGAAAAAGATAGTGAGAGAAGAGCTAACAGAGTTCAGAGCAGCCTCCAAACCCTGAAGGGAACTCAATTGCACAGAATCACCTTTGCCTCACGGGTGCAACTTAATTTCAATCAAGCTCTCCAATCAGGTTTGCCCTATATCCATCATCTTTATGCCTTTAATTTGAATGCTCTAAATGTATGAGGTATTATGGGTGAATTTGATACCCTTTTGATGCATGTGTTTGACAAGAGGTTTAGGCCTCCTACCCTTGGTTGCTTTTTGTGAGCTTTTTGTGAATTGAAAGAGCATGATTCATGTGGTTGCATTTTGATTTGGGGGCAACTCTTGGTTACCCTATCTTGTTTCACTAACCCTTTTGTTGAGTTTTTGTGAAGGCACATGACTTTTGCAGGGATAACTTGCGTGGTTTCCCACTTTATTTGTGGGATAACCCCTGGAGGTTTCATTCCGATTACCTGTATTGACTCACCTTTCTTTGATGGCATTAGCTTGGGAGATCCCTGGGTTTCTTACTCCTTTAATTGCTGTTACTTCGGATCTTTATCCGTGTGGTACTTTTACCTCTTTTCCGCATTTTATCGCTTTCTTAGCTGGAAGACCTCGATAGGAGGCATTTGTTTTCTTTTGTTTATTTACTTCTGAGCCCCTTGTTGGCACATTTACTTTATACATGTTTGTTTTGTATGTGTTCGTATCCCTGCAGGTAGCGCGGTTCCTTCGTCGAGGACTGCCTTTTTGCCCTTTTGCATGAGCATCCCAAACCCTAAAACCCAAAGCAACACGTTAACTCCTTCTACTACAGGCGAGTAAGTCTCCAAAGGTCGAGCATCCGGTAGATTGCGTAGTGACGTCGTTCGTCCAAAACCCAATCCATAACCCCGTAGTTAGCCGAACTACGGCTTGCTCTGATTCTCATTCCAGATGAGATACGTAGGCATAAGACGCGATGTCTTAGCGAGCACACATCCCCCAACCCATAGGTCAGCCGAGCTACGAAGACTCTGATTCTCATATTCAGATGAGATACGTATGCAGTGGATGCGACATCCGCGCGAGTCATTTTCATTTAACCCTTTTTTTTAGTAAATAGTACATTAGATAAACCCACACCCTTTAGACAAGAACTACAAAAGTGGATCCCATAGAGTACTACGGATGCGTAGGGGTGCTAATACCTTCCCTTCGCATAACCGACTCCCGAACCCAAGATTTGGTTGCGAGACCCCGTCTTGTCCTTTCCTTTTTCAGGTTTACTTCGAGCGTTTCCTTTCCCTCCTTTGGGATGAATAACGCACGGTGGCGACTCTTCTGTCTTTTTCTTTCGCCGGTTGTTTTTTTTGCGCACTGTATTTTTCAGGCTGCGACAAGATCATACCATTTTAATTAATGTCCCGATTATTGCGCAAGTATTCGTGTTGTTTTTGTAGGTATTTAAATCTCCATGCATTAATGAGCAAAATGAAGAAAAGGAAGAAAAAGAAGAAGAAACAGATGAGAAAGCACAGCAAAAAGCAGAAAACCAAAAGATGCAAAATTTGTTGATGTGACGACCGTCACAGATTCATGACGCTCATCACGACCCAGACTGTGATGACCGTCACAGGCCCATGACGAGCGTCACGCGGCCACAGTATGCGCTTTGAAACAGTCAATCACAGGCACCCAAACGTGCCTAAATTCCCTCCAACAAACTTACTCCCACGGATTCCTCATTCAAACCAAGTCTTCCTTGAATATCTCAATCACCAAGACCTAAAGGAGCACTATATAAAGGACCAAAATGGGAAAAATTGAGGACGCCTACATTCACACTTACGCTCTGCAATTTAGTTATTCAGCTTTCTAGCTTTTTAGTATTTTCTTTTCAGCAACCTTGTTTCCGTTGCCTTATTTTATTCGCCATTCTTTTTAGAATTCCGTTTTTCCCTTTTCCTTTCCGTTTTCTAGTTAGCCATAATAGTAGTTTCCTACATTGGGGAACTACTACACTTTATTTAATTTTAGTAGTAATTTGTATTGAAGAAGAAAAGCCTACCGACTTGTGGAGGACTGCTCAAGTACTCCAAGAATCGCTATACTCTGTTACTTCGATCTCCAGGTTTTTATTTAATTATTATTATTATTGCCCACTTATTATTATAATTATGTTTTCCGCAATGTTGATCTGTTTATGCCTCGTGTTTGCCTTATTTAACATGTCTGGCTAAATTACCGGTATCGGTATGTAGCAATTTAATTTGATGGGATTTAATAATAATCGGTGAAAACCTTTTTTCTCAAAACAATATTTTAGGCTGAAGTTTTTAATTTAAATTTAATTAACTTTATCACAAAAGCGTGAAAAACTATTTAATACGGTTTTTCCACGAGAGTGGGAAATTAATTAAGGTAAGAACCAACAATCGCGAGAGCGTGAGGCTCGAGCTGGATAGTAAAAATTAGGCATTGAGTTTAAAAACAGCGAGAGCACTTTAAAAGCAATTAGAACTTATTAATTTTCAAAAAGTAATTTTAACTTCAAATGGGACAGCGAGAGCGTACATTCTAACTTAAAGCTATAGGCCGAATCAACAACCACGAGAGTGTGAGATAAAGCTTTTTAAATAAATATTTTCTATTGAGAGATATTTGGCATTTAAACTATTCACCGGTGACTTATCGAATCCCTGACAATTATTGCGCTGCATACTGATTCCTTCCCTAAATTCCTTCTTAAAACTACATTTCCCGTAGATTTACTATTTTGCCCGCAAACTTCTACTAATCATTCCCTTAGCTAAACATAGTGACGTTAGTAACACTAGTTTGACCATAGGTCCCTGTGGGATCGATATCTTTTAAAACTAAAGCGACTGGACTGTGCACTTGCAGTCAAGCACCCGACAGACTATATTTTATATATAGCCAGATCGAGCATCAAGTTTTTCGCGTCGTTGTCGGGGATCAGTTTTAGTCGAATAGTGCGATTCTTTTGTTGCACGGTATAGACTAAGGTAAAAATAAAAACTAATCTTCTCTCCTTTCTTTCCCTGATTGTATGCCGAGTACTCGCTCACAAGGCGATAACTTAGCACCACCAGTTCCTGAATTAGAGCATTTCCTATACGTGAGACGTCGAATACACGAATATCAACAAAAGTACGATATTCCCGATATTTTCTCTCCTCCTAAACCAGAAGAAACACCAAACATGGCTGAAGAAGGACCACAAAATCGTCCTCTTAAATTCTACACTTCCCCGTCCCAACAAGAACCTCACAACAGCATTGCTGCCCCCGCTA
The DNA here is from genome assembly GCF_024323335.1 of Lathyrus oleraceus. Taxonomy (NCBI): domain Eukaryota; kingdom Viridiplantae; phylum Streptophyta; class Magnoliopsida; order Fabales; family Fabaceae; genus Lathyrus; species Lathyrus oleraceus. The sequence goes on along the minus strand of NC_066583.1, from coordinate 139,638,598 downwards.
TAAATCGAAACGATTTCGAGCTGAAACCCTCGCTATTATCAGCCGTCCAACAACATCAATTTACTGGAAATCCTATGGACGATCCTAATGAACACCTGACTAAGTTTGTGCAGTACTCAGATACTGTAAAGGCGAATGGTGTATCTCAAGATGCGATAAAACTGCGCCTCTTTCCTTTCTCACTAAGAGACATAACTTGGGCTTGGTTGCAATCCTTGCCCTCGAACTCCGTTACGACATGGGAAGAACTGAAGAACGTTTTCTTATCCCGATATTTTCCGCCAAGCAAAACAACTATTTTGAGAGCTCAAATCAATGGATTCAGGCAAAAAGATGTGGAATCTCTTTATGAAGCGTGGGAGAGATACAAGGACATGATGAGGATATGTTCATATCACGGTCTCGAAGACTGGGTGATCATTCACACATTTTACAATGGGCTTCTGTATAACACAAAACTTACAGTAGACGCTGCCGCGAGCGGTGCACTTATGGATAAGCCATACAGCGAAGCCTATCAACTCATTGAAAACATGGCTCAGAACCATTGCCAATGGGGAGGTGAAAGAACTCTAGTGGAAAAATCCCAGACTAAGGGTGGAATGTACGAAATCAGTAGCCTTGACCATGTTCATGCAAAGGTAGATGCCATTGTTCAAAAATTAGATAACTTGACCATACCACCCGCAGCCACCGTGGCTGCAGTAACTCTAAACTGCGAGTTATGTGGAAACCCTGGACACACTGCACAAGAATGTCAAATATTAGCAGGAGTCCCAACCGATCAAGTGAATTACACACAAGGAAATCCCTATTCGAATACCTACAACCCAGGTTGGAAAAACCATCCTAATTTCTCGTATAAGAATAACAATGCCCTTTATGCACCGGGCCAAGCACCAGCTGTTCCGCCTGGATATCAAAAGCCAGCTAATAATGCTCCTAACATACCTAGGAAGTCAAATCTCGAATTGATGATGGAAAGCTTCATAGCTACCCAAGCTCAAACAAACAAAGACTTCTTGAACCAAAACATACATACTAGCGAGCAACTTAAATAACTAGTGAACAAAGTAGACGCCTTAGCCATCCACAATAAAATGCTTGAAACACAGATTTCACAAGTGGCTCAACATCAAGCATCTACAGCCGCTCCAGCAGGAACATTTCCTGGACAGCCGCAACCTAATCCAAAGGGACATGCAAATGCCGTTATACTGAGGAGTGGAAAAGAAGTAGACGGACCCGTAGATCCAAGACTCCAAAACCCTGCCATGTACCAAAAACTAGATAAAACCTCAATTGAGCAGGTGAATGAACCAAAGGAAACAGAAGATAATACCCAAGAGGCCAAAGAGAAAGAGAAACCTTATGTGCCTCCACCTCCTTATAAACCACCCATTCCGTATCCTCAAAGACTCAAAAGTTCTAAAAATGCGAGTCAATTTAGGAAATTTGTTGAACTTATGAAGCAACTAAACATTACGATACCCTTTACAGAAGCCATCACACAAATGCCCTCCTATGCCAAATTTCTTAAGGAAATCCTATCCAATAAGAAAAAGATTGAGGATGACGAAATAGTTACACTTACTGCCGAGTGTAGCGCCATAATCCAGAATAACATGCCTCCCAAACTAAAAGACCCAGGTAGTTTCTTCATACCCTGTGTCATTGGAAAATTCGTCATAGACAAAGCTCTATGCGATCTAGGAGCCAACATTAGTGTAATGCCCTTAACCATTTGTAAAAGGCTCACTATGGGAGAATTAAGACCGACCAAGATGTCTGTTCAATTAGCTGACCGCTCAATCAAATATCCTGTCGGTATACTAGAGAATGTCCCCGTACGGGTAGGACAATTTTACATCCCTACAGACTTCATAATCACGGACATCAAAGAAGATGCCAGTACACCTATCATACTAGGAAGGCCATTCTTGGCTACCGTCGAAGCCATAATAGACGTAAAGAGAGGTAAGCTGACATTCGAAGTTGGAGAGGAAAAGGTTGAATTCATCTTGATTCAAATCTTACAAGCAGCAGCTATAGACGATACCTGGTATCTGCTTGATGTCATAGACGAGTGCGTGAGAGAGATGGAGATGCAAGAAACCACATATTTCTGACATAATGAAAATCCAAATCCCTCCGATCTTTGAAGACGATAATTGGCATGAACAAAACCAAAACGAAAGTCTAAGCGAATGCTTAGCACTTACACCCGACCACATGCCATGCCCAAAGAAACCTGACTTGGAACTAAAAACACTACCAAAGAACCTAAGATACGAATTCCTAGACGCTGAACTGAAAAGACCAGTGATAATTAACGCTGACTTAGGACAGATGGAAACTGAGAAATTACTAGATGTCCTAAGAAAATACCCAACATCGTTAGGATATAACATCATCGATCTAAAAGGAATAAGTCCTTCTATCTGTATGCATCGCATTATGCTGGAGGAAGATTGTAAAACCTCTAGAGAAGGATCAACCCAATCCTAAGTACCATAGTCAAGGATGAAGTAAAGAAACTGCTAGATGCTGGAATCATATACCCGATCTTCGATAGTCAATGGGTCAGCCCCGTTCATGTAGTACCCAAGAAAGGAGGCGTTACAGTTGTTAAGAACGAGAAGGGCGAATCCATAGCACAAAGGGTTGTGACCGGAAGTAGAATGTGCATTGACTATAGAAAACTAAATAAAGCCACTCGTAAAGATCATTTCCCTCTACCCTTCATTGACCAAATGCTTGAACGATTGGCTAAGCATTCTCACTTCTGTTATCTAGACGGTTATTCAGGATTCTTTCAAATCCCAAGAAAAGACTACCTTCACATGCCCCTATGGTACATTCGCTTACCGACGAATGCCATTTGGCTTATGTAACGCTCCCGCAAGATTTCAAAGATGCATGATGGCAATCTTCGCCGATTTTATAGACGACATCATGGAAGTCTTCATGGACGATTTTTCTGTTTGCGGGCAGAGTTTTGAAGGATGTCTATCTAATCTTGAAATGGTACTCGAAAGATGCGTGAAAGTAAACCTTGTTTTAAACTGGGAGAAATGCCATTTCATGGTTCAACAAGGAATCGTGTTAGGTCACGTAGTATCTGACAGAGGAATTGAAGTAGACAAAGCTAAAATCGAAATCATAGAGAACCTTCAACCTCCGAAAACCTTACGAGAAATAAGAAGCTTTCTAGGACACGCTGGTTTCTACCGACGTTTCATTAAGGATTTCTCAAAAATAACAAAGCCACTTATGGGATTATTAACGAAAGACGCTGATTTCATATTTGACGAAAAATGCTTAACAGCGTTCAACCAACTGAAAACATCTTTAATCACTGCACCCATAATGCAACCACCTGACTGGAGATTACCTTTTGAAATCATGTGTGATGCGAGTGATTACGCAGTAGGCGCAGTACTAGGACAAATGAAGGATAAGAAGCTTCATGCTATTTACTATGCGAGCAGAACATTAGATCCAACCCAAATGAACTACGCCACCACTGAAAAAGAACTTCTAGTAGTCGTGTTCGCTTTGGACAAATTCCGTTCCTACCTAGTAGGGGCAAAAATTATCATTTATACCGACCACGCCGCTATTAGATATCTGCTAAGTAAGAAGGATGCCAAACCAAGACTTTTAAGATGGATCTTGCTCTTACAAGAATTTGATTTAGAAATAAAAGATAAGAAAGGTACTGAAAACATAGTAGCAGACCACTTATCACGTATTGAAGGGAATAGGCCTGAATAAATCCCAATTAATGATGATTTCCCTTACGAACAACTCATAGCCCAAATGGAGAGTGATATGTCTGGACTAATATTAAACGATACAGAAATAGAAGAATCCATGGAAGAAATACATGTGAATGCAACTCTGCCATGGTATGCTGATTTTGTCAACTACCTAGCCGTCGGAGTACTTCCACCGGACTTATCTTACCAACAGAAAAAGAAATTCTTCCATGACCTAAAACAGTATTACTGGGATGAACCTATACTTTTCAAAAGAGGTACCGACAGTATCTTCCATCGATGTGTTCTGGAGGACGAAATAGATGATCTAATCTCTCATTGCCATTCCGCTCCCTATGGAGGGCATGCAAGTACCTCAAAGACCTGTACTAAGATCCTGCAATCAGGTCTCTTTTGGCCTACTCTATGGAAAGATGTCCATAACGCGGTTAAAAAATGAGACCGGTGCCAACGCACTGGCAACATCTCAAGACGCGATGAAATGCCACAAACGGGAATCTTAGAAGTAGAAGTCTTTGATGTATGGGGGATTGACTTCATGGGACCATTCCCAACTTCTTTTGGCAATAAGTACATACTCGTTGATGTCGACTATGTTTCAAAATGGATCGAGGCTGTAACCTCTCCGACAAATGACACACGAGTAGTGATCAAGTTATTCAAGAACATTATCTTTCCTAGATTCGGTGTACCAAAACTAGTAGTTAGTGACGGTGGCTCCCACTTCATATGGAAAACTTCTTCTGAAGTATGGAGTCCGACACCGTGTAGCAACATGTATCATCCACAAACTAGCGGGCAAGTCGAAGTCTAGAATCGAGAAATCAAACAAATTCTTGAAAAGACAGTAGGAATATCCAGAAAAGACTGGTCATCCAAACTAAACGAAGCTTTGTGGGCCTACAGGACGACATACAAAACCCCGATAGGAACCACACCCTTCAAACTAATTTATGGTAAATCATGCCACCTCCCTATGGAATTAGAACACAAATCATATTGGGCAATTAAAACCCTAAATATAAACTATACTTCTGCAGGCGAGAAACAGATTCTGGACATCCACAAATTAGAAGAGCTGAGATTGGACGCTTACGAAAATGTCAGGATCTACAAAGAGCGAACCAAAATATGGCATGACAAACGCATTTCTAGGAAGGAGTTTAAAGTCGGCGACGTAGTGCTACTGTTCAATTCAAGACTTAAACTTTTTCCAGGAAAACTCAAATCTCGGTGGTCTGGCCCTTTCGAGATCACCAAAGTCCTAAATAGTGGTGCGATAGAAATAAAAGGTAGGAATAGTGACCCTTTTATAGTAAATGGGCAGCGACTTAAGCATTATCATAATATCAAAAATAGAGACTATTTAAATAGTCTCAGACTTATAGAGCTGCCCGCTCAACCCAACACCTAGTACACCGCGACGCTACTGTCGAACTTACGACATTAAACAAAGTGCTTAGTGGGAGACAACCCACCCTTTTTCCTTTTTGTTATCTTTATTACAAACTATTTTCCTTCTTTGTTTTTCTTCTTTATTCTGTTTGCTCCCCTCTTCTTGATTCTCTGCAGTCATTCTTGTTGCTACTAGTAACTAACTTAGACATATTGAATACTGATAAATAGGAAAATTGCTAACTAGTTAGTTAATTACTTTCATCATGCAACAAATAGAGACGGTTTTTAGAGGCAGGGTTCAACGAAGGCGGTATGATTATCTAGCCCGGAAGGATATGGAATTGACCATATATTATGATGGACCGACCATGGATAAATTAGGCATCCGAGATAGCATCCTATTTATGTTTAACCAACTTGGGTGGGAGAATGCAGGCATTAAGAGATGGTTTGTCACGTACCATGAACTAACCTTAGAATTCCTTAGCTCCCTTGTATACAACCCCGAACATGGTTACAGACTTAACAAAGGGTTGATATCCTTTAGGTTATTTAGCATGGAATTCACCAATACCTGTCGAGACCTTATTGACCTCCTAGGATTCCCTAGTGGCCCTTTCATTTTTACTACCCGCCAGGAGGACCTAATCGAAGACATCGACCTAGATGACTTTTGGGGTAGCATATATGGAGAATCCAACCCTAACCCGAATGAGATGCACTCACAAAAGATCCATAACCATGCTATCCGATACTTTCATAAAATACTAGCCCACACCTTATTTGGTAAGGAAGAAAATAACACCTTAGTGTCCCGCGATGAACTCTTCATCTTGCTTTGTGTCGATCAAGGTCGACATGTCAATATTGTGACATTCATGATGGAGAGATTTGTTCACCTTGCTAAGAACAACCGTACCCCAATAATCATAGGTGGCCTAGTAACCATGATAACAGACGCCATAGGACTTGTACGCCCACTTTACGAGCTTGTACCATTTGGAAACATCCGACCCATGGATATCGAATTTTGCTTTAACCACAGAATCATAGGAAACATAGGAAAGGATACCTTTGATTATCTAATCAGTAACGAAGTGGTTCGACTATTTACCTTGCCTAACCATGAGAAAACGAGTGTTCACAACCGTGATAACTAGCTCTATGACTTAGAGGAACACCCTATTGATCCACCTTCACCTCCCGCGACTCCGCCCAAATATGAGTGTATTAATGACCTTATCCATATGGAAGAATCTGACCCTGAAACACATCCTAACTATTATAACATTGATGAACCGATCCCTCCATCATACGCTGATAATCATGCCATGCTCATCACCCGTCTGAGTGGTTTTCAAGCTGACATCACAATTGTGAAAGAAGAGATAATGCTCATACGCTTTGATGTCCTAGGCCTGATGGATATAGTCGTTGAACAGTTTCATCATCTGAACGAAGTTGTAGCTGCATTGGCAAATAATCGTGGCTAATACTACTGACCACTGATTTCTCCTACTCGCACTAAGCAATGAGGACACTGTTTTGTTTTGTGTGGGGAGGGAGCACATTTACTTCATTACTTTTGTTTAATTACTTTATTACTTTTGTTTGCTATGTTATCGTTACTATTATTTTTCTATGTTACATTTAATTTCAATTTATCAATTCAATTGCTATTCATTTATTTCTGCTTATTCATTTATTTATTTATTTCTACATTTATGCTGTTAAAATTCAATTGCATAGTTATCAATTTTTGCTGTTATCATATGCTGTTGCAACCTGTGTTAGAAAATTGAAAGCCAGAGTGTGACGACCGTCACATATAGGGTGACGCCCATCTCATAGACGTGATGACTGTCACGCATCTGCCACGATCGTCACACGGCATGCAAATGACCATTACGAGCATCAGACCGTTGTAGACGACCGTTACGAATTCCAGAGAGCTCGCTTATAAATGCAGGCGCTCTTTCTTTCTTCTTCCTCATCAATCACCACTCTCTTACATTCTGCTCTCCATTATTTCAATTCTTTACAATTTTTTCAAGCGTGTAACTCACAAATATTCCATCCCACCCACCAATACCAAAAGTTTCATACACCTCGCAAATGGCCCGTCAAGAAAGAGGTACTCCCGACCTATCAACCGTCGTATTCTGAAATGGGGAAGCCGGCGAACGTCAAAGAAGCAACTACCTCAAGTTCTACCAACACTCCGTTCAAGCTACGAGGTATGTTGATCATGAATGCCTGACGGAGTTAGGACTTTTGGAGGGCGTGGAGTGGATGCTGGCTAACTCAAGCTTGACGCAACTCTGTACCACGCCGCATCCAACCTACGAAGCGCTGACCCTGGAATTTCTGAGTTCCTACTCTTATATCACACCCCCTGGCGCTACCTAATACCTCACCAGAGTCGCCACATTTAGAATGTTCGGCACCGAGTATTCCCTAAATCAAACTCAGATAGAGAGAATGCTTGGTTTCCGACATGGAGAAGGAATCCACTGCTGCATCCCATAAGGATGGTCATAGATAGCATTTCCAGTTTGGCACAACCTCACCAACATGAACGCCACGAGCTGGGATACGCTCAACGCAACATATATCCACAACCCAACCATTAGATACTTTCACCGAGTCCTGGGGAACACAGTCTTTGGAAGAGTCAGCAACCATAAGGTAAACTCCAAGGAACTTTTCCTTCTTCACTGTGTGTTTGCCCAAATTACGTTCAATGTTACTCCTTTTCTACTAGCCAACATCCAGGCTGCTTGCATGAGAGGCAGCCAGGCGTTTTGTTGTGGGGGAATCATCACCTCCATAGCATTAGGTTTGAACCTGGGAGATAGGCTAGCCAACTTACCAACCTGGAGGCAGAATTCCTCGACATCGACTACTGCCGTGCTTCACACCTGATCAAAGCAAGAGATGACGGGAAATATCATTCTGTTGTCAGGAACAAGGTAGTTCGAAGCATCATCATGCCCAACAGGAACCGCACAGATCCGAGAGAAATGGCAAATTAGATTTTTGATCTGGATGCCCCCGAGCCAAATGATGGAAATCCTGGTAATGGTGCAGATGAAGTCGAGGAGGAGCTTGTCAGAGGCATGCCTTAGCCACCTCAAGAGTACGTTGCAAAGACTTCTTCCCGAGGACAGCGGAGAAGCGAACGAAGACTCGCCTCCATGGAAAACATTTATGCCGAGATGTTACGACATAACCAAATAATGGAAGACCGCCAAACGGAAATGATGCAAGCGATCCAGCAAATACAGCGGGATCAGCACGATTATGCTAACTGGCATGATCAGGGGATGGCGGAACTTTCAGACTAGATGAGTGCCCTGACTTATCGTGTAGATGCCATCCAGGAGTATGCTCAGCATGTAGGATTGGATCCTACCCAGCGAGGAAGGGGTGAGCGCGCAAGAGCAAGAGCCAGAGCACGCAGAATCCAGCAACGCAACGACGAGCAGTGAATTTTTGTTTCTTTCCTTTTTATTTCTATATACTGTCACATTGAGGACAATGCATTATTTAAATGTGGGAGGAAATCCTTATCACTCCTCTACTTGTTTCTATTGCTAATATTTTCAGCCAATACAATTTTTTTTGCTTGTCCTTATCAATCATTTTTACATATTTTGGCATAACAAATCTTTTTCCTTAAGATTAAATGCATACCCTATGAGTATATAGGTTGTCTTATGGAGGCTTTGTTAGGAAAACTGAGAAAGATCTAACAAGATTGATACCGTCTCAACACCCTAGATCCCTCACTTCTACGAGATTCGTTTGAATAACCATTATACCGACACCTTAAGTCCCCATTCTAGATTAACCCCTAGTAGTTTATACTAGCAGTCAGCACCGTCTCAAGCGCAAACCACGTGGAGAGCCGATGAATATAAGTGTTTGATGCCTACAAATTAAGAAATTCCTTCATACTATTTCTATCAAGAAATTGATAAACAAACCATACAAAAGGTTGCAAAGTTATGCCAAAAGAAGGAACAGAAACCCTAGTTGGTTGGTCCAGAGGTACCTGGTATTGGACTCGGTAGGGCGAACTACGGTTCGATCCCCCACAACCTTCAAAAAGGGGATATAAAAAGGGGTACCACACTAGTTACCAGACCCCCGTGCTAAGAAAAGGATCAAACTCACTAACCGGCTACTTCACTAAGTGCGTGCGGAGGCAAATGGCTTAATGTGATTGTGCTAGAATGAAACCGGGTGAAATAGAAACAGAGACACTAGGTTGAGCTATAATAGCATGATTCGAACTGACTTGTGCAAAGGAGAGATCTACGCTAAAGCTGAAAGCTCGTTTCGTCACAATATCTTTAGTGTTCTACTTGAATATCGGTCATCTTAACAAATCCGCCTGACAACCAAGTACGAGTGGGTAATGTATTCGCGCTTAACTTTGTTTTCAAATTGTATTTGCTTGAGGACAAGCAAAGATTCAAGTTTTGGGGAGTTTGATAACGCAAAAACACATCCGATAATTGCCTTGATTTACACTCAAAGATCATACCATTTTAATTAATATCCCGATTATTGCGCAAGTATTCTTGTTGTTTTTGCAGGTATTTAAATCTCCATGCATTAATGAGCAAAATGAAGAAAAGGAAGAAAAAGAAGAAGAAACAAATGAGAAAGCACAACAAAAAGCAGAAAACCAGAAGATGCAGAATTTGTTGATGTGACGACCATCACAGATTCATGACGCTCGTCACGACCCAGACTGTGACGACCGTCATAGGCCCATGACGAGCGTCACGCAGCCACAATATGCGCTTAGAAATAGTCAATCACAGGCACCCAAACGTGCCTAAATTCACTCTAACAAACTTACTCCCATGGATTTCTCATTCAAACCAAGTCTTCCTTGAATATCTCAACCACCAAGACCTAAAGGAGCACTATATAAAGGACCAAAATGGGAAAAATTGAGGACGCCTACATTCACACTTACGCTCTGCAATTTAGTTTTTCAGCTTTCTAGCTTTTTGTATTTTCTTTTCAGCAACCTTGTTTCCGTTGCCTTATTTTATTCACCATTCTTTTTAGAATTCCGTTTTTCCCTTTTCCTTTCTGTTTTCCAGTTAGCCATAGTAGTAGTTTCCTACACTGGGGAACTACTACACTTTATTTAATTTTAGTAGTAATTTATATTGAAGAAGCAAAGCCTACCGACTTGTGGGGGACTGCTCAAGTACTCTAAGAATCGTTATACTTTGTTACTTTGATCTCCAGGTTTTTATTGAATTATTATTATTATTGCCCACTTATTATTATAATTATGTTTGCCGCAATGTTGATCTGTTTATGCCTCGTGTTTGCCTTATTTAACATGTCTGGCTAAATTACAGGTATTAGTATGTAGCAATTTAATTTGATGGGATTTAATAATAACTGGTGAAAACCCTTTTTCTCAAAACAATCTTTTAGGATGAAGTTTTTAATTTAAATTTAATTAACTTTATCACAAAAGCGTGAAAAGCTATTTAATACGGTTTTGCCACGAGAGTGGGAAATTAATTAAGGTAAGAACCAACAACCGCGAGAGCGTGAGGCTCGAGCTGGATAGTAAAAATTAGGCATTGAGTTTAAAAACAGCGAGAGCACTTTAAAAGCAATTAGAACTTATTTATTTTCAAAAAGTAAATTTAACTTCAAAAGGGACAGCGAGAGCGTACATTCTGACTTAAAGCTATAGGCCGAATCAACAACCACGAGAGTGTGAGATAAAGCTTTTTAAATAAATATTTTCTACTGAGAGATATTTGGCATTTAAACTATTCACCGGTGACTTATTGAATCGCTAACAATTATTGCGTTGCATACTGATTCCTTCCATAAATTCCTTCTTAAAACTACATTTCCTGTAGATTTACTATTTTGCCCCCAAATTTCTACTAATCATTCCCTTAGCTAAACATAGTGACGTTAGTAACACTAGTTTGACCATAGGTCCCTGTGGGATCGATATCTTTTAAAACTAAAGTGACTGGACTGTGCACTTGCAGTCAAGCACCCGACATATTATATTTTATATATAGCCAGATCGAGCATCGGTTCTCTCTAACTTTCAAGCCTTTAAAGGCCATGAAAGGCCAGATCGTGGAAGATTTTATAGTGGATCATGCCATGATCGAATCATCCTTAAATATGGCCAACATCACACCATGGTGTCTGTATTTCGACGGATCGAGCCACAAAGAAGGAACAAGTGTCGGGGTATTGATATTATCCCCTCAGGTGGGTCCGACGAAGTTTAAGTACAAGATCAGTGAAAAGTGTTCCAACAACGAAGCCGAATACGAGGCCTTAATAGTCGGTCTTCAGCTTTTGAAAGGGATATGAGCCAGTCAAATTGGAGTGAAGGGAGACTCGGAGCTGATAGTAAAGCAAGTCACACGCGAATATAAGTGCATCAAAGGGAGTCTACTGAAATATTTTATGCCTGCAACACGATTACTAGAACATTTCGAAGTTACAGACATAAGACATGTGCCTAGAAACAAGAACCAAGAGGCCAACGAGCTGGCCCAAATTGCTTCAGGGTATACGATGTCTAAGTCGAAGTTACAAGATATGATCAAGGTTTGAGAAAAAATGGTGTCAAGTACGCCCCCAATAGAAGACATCCTCGACGAGAATGTCAGTCGTGATGGAGAGCTCAATGAAGAGTGTCAGGAAACCAGTGGAGTCGAAGAGGCCTGGGAACCTGGAGTTTTTGATATCAACAGTTCATCGGCAACATACCGCAGAAAGCCAATTATCGAATATTTGGAGAATCCAGTTGAAATTATTGACAGGAAAACCAAATACAGGTGTAAGACCCTAATTTTGACCCTAAGATCCCTCATGGCATCATAACATTGCATTTGCATGGCCTCAAGGATCATAAGCATCTTGACTCCTTACCTTTAGGGTGGGATCCCTTGTGAGTTGGTTTGAGATCACCAAGCATGCTTGAATTGTATATTATTGCTTTTCTTATTCTGTTTACTAACCAAAAGCACAAAAATATGTCACTAACATCTCTTGTTTGTAGCTTTAGCAGTCACAAGGTCTAAAAGCCTCTAGGAGATCCTATGTGCATTGATAGGGCCAATTGAAGATGAAAGCAAGAATGGCAATGGTTACCAAAGCCTTCATCCATCAAATATGCCTCCCAAGTGTCTCAATTCATCATTTTGATCAAAGCAAATCAAGGGGTTTGAGGCTTGTTTCCCAAGGAAACCCTAATTCATCTATTCATCAATTGTACCTTGCTCATGAAGCAACCTCAACCCATGGTCAAATACAATCAAGGGAAGTTCTTTAATTCATCATTCAATACATATATGAAATTATTTGAGTGTCCTCAATCATCAATTCATTAAGATATGAGGTGTGGACTTGAGAAGTTGATCAATCAATTCATCTGACTATTTTGAAATACACTGAGACCTAACTTTTTATGTATTTATCAAATATATATGACCCCAAGAGAAACAATGTTCTTAAGGACCATATGAACAACTTTCATGTTCATCAAAATTTTATTTGAAGCTTGTAAGGTCATCATCCATTCCAAGACATTATAGGTCATTTTGACTAAAACCCTAATTTTGGGTCAACTTCCCAAAGACATAACTCATTCGTTTTTCATGATTTTGATGTGGGATCAAATGCATTGAAAATATTAAGATGTCTACTTCAAATGTTAGGTTGAGTAAATTTTCAAAATCTCAAAATAAATACATGTGATAATGCAAAACATTATAGGTCACTTTGGACCAAATGCGTTGAAATGTGAAAAAGTCCAACTTCAAGTGCCCATAACGTCTTCATCAAAAATACAAATGATGTAAAATGTAGGTCTAAATTAAGTGCCTTGAAAATATCTAAAACTTTCATGTTGAAGATTTTGTTATTTGGAGCTTGCATCATTGAGACAGAAGGGCTTGAACTTTGGCCAATTTTGAAAATCTCACATATGCATGTTTTGCACCCTACACTTCATGTCCAATTTTCATCAATTTCCAAGGCCCATATGGAGTTTTGATCAACATAATAAATGATCCTTACGCAATAAGCATTCCAACCATTACTCGTAAGGTGGTGTTTCCATTTTTGGCATAGCATTTTCGAAGACTTGAATATTATAGTGCAATTTTGGAAGATCATTTAAGTTGCCTTGCATGAGCTAATACAGTCCAAGCTGCACGTCCATTTTGCTTCCATCATGCATCAGCTTTCAATTCCAGTTGGAATTGGGCCCTCCATGCGCCTGTACAGGCCCATGCATGGAGGCCCTTTCCATTCATGCAAGCATTTTGATCATGCATTTCAACTTTCTTCTCCTATAAATACAAGGCCAATGCTCTTCATTTCTTCAACCTAAAGGCGCCCTAATTGCTGCTAAACTGAAATCCCAGCCATCACTAAAGGAACTAACTCACTTTTCTTCAAATTTTTCAGATCTGAACTTTGGTTTCATTGATCAATTTTCAGATCTTAAAGTTCCTAAACCTTCTTCTCTTTGATCTATAGTGTCAACTGTAAGCAATAACACCAAAGAATTGTGACTCAAAGCCTTGCAAATCAAAGGTTCATACCAACTGTTATTTTCTTCGAATCTACTTGCATAGTGCTTAATTCTCATTGTTGTTATGTGATCTGAAGTCCTCTACATAGAGGCAACATTGTTGTGCTTTTAATTTTTGAAAATCATGAAGTTCATATGAACACCACAGATCTTCCACTTCTGATTTCTCTCAACATAGAGATCTAGAATGGATTTGAGTGGTACAGGGGTGATGTACATCACCCCAGCTCTCGATTGATGCTTGGATCGTGCCTTTTGGTTACCATTTTTTCTCTGCAACTTTTGGACATGGCCGGAACTTGGCCGGAGAAGACGGTGGCATTGGCCACTGTCTGGTCTCCAGATTCGATCTGGATCGTTCATTCATGTTTCCAGATTCAGTCTCACGCGTCCTTTGTTATGACTTTATTAATGGCCATGTGTTACTCAATTGACCAAGGCATATGGTGAACACGCGCTTCTTAGCCGTGTGATGATCCACGTCAATTAATGAATTATCATCAGACGACTCACGCTTTTTCCAATTTCTATTTTCTGATTTTTATTTTCATTTTATTATTTTAATTCCCTTTCTTTTTAGAAATTCATATCTCTCTCATTATTGGTCCAAAAATTATGGGACCAATTTCATTCTTCTCCTTTTAATTTCTACTTTCTAAAAATGATTTTTAATATTTTTTATTTTATCATTTGATATTTTTTAATAATTTTCCCTTTTCTGGTTATTTTTAATTCATTTAAAATAGTTGTTGTTATCCAAAAAAATACAAAAATATTTTTCCAACCTCTTTGAATGATGATAGATCTATGAAAAATATTCTCATCAATTTATTAATTGATTTGAGATTTATTTGAGATTTTAGTTCAATTAGGTTATTTTTAAGCAGTTTTAATTGATTTAAAATAGTTTCTGACTTCTAAAAATGCTGAAATTTTTTGTCAAACTTTGTTTGACCTTGTTGAACTTGGGATAATTCACTTGGACTTTTCAAAGTTGATTTGAAGTGAGTTTGAAGTTTGACTTTTCTTTATTATTTTAATTCAAGTTTTATTTTTATATTAAAAAATCCCAAAAATATTTTGTTTGTTCTTTGACTTCTAATCTTTATTTTGCTTCTGTTTTCTATTGTTTGACCTTGATCTTCTTTATCTTTGTTCAATGCTTGTTGATTATCTCATTCCATTTCAATTAATGCACTTTAATGCTTCATCTTCTTCTTCTCCTTCTTTTTTTTTTCTTTCTTTTTGATCAATGAGTTAAGGATTGGTGGCTAGCATTGATACATGGAGGTTTAATCTTCCTTGATTCAAATCTAATTCATCTTGATCATGGATCAAGTGAATGGCTTTGCATTAAGGATAGGTTACTTCCTAAATCATGCAAAGAACCTAAATCAATACAAGATTATTTCTCATCTTCTTTTTGGCATGGCAAGTTGTTGGAGTTTGATTCACTAATCAAGACCTCTAACTTGTGTTGTTGCCTACATTATTATTGACCGGCCTCAGATAGTTGTAACTTCTACATAAGTCCAATTACGATTGCTTCAC
Source organism: Lathyrus oleraceus (assembly GCF_024323335.1). Lineage (NCBI taxonomy): Eukaryota > Viridiplantae > Streptophyta > Magnoliopsida > Fabales > Fabaceae > Lathyrus > Lathyrus oleraceus. The sequence goes on along the minus strand of NC_066583.1, from coordinate 139,623,250 downwards.
ATAGCGCTAAATTTGCCTTATGGTACACTAACTCTAACACTAACCATTAACCATTAACATTTAATTCTAGCACTTTACATTTATGCAATTTACTATTCTTGTACATATTATTCATTTGTTTTTCCCTTTGCTCATTTGAGCACATGTTTATGTTAATGCAATTTGCCTTTTGCTCACTTGAGCACATAATTGTGTATATATTATTGTGCTTGTGTTTTTGTTTTGATTATTATGGACCAAATGCAAAAATGGACAAATGGACTTAGTTTCTAGGACATTTCCTATGCAAAATTGGAGTAAAAGGACCTTAATGTTGAAGATGGATTAGAAGGATCAATCCTCTAAACTTACTCTCGTTCATTCTTGATTTACTTCATGGAACTTTTTGATGTGTGTGCTTTTGTGCTAGGGAATCCTATGTGAGCCAAATTGAAGAACCATTGCCATGTTCATCCAAAGTGAAAGATACAAGAAACATTGGGGATCTTCTAAGAGCTTGTTTGATTATATTGATTGCTTGAGCTTACACTTATTTTGCTTGCATATTCCAAAGGATGGGAGCTACTTGGATCATCAATATGATCTCAAGAGAGGAACTCCATTTGTGGTCTTGTTTCTTATCCTTCATCTCTTTTATGATTAGGACTCTAGCCATTCTTCTTCTTCCCTCCACTCTAACCCAAGCCAAAACTTTTTGTGCAAACATTAAACACTTTTTTTTTCAAACATTAGAAACCTAAGCCTTATGCTTTTGATTTTCAAACTTTCTTTTCATAACACTTATTGTGAATTGAACCTTTAAGTCAACTTTGACCATATTTTGTAAATACTTTTTATTGGTAAATATGACTCATTCAAATACTTTTTGTGGTTTCAATGGCCACTTTCTTAATCAAAACTTTTTCATAACCTTTAGCTATTAGGTTTGAGTTATCCTTGAGGTAGATTTAATACTCACCTATATCCTTAGTGATGGACAATGAGTCTTCCATGCTTATTATAGGGTTAACCCCTCACTAGCATGTTGAAGTTATCCTCACATGGTGGATTTGTGGTTTTAGGTTGAGTTTTCTCCCTTGGATAACAAAAAACCTTAAGGCTTTTGGACCAATCAATTCACCAACTTGTTTTGAGATTTTTTACCCCGAACTACGAGGTTTTGATCCTAATCTTTTTTAAGATGGTACGTAGGCAATGAGTTTATCCATCCAAACACAAAATGTAAATAACTTGCATATTCTCTTTTCATCTCTTCAATCATGTTTGCACAAACAAATTTTCACAAAATACCAACCTTATAACAAGTATGGAAAGGGCTCCCTAGGGGTACCTAGGATGTTGTGGGTGCTTAAAACCTTCCTATTGCATAACCAACCCCCTTACCCCGATCTCTGACATTTTTACTAGTTTTTGATTCGACAAAACTTTTAGGTTTTTGTTCGCTTTCTAACCATTCCTTTGGATAAATAGAAGTGCGGTGGCGACTCGACTTGTATGGTTTACCTTGGATTTAGTAAATATCTCTAATGGTAACGAATACCCCGCTACAGAAAAGTGGCGACTCTGCTGGGGACATTTGCCTAGTGGGTTTTGCCTACTTTTCTTATTTGTTGTATTGTATTGTATATTATTTTTTGTGACATATTTTTTGTGCAATTTGGGATTACTGTATTATATGTAATGATTGAATTGCTTGAATATTAATTCCTTGTATGCTTGGTGATCTTTGTGAGATGAGTTCTATACCCGAACTCGAGTGCACTTAGGATAGGAGAATGGCATAGTCTGGTTGACTTGTATGGAGTTATTCCTTAGCAAGTTGACTTGCAAGCCCATTCACTTGGTGGAGGTCATGTTGGGATCAATAATGTCACACAAGTAGTTGTGGTTAGACATTACTCTTTCCAATATAGACCTTAGAAGCCAAGGACTTTAGTTTACCAAGCCCATCTTGGCCTATTCTTAGGATGTAGTGCGAAAGTCGTTCAAGTGTAAGATTTGATACGATTGTTACACGATACTACACTCATAAGAGTCTCTCTTTATATTTTTGGAATACGAGTAGTCGTTTATCCGATAATATCTGAAAGATGGGATGATGACTATGCGAACCTCTTGTAGAACATGTTTGGCAGGTTTAAACCCTAGTACATTCCCTTTGGGTGGTTCTTAACCGAGTCTCTATGCTCGTGACTTGCAACAAACCCTTGATTCATGGTTGATCCGTTCTTGTGTCCTTAATATCAATGGAACTTGGGTGTTGATAAGGTGTAAACCATAATCCACCAAAATGGATGATTGATATTAAGGATGACATGATTCGTCCCATGACCTTTGTTTGGTGTGCTTTGCTTGATCCTTGAGTGTGATTGTTGCATCCATTAATTCATGCACCCATTTGCATCCATATCATCAATAATGAGAAATTTTTCAAGGAACTTAAGAGGTCTATTTGCAAATTTTCAGACATGGAAAGACAAAGAAGGAATACGAAGAAGTACAGTTTCAGACAACCCGACTTAAAAGAGCTAAGGAATTTGACATCCTATGTATTAGATCCCTTGGGTTTCAAGGCTCATTATGGGAAGCTTCTATCTATTCTGACTACTCAAGCGGGCGAAAGATTGATGAGTGTATTGGTGCAGTTTTATGATCCCTTGTACCGTTGCTTCACATTTCCGGATTTTCATCTTTTGCCCACGCTTGAGAAGTATGCCTACCTTGTGGGTATACCTATTCTAGAACAGTTGTCGTTCAGTGGCTTAGAGAGTGTTCCTACTTCTCAAGAGATAGCTGATATGTTGCATATAGATGAATTTCTGGTTGGTGCTCATATGACTACCAAAGGTGGAATTCAAGGTCTCCCTTCTGAGTTCCTCATTGCTCAAGCTACTATGTATGGGAAGGTCATGAGTGAGGACGCCTTTGAGGCCATATTTGTACTTCTCATCTATGGGCTACTGTTATTCCCCAACATCGACAAGTTTGTGGATGTGAACGTTATTAGGATTTTCTCTACTCTTAATCCCGTTCCGACTCTGTTGGGTGACACTTACTTTTCTTTGCATATGAGGAATGCAAAGGGTGGTGGTACCATTGTGTGCTATTTGCCTCTGTTGTACAAGTGGTTTATTTCGCACTTGCCGCAGACGGTCGCCTTCAAGGAGAACAAAGGATGTCTATGGTGGTCCATTGAGACTTATGTCTCTCACTAATGATGATATCTTTTGGTACAACTGTGTATATGATGGTGTGCAGATTATCGACTCTTGTGGTGAATTCTCCAATGTGCCTCTTCTTGGTACATGTGGTGGGATTAACTACAGCCCTGTTTTGGCACGTTGTCAGCTTGGGTTCCCCTTAAAGGATAAACCTAATAACATTCTGTTAGAAGGTGTGTTCTTTCAGGAGGGTAAAGATCCCCAAGGCTTGATGGGCAGGATGGTCCGCGCTTGGCGCAAGATCCATAGGAAGGGAAGGAAGGAGCTGGGTCCAAAGAATTGTATTGCTTTAGAACCCTATACCTCTTGGATTAGGAGGAGATCTTCCGAGTACCTCATGCCTTATGAGTATCCAAGACCTACACCTTTGGTTGTGGCTGGGCCTTCAACCCTCCCTGACCAAGGAGTAGAGGAGTTGAGAGATGAAGACCGTTCACGTGCTTGGATCCGTGAACGAGAGGAGCTACTTCAGCAACTTAGAGATAAGGATGCTTTGATAGAGTTTCTTGAGCACTAGGTTATTGATGAGCCTGATGATGTGGTGACTTCTCTTCTTCCTCAGTCTTCCAAGTTCTGGAAGAGGAAGTACGATCGACTCGCCAAAGAGAAGGCAAATATGGAGGCATCTTATGAGAGGGAGGTGAAGAGGCTTCGTGCAGCTTATCTTCCCGTATCCAGAGCTTTAGATTATTGTTTCTAGGGTTCCATAGGATGTTCATTTTCCTTCTCTCTTGTATTGTATTTGGTTACCTAGACTGTACTTCTTTAGTGTAAAAATATTTTCCAAATATTATTGATGTGATATTTCCATATGTGATAAATGTTTAATATTTCCAATATTTGCAAATAGGACTCTAAAGTTCCTCTGATATAAAAAACAAATCATATGCACAAGCATTGCATGCATCATGTGCATAAGCAGGTTTTGCTCCAGGCTTCTTGTTCTATGGTCTAACTCTGTATTCTTCTTTTATTTTGAAGATAAGTTTACTCACCGGTACTACACCCGAGCCAACGCATCAAGATTAATGGATCATTTGGAGCAAGAGAACCGTGAACTTAAGGAGGAAGTAGCCAGATTGACTGCCCTGATGGAGTCTTTCATGGCTGCCCAGAGCCAGTCTTCTCCGACACCTTCAACTCCTCCCTAGAGGACAGTCATCTCTGAGATTGCCTCATCAACTGTGCCTGTGGCCAGCACCCATTTTGCACCGACAGCTATGCCAGTCGGGTTTCCATGGGGGATGCCCCCCAACTTCATTCTTGAGGGTCCTGCACCCACCTTTGCTTCTCTGCCGGCATCTAGCCCGGTCCTAGCCGTTCCTCCTCCTGTCGTGCATACTATGCCTAGAGTAGATGACACCATCTATCATTCTGAGCCGTCTGAGGGCCCAGATGTCTATGAAAAGATGGATGCGATGAATGATCAGTTTCTTGAGCTCCGCAAGAAATTGAAAACTCTCCGAGGAAAGGACCTCTTCGGCAAGTCTGTTGCTGAACTCTGCTTGGTCCCAAATGTCAAAATCCATGTAAAATTCAAGGTACCTGACTTTGAAAAGAACAAGGGAAATACTTGCCCTCTCATCCACCTGGTCATGTATGCCAGGAAGATGTCAACTCAGACCGACAACGATCAACTTCTCATTCACTACTTCCAAGACAGTTTGTCCGGTGCTGCCCTAAGATGGTAGATGGGTTTGGACAGCGCGAACATCTGATCCTTCAATGATCTTGGCGAGGCCTTCGTCAAGCAATACAAATATAACGTGGATATGGCTCCCGATAGGGATCAATTGAGAGATATGTCCCATAAGGACAAGGAAACTTTTAAAGAGTACGCCCAGAGGTGGCGAGAGTTAGCAGCACAGATTGTGCCCCCGCTGGAGGAGAAGGAAATGACCAAGATCTTTCTGAAGACCTTGAGTTCTTTTTACTATGAGTGGATGATTGCCAACGCTCCTTCTGATTTCACCGAGATAGTGAACATGGGGATGCGTCTGGAAGAAGGAGTCAGGGAAGGGCGCCTGACTAGAGAAGAAGGCTCTTCTGCCAAACGGTATGGGACGTTTGGAAAGAAGAAAGATGGCGAGGCACATGTTGTGACCTCCCATGCTAAACCTAGAAGACCCTCAGTGAGGAGGAAGACCGTGCTTCCTGCCGGTAACCAGCATCAGGTGGCTCACATAGCACCTGTTTTCAGAGATAATCACCAACATCAACATCACAATAATAATCAGCAGCAGCAACATCCGCTATATCAACAACAACAGCACCGTCCTCAACAGCAGGCCTACCAGCCTCGAAACAATAATTAAGCCAGTACAAGCTATGAGAGGAAGAGGGTCACCTTCGATCCTATTCCCATGACCTACGCCGAATTGTATCCCTCTTTGATAGAGAGGAAATTGATTACTCCACAAGACCCCCCGGCTATACCCACCAACCCTCAGTGGTGGTATAAGCCCATGCTACACTGTGTTTATCATTCCGGCGCTCCCGGACATGACGTGGAAAACTGTTACCCACTGAAGACCAAGGTTCAAGACCTTGTGAGATGTGGTATTTTGTGTTTCGAGGACGTAGGTCCTAATGTGAAGAAGAACCCATTGCCCGAGCATGGGAAATCCTCTGTCAACATGGTCCAGGACTGTCCTGGTAAATACAAAGTCAAATATGTTAGCCATATTCGACAATCTCTGGTCGAGATGCACAGACTGTTGTGTGAGTACAATCATTATGAGCACGACCACGACAGGTGCCGAGTTTGCACTGTCAATCAAAGAGGATATCGCCAAGTCCGCAAAGACATCCAAGAAATGCTAGATGAAGGAGTCATTGAGATACTTCAGAATCGAAATGTTGATGTTGATGATGATGAAGTCAATGTAATATCTCCAGTATTTCGGATCCCTGAGCCTGTTGTCATTCGGTACGATGGTAGCAAGCAAAAGGCTTCTCCTTCTTTGATCATTAAACCAGTTGGCCCTGTGCCATAATCTTCCGATAAGGCGGTGCCCTATCGTTACAATGTTGTGACGTTGGAAGATGGGAAGGAGGTTCCCCTGCCCTCTACCTCTGTTGTTAATATTACCGACGTCAGCGGCCTGACCCGTAGCGATTGTGTTTTCTCGGCTCCGCCGAAACCTCGAGCTGATGACCGAAGGGCCGATGTTGCTGATTATGTTGAACGCCCAGTTGGGACTGCTGTGAATGCTCTGAATCTGGAACTTGCTTCCATTAAACCTACCTCTGTTATGAAAACTCCTGTCTCTGCTGGCCAGAGTGGTAATACGAAAAAGTCTGTGATGAGATGCTAAGGCTCATCAAAAGGAGTGAGTACAACATTGTAGATCAGCTTCTACAGACGCCATCGAAGATCTCTGTATTGTCTTTATTGATGAATTCAGAACCACACCGAGAAGCTCTGCAGAAGGTGTTGGATGTGGCGTATGTAGACCATGACGCCACGATAGAACAATTCGAGAGTATTGTTGCAAACATTACCGCTTGTAACAATTTGAGTTTTTGTGATGCTGATCTCCCTGAGAAGGGAATAGACCACAATTTGGCACTACACATTTCTATGAGCTGCAAGGATGATGCCATGTCCAATGTGCTGGTGGATACTGTATCATTGCTGAATGTGTTGCCAAACTCCACTCTTGCTAAATTGTCATATCAGGGGCCTCCCATGAGGCAGAGTGGAGTAGTGGTTAAAGCTTTTGATGGGTCCCAAAAAATTGTGATTGGAGAGGTTGAGCTCCCAGTCAAGATCGGACCAAGTGATTTCCAGATCACCTTCCAGGTCATGGATATTCACCCATCGTATAGTTGTCTGTTGGGCAGACCATGGATTCACGAGGCAGGCGCCGTGACATCCACCCTACACCAGAAATTAAAGTTTGTCAAAAACAAGAAGCTGGTGGTGGTAGGGGGAGAAAAGGCTCTCCTGGTTATCCATTTGTCTTCCTTTTCTTACATAGATGCTGAGGATGAAGTTGGAACGCCATTCCAAGATTTATCTATTGCTGAGCCTACTAAGAAAGGAACTTCTTCATTTGCGTCCTACAAGGATGCTAAGTTGTCCATTGAGCATGGTACAACTACTGAATTGGGGCAAATGATTAAGCTGGAAGACAACAAATCTCGGGCTGGCATAGGGTATTCTTCTGGAGTTTTCAATAAGGAAGGGTTGTTTAAGAGTGGTGGATTCAACCACACTCTTCAAGATGAGGAAGCTGCTGCCATTATGGAAGAGGATGCAGAGGAAGATTCTAGCAACTTTGTCATCCCTGGAGGGGTCTGCAATAATTGGGTCGCTGTTGATGTTCCAACAGTTATCCATAAGTCAAAGTAATGTTCATTGTGTTTAAAAAACCCTTCTCCCATGCCAAAAGGAGGAGTGATGACATTGTTGGCTCATAAATATAATAATATTTTCATTCAATAAATTCATGTTAAATGTTTGTTTTTCCAATTATTTTCACTTTTTGCTTTTTTGCATGAAATTGGTGATCACATAAAACCCTAAAAAATAGAATAAAATCAATCTTTTCATCTGCATAATGATTTGACTTGTTTGGATTCTAAAATCTCTTTATATCCAAAATCATTATGCAGGTTGATCAAACCCATTGAACATAATGATCCAACACCATCTCCCAACTTTGAGTTCCCTGTATTTAAGGCCGAAGAAGATGATGTTGAAGAGATTCCTGACGAGATTACCTGTCTACTTGAGCACGAAGAGAAGATCATTCAGCCGCATCTTGAGAATCTAGAAACAATCAACTTGGGGTCTGAGGATTGTGTGCGAGAAGTGAAGATTGGGGAATTCTTGGAAGAATCTGTTAAGAAGGGGTTGATTGAGTTGCTAAGAGAATATGTCGATGTCTTTGCCTGGTCATATGAAGATATGCCTGGTCTGGATACTGATATCGTGCATCATTTCCTGCTTTGAAGCTTGAGTACGTGCCTGTGAAGCAGAAGCTTAGAAGAACTCATCTTGATATGGCAGTGAAGATTAAAGAGGAAGTTCATAAGCAAATTGATGCGGGGTTTCTGGTGACTTCTACATATCCTCAACGGGTGGCCAATATTGTGCCCGTGCCTAAGAAAGATGAAAAAGTCCGAATGTGTGTGGATTATAGAGACTTGAATAAAGCTAGTCCAAAAGATGATTTCCCTCTACCACATATTGATATGTTGGTAGATAATACAACTAAATTCAATGTCTTCTCATTTATGGACGGATTTGCCGGATATAATCAGATTAAAATGGCACCCAAGGATATGGAGAAGACAACATTCATCACACCTTGGGGAACATTCTGTTATCGAGTGATGCCCATCGGTTTAAAGAACGCCGGAGCCACGTATCAACGAGCTATGACTACCTTGTTTCATGATATGATGCACAAAGAGATCGAGGTATATCTTGATGATATGATTGCAAAGTCAAGAACGGAAGTTGAACATCTAGAACACTTGTTGAAGCTTTTTCAGCGTTTGAGGAAGTATAAACTTCGTCTGAATCCTAACAAGTGTACATTTGGAGTCCGTTCCGGCAATTTATTGGGCTTTATTATTAGTGAAAGAGGTATCGAGGTTGATCCTGCAAAGGTCAAAGCAATACAAGAGATGCCTGCGCCCAAAACTGAGAAGCAAGTCCGAGGATTTCTTGGCCGCTTGAATTATATCTCCAGATTTATATCCCATACGACTGTCACATGTGCGCCGATATTCAAGCTCCTCCGGAAAGATCAGTCTCATGATTGGACTGAGGATTGCCAAAAAGCCTTTGACAGTATTAAAGAGTATTTGTCTGAGCCTCCGATTCTGTCTCCATCTGTGGAAGGAAGACCATTGATTATGTATCTAACTGTTCTTGAGGACTCTATGGGTTGTGTCCTTGGTCAACAAGACGAAACAGGGAAGAAAGAGTATGCAATATATTATCTGAGTAAGAAGTTTACTGATTGTGAGTCTCGGTACTCGATGCTTGAGAAGACATGTTGTGCTTTGGCTTGGGCTGCTAAGCGCTTACGACAGTATATGTTGAATCATACAACTTGGTTGATATCCAAAATGGATCCAATCAAGTATATCTTCGAGAAGCCTGCTTTAACTGGGAGGATTGCCCGTTGGCAGATGTTATTGTCTGAGTATGATATTGAGTATCGAGCTCAGAAGGCTATAAAATGTAGTATCTTGGCTGACCACTTGGCACATCAACCAATTGAGGATTATCAGTCGGTTCAGTATGACTTCCCAGATGAGGAGATTTTGTATTTGAAAATGAAAGATTGCGATGAGCCTACGCTCAATGAAGGGCCAGAGCCTGGTTCCCGATGGAGCATCGTGTTTGATGGCGCTGTAAATTAATATGGAAACGGTATTGGGGAAGTGATTATTACTCCTCAAGGCACACATTTTCCTTTTACAGCAAGGCTAACTTTCAAATGCACGAATAATATGGCTGAGTATGAGGCCTGTATTATGGGATTAGAAGAATGTATTGATCTTAGAATCAAGCATCTTGATGTTTATGGTGATTCAGCCCTTGTTGTTAATCAGATTAAGGGTGAATGGGAGAAGAATTAGCCTGGCCTCATCCCATATAGAGACTATGCGAGGAGGATTTCAACATTCTTTACTGAGGTTGACTTCCATCATATTCCTCGAGATGAGAATCGGATGGCAGATGCACTTGCTACACTTGCTTCGATGGTTGTGGTTAGACTCTGGAATGAAGTTCCCAATATCACTGTGATGCGTTTGGACAGACCAACTCATGTATTTGTAGTGGAGGAGGTACAAGACGGTAAGCCATGGTATTATGATATCAAGTGCTTTCTTCAGAGTCAGATTTAGCCGCATGGGGCATCTGTTAAAGATAGAAAGAATTTAAGGAGATTATCAGGCAGTTTCTACCTCAATGGCGAAGTGCTTTATAAGAGAAATTTTGACATGGTTCTGCTCAGATGCGTGGATAGACACGAAGGAAACCTGTTAATGACTGAGGTCTATGAGGGTTCATTTGGTACTCATTCCAATGGACATGCCATGGCTAGAAAGATGTTGAGAGCAGGCTACTATTGGCTGACAATGGAGTCTGACTGCTGCAAGTATGTGAAGAAGTGCCATAAGTGTCAGATTTATGCGGATAAGATTCATATTCCCCTAACACTTCTGAATGTGATTTCATCACCATGGCCTTTCTCCATGTGGGGAATTGACATGATTGGCATGATAGAGCCAAAAGCATCCAACGGTCACAAATTTATTCTCATAGCAGTTGATTACTTCACCAAGTGGGTTGAAGCGGCGTCACATGCAAACGTGACCAGGCAGGTGGTTGTGAAGTTTATCAAGAATCAACTCATATGCCGTTATGGTGTGCCAGACAAGATCATTACTGATAATGGATCTAACTTGAACAACAAGATGATGAAAGAGCTGTGTAGCGAGTTCAAGATAGCACATCATAATTCTTCTCCTTACAGACCCAAGATGAATGGGGCTGTTGAAGCTACTAACAAGAACATCAAGAAGATTATTCAGAAGATGGTTGTTATGAATAAAGATTGGCATGAGATGCTGCCATTTGCTTTGCATGGCTATCGTACATCTGTTCGCACTTCAACATGGGCAACCCCTTTCTCTCTTGTATACGGCATGGAGGTTGTGCTCCTAGTAGAGGTGGAGATTCCATCAATGAGAGTCTTGATGGAAGCCAAGTTGACTGATGCTGAATGGGTTCAGAGTCGTTATGACCAACTGAGTTTGATAGAAAAGAAGAGATTGACTGCCATGTGCCATGGTCAGTTATATCAGCAAAGGATGAAGAAAGCCTTTGATAAGAAGGTCAAGCCTCGTGTGTTCCGAGAAGGTGACCTCGTGCTCAAGAAAGTTTTGTCTTTCGCGCCCGATTCCAGGGGCAAATGGACTCCAAACTATGAAGGTCCATATGTTATTAAGAGAGCCTTTTCAGGCGGTGCTTTGATACTTACAACTATGGATGGGGAGGATTTCGCGCGTCCTGTGAATTCAGATGCAGTCAAGAAATACTCTGCCTAAAAATAAAAACAGAATAGCTCGTTAAGTTGAAAACCCGAAAGGGCGTCTTAGGCAAAAAAGAGTGTCTCGGTGGATTGAAAACCCGAAAGGGCGATCCAGGCAAAAGTTAGACACAGAAAAAATTAATATATATCCCGCTAGATTGGGTACCTTGCCTTGGGGAAATCTAGGCAAAAATTAAGGATTTGGCCAGTAACTGCATCCTGACAAGACTTTGTTCTACAAGCTGTCATCTGTCAAAGATTCTCACTCAGTCATCATCAACTAAAGTTTCAAATACATCGGATTCAGAGTTGGTGGAGAAGTCGTCATTATGTTCAATGTAGCCCTTTTTCAATATATATCACCAATTTAAAATTTGTAAAGATCTATGGAATCTTGCCATTTGCGGACTGCCATTCCATCAAATAAATTTGAGCCTTTATCCAAATCTTTGCACTCTTATTTGTTTCTGTTCAACAAATGTTTTACATGTTTTAATGGAGAAAAGTCATTATTTTAAATAAATAAAATTTTCATGAATTATTTTTAAACAATGTGAACATTCACAATGACAAAAGGATACTTGGGATGTCATCAGTGCTCTCCCAAAGATGGTATGATTCCCAAAAGGGTAAGACATTTGTTCATATTCCCAACATACTTGTATCCTCTTCATTTGCCTTTCAGGTTGTTTCCTCCGTTGGCACAGAAGAAAGTTATACCCCCCACCAAATCCCAGGAGGTTTGGGAGTTCTGGGTGTGATCTCAATCTTCTAGATCCCCATTGAGTCTAGATTTAGCATTCGTGTTATCAATTATATGGTTGTCATCCCTTATGTGGATTGACCTAAAATCCCTTATAGATTGATAAATTGAATGTGCTAATCTTTCTGAAGGAGTTGGTACTTTTCTCACTTCAGGTGAGAATTTCCCCTCAGAGCAAGCAGAAAATCCCTGACGTAAATTCGTAGCTTTCCCTCTGTGGACCTGTCTACTTTTGATCTCCAGCAATTTTGCTCCTCAACGATCCTCGATAGGGTTAATCCCACTCTTACTCACCAGTATGGTCATCATCAGGGTATCTCCAGCTTTTTCCTGGTCAAAGCCTGTTTGTGGTTTCCTCCCGAGCAGAATGGTTGATGAAGATGCGTATCTTTCCTTCAGCAGAGTAATGTCCCTTCCTCCTCAATAGATGTGATTTCCTCAGTAGTGCAATATATATGGTGACACGGGAACCTTTTGATTGTTGGTTGTTCCCCATAGATTTTCATCTTCCCCTCTGATAATTTCCCCAGTAAAGTTGATTCTACGATGGATTTTATCTGTGTGTTGATCCTGTCCCCAACTGGAGTGACTGATTTTCCTTACATGTAGAGATCTTTATTCCTGGTACCTTTTGCTCCCATCAGATTGGAGGTTCTCCAGTGGGCCTGACTTTCTCTCTTGAGATGTAGTACCAGATGTTTGTCCAGTGATTTTTGGACCTGTTTGTGTTAAGATATGTCTGTTGGTCAGCATTCATCATACATAAACCACGCATATATATGCATAATCTCAACATTCAGATATTCATGATGCATTTTTTGACATATATCTTTGTTTGTTATCTCCTGCTATTTGGTGATACATATCTCCCCAAGCATATGTCGGTGTTGAATCTCCCCATGTAGAGTCAGCCCCATAAGCAGAAAGTGTTTATCCTTCCCTCCATATTCCCCACTGAGTTATGTCCTCGTGGATGATTGTTGTTTCTATTTCCTCCCAACACATATATTGGGATGGAGCTCCCCCTGAGTTATATCCTCATAGGGATGAGTCTTGTTTCATCGGGTCTCTCTAGTTTATTTCTAGATTGGCTTCTTGTGATTTTCCCTGCACTACCCCGTGGTTTAGAAGAATGATTGCTCAGTAATCAGTAATTGTCCATCTTTTCCCCGACGGAGTCTGTGATTTTCTACCTTCATATCGGTAGTTATAAACCCCGTTTTATCCCCTTGCAAGAGTTAACCTTATTTTGTTCATCCTAACCGATGACGGTTACTCTTCTGTGGTTTTCTACCTAGTATTGGTAGATGTAATCCCCTCTTTGACAGTTATCTTTATCCAATATTCGGTATTGATATTCCTTCATCTTTTGAGTATATCTCCCAGTAACCGGTGATATATCTCCCGGATCGTTGCCTTTGTCAATGTATCCCCAGTGGGTCATCTTTCATTTACCTTTGGTTGGTAATGATTGTTTCTCCCTTTGGTTGGTCATCATTTTAGACCTAGTTTACGGTATCCCGATGCCCTTTCTTTTCGGTCGATTTATCCTTTGTTAACCCAGTAACCGGTTGTGGATAATCTTCCATGCGAGTATATTATCTACGTTCTGACGGTAATAGATAATATATCTCATGCGCTCTTTGTTCGAAGTCTTTTGTGCTTCCCCAGTCGAGTAAGATTCGTACCCCCTTTGTGGAGTCGAATGCCCATCCTATAGTCGAGTTTGCTTTTTAGCCCTCCTTTCGGATGATGAGTGTCTTGGAAATATTCCCCAATTCACGCCTCGGTTGGTCACCTATTATATGCCCAGTAACCGGTATCCCTGGTGTTCATTCCCTTCTGCTCCCTATTATGACTTTTTGTCCCATGTGGAGTCAGATTTCCTGAGTTGAAATATACCTTTCCTCAGATGTTTTTGGATGTTTGATATCTCTCACCCTTATACCGGTCTTAGATATTCCTTCTCCCCGAGCATGTTATTCTCTCACCCTTATACTGATGTTTTGATCACATGTCTCCTTGAGCTTATTACCCAGTAACCGGTAATACCTCATCCTGTTGTTTCCTTAGATGAGTCCTGTTTGGACATTCCCCAGCAAAGTCCCTTAGTGGATATCCCCCCATCTGAGTCCGAATTTTTATCCGAAGTATCCTTCGCGGATAGTTTTGCTGTATTGGCATATTCCCCAATATATGCACCTTTGAGTCAGCTCGAGCCCTTCCATTGATTTATTTTCATGGAATTTCTCTCGTGTCTCAGTAAGTTCTAAGTCGTGACCTGCTCACGTATTTTATTCCCTTTCTTATCCCCATTGGAGTCCCCAAATTCTTTGTCCGATTGAGTGTATTACTCACATGGATTGACAGTTTCCCCTGATTCCTTTTCTCTTTGTGGACACAAGTCTCCGCAGAGTATTACCTTTTGCATACATACATTTGGATCATGAGGTCTCTTAGGGACCAAAATTCGTCTCTTTGTTATTATTTAAGCCCATTCTACCTCGTCGAGATGAAGGTTTTAACCTTCACTTCTCCGGCTAGAATGACCTTAAATAGGGGCATCTGTAAGACCCCAATTTTGACCCTAAGATCCCTCATGGCATCATAACATTGCATTTGCATGGCCTCAAGGATCATAAGCATCTTGGCTCCTTACCTTTAGGGTGGGATCCCTTGTGAGTTGGTTTGAGATCACCAAGCATGCTTGAATTGTATATTATTGCTTTTCTCATTCTATTTACTAACCAAAAGCACAAAAATATGTCACTAACATCTCTTGTTTGTAGCTTGAGCAGTCACAAGGTCTAAAAGCCTCTAGGAGATCCTATGTGCATTGATAGGGCCAATTGAAGATGAAAGCAAGCATGGAAATGGTTCCCAAAGCCTTCATCCATCAAATATGCCTCCCAAGTGTCTCAATTCATCATTTTGATCAAAGCAAATCAAGGGGTTTGAGGCTTGTTTCCCAAGGAAACCCTAATTCATCTGTTCATCAACCGTACCTTGCTCATGAAGCAACCTCAACCCATGGTCAAATACAATCAAGGGAAGTTCTTTAATTAATCATTCCATACATATATGAACTTATTTTAGTGTCCTCAATCATCAATTCATTAAGATATGAGGTGTGGACTTGAGAAGTTGATCAATCAATTCATCTGACTATTTTGAAATACACTAAGACCTAACTTTTTATGTGTTTGTCAAATGGATATGACCCCGAGACCAAAAATGTTCTTAAGGACTACATGAACAACGTTAATGTTCATCAAAATTTGATTTGACGCTTGGAAGGTCATCATCCATTCCAAGACATTATAGGTCATTTTGACTGAAACCCTAATTTTAGGTCAACTTCCCAAAGACATAAGTCATTCATTTTTCATGATTTTGATGTGGAATCAAATGCATTGGAAAGATTAAGATGTCTATGTCAAATGTTATGTTGAGCAAAATTTCAAAATCTCAAAATAAATACATGTGATAATGCAAAACATTATAGGTCACTTTGGACCAAATGCATTGAAATGTGAAAAAGTCCAACTTCAAGTGCCCATAACTTCTTTATAAAAAATCCAAATGATGCAAAATTTAGGTCCAAATTGAGTGCCTTGAAAAGATATAAAACTTTCATGTTGAAGGATGTGTCATTTGGAGCTTGCATAATTTAGACAGAAGGGCTTGAACTTTGGCCAATTTTGAAAATCTCACATATGCATGTTTTGCACCCTACACTTCATGTCCAATTTTAATCAATTTCCTAGGCCCAAATGGAGTTTTTATCAACATAACAAATGATCCTTATGCAATAAGCTTTCCAACCATTATTCATAAGGTGGTGTTTCCATTTTTGGCATAGCATTTTCGTAGACTTGAATATTATAGTGAAATTTTGGAAGATCATTTAATTTGCCTTGCATGAGCTAATACAGTCCAATTTGCACGTCCATTTTGCTTTCATCATGCATCAGCTTTCAATTCCAGTTGGAATTGGGCCCTCCATGCGCCTGTACAGGCCCATGCATGGAGGCCCTTTCCATTCATGCAAGCATTTTGATCATGCATTCAGCTTGCTTCTCCTATAAATACAAGGCCAATGCTCTTCATTTCTTCAACCTAAAGGCGCCCTAATTGCTGCTAAATTGAAATCCCATCCATCACTAAAGGAACTAGCTCACTTTTCTTCAAAATTTTCAGATCTGAACTTTGGTTTCATTGATCAATTTTCAGATCTTAAAGTTCCTAAACCTTCTTCTCTTTGATCTATAGTGTCAACTGTAAGCAATAGCACCCCAGAATTGTGACTCAAAGCCTTGCAAATCAAAGGTTCATACCAACTGTTATTTTCTTCGAATCTACTTACATAGTGCTTAATTTTCATTGTTGTTGTGTGATCTGAAGTCCTCTGCATAGAGGCAACATTGTTGTGCTTTTAATTTTTGAAAATCATGAAGTTCATATGAACACCATAGATCTTCCACTTCTGATTTCTCTCAACATAGAGATCTAGAATGTATTTGAGTGGTACAGGGGTGATGTACATCACTCCAGCTCTCGATTGATGCCTAGATCGTGCCTTTTGGTTACCATTTTTTCTCTGCAACTTTTGGACATGGCCGAAACTTGGTCGGAGAAGACGGTGGCGTTGGCCACCGTCTGGTCTCCAGATTCGATCTGGATCGTTCATTCATGTTTCCAGATTCAATCTCACGCGTCCTTTGTTATGACTTTATTAGTGGCCATGTGTTACTCAGTTGACCAAGGCATATGGTGAACACGCGCTTCTTAGCCGTGTGATGATCCACGTCAATTAATGAATTATCATCAGACGGCTCACGCTTTTTCCAATTTCTATTTTCTGATTTTTATTTTCATTTTATTATTTTAATTCCCTTTCTTTTTAGAAATTCATATCTCTCTCATTATTGGTCCAAAAATTATGGGACCAATTTCATTCTTCTCCTTTTAATTTCTACTTTCTAAAAATGATTTTTAATATTTTTTATTTTATCATTTGATATTTTTTAGTAATTTTTCCTTTTCTGGTTATTTTTAATTCATTTAAAATAGTTGTTGTTATCCAAAAAAATACAAAAATGTTTTTTCAACCTCTTTGAATGATGATAAATCTATGAAAAATATTCTCATCAATTTATTAATTGATTTGAGATTTTAGTTCAATTAGGTTATTTTTATGCATTTTTAATTGATTTAAAATAGTTTCTGACTTCTAAAAATGCTGAAATTTTTTGTCAAACTTTGTTTGACCTTGTTGAACTTGGGATAATTCACTTGGACTTTTCAAAGTTGATTTGAAGTGAGTTTGCAGTTTGACCTTTCTTTATTATTTTAATTCAAGTTTTATTTTAATATTAAAAAATGCCAAAAATGTTTTGTTTGTTCCTTGACTTCTAATCTTCATTTTGCTTCTATTTTCTATTGTTTGACCTTGATCTTCTTTATCTTTGGTCAATGCTTGTTGATTATCTCATTCCATTTAAATTAATGCACTTTAATGCTTCATCTTCTTCTTCTCCTTTTTTTTTCTTTTTCTTTTTGATCAATGAGTTAAGGATTGGTGGTTAGCATTTATACATAGAGGTTTAATCTTCCTTGATTCAAATCTAATTCATCTTGATCATGGATCAAGTGAGTGGCTTTGCATTAAGGATAGGTTACTTCCTAAAGCATGCAAAGAACCTAAATCAATACAAGATCATTTCTCATCTTCTTTTTGGCATGACAAGTTGTAGGAGTTTGATTCACTAATCAAGACCTCTATTTTGTGTTGTTGCCTACATTATTATTGACCGACCTCAGATAGTTGTGACTTCTACATAAGTCCAATTATGATTGCTTAACATAACGTTAAATTTTCCTTATGGCACACTAACTCTAACACTAACCATTAACCATTAACATTTAATTCTAGCACTTTACATTTATGCAATTTACTATTCTTGTACATATTATTCATTTTCTTTTCCCTTTGCTCATTTGAGCACATGTTTATGTTAATGCAATTTGCCTTTTGCTCACTTGAGCACATAATTATGTATATATTATTGTGCTTGTGTTTTTGTTTTGATTATTGTGGACAAATGCAAAAATGGACAAATGGACTTAGTTTCTATGACATTCCCTATGCAAAATTGGAGTAAAACGACCTTAATGTTGAAGATGGATTAGAAGGACCAAACCTCTAAACTCACTCTTGTTCATTCTTGATTTACTTCATGGAACTTTTTGATGTGTGTGCTTTTGTGCTAGGGAATCCTATGTGAGCCAAATTGAAGAACCATTGCCATGTTCATCCAAAGTGAAAGATACAAGAAACATTGGGGATCTTCTAAGAGCTTGTTTGATTATGTTGATTGCTTGAGCTTACACTTATTTTGCTTGCATATTCCAAAGGATGGAAGCTACTTGGATCATCAATATGATCTCAAGAGAAGAACTCCATTTGTGGTCTTGTTTCTTATCCTTCATCTCTTGTATGATTAGGACTCTAGCCATTCTTCTTCTTCCCTCCACTCTGACCCAGGCCAAAACTTTTTGTGCAAACATTTAACACTTCTTTTTTCAAACATTAGAAACCTAAGCCTTATGCTTTTGATTTTCAAACTTTCTTTTCATAACACTTATTGTGAATTGAACCTTTAAGTCAACTTTGACCATATTTTGTAAATACTTTTCATTGGTAAATATGACTCATTCAAATACTTTTTGTGGTTTCAATGGACACTTTCTTAATCAAAACTTTTTAATAACCTTTAGCTATTAGGTTTGAGTTATCCTTGAGGTAGATGTAATACTCATCTATATCCTTAGTGATGGACAATGAGTCTTCCATGCTTATTATAGGGTTAACCCCTGACTAGCATGTTGAAGCTATCCTCACATGATGGATTTGTGGTTTTAGGTTGAGTTTTCTCCCTTGGATAACAAAAGACCTTAAGGCTTTTGGACCAATCAATTCACCAACTTGTTTTGAGATTTTTTACCCCGAACTACGAGGTTTTGATCCTAATCTTTTTTAAGATGGTACGTAGGCAATGGGTTTATCCATCCAAACACAAAATGTAAATAATTTGCATATTCTCTTCTCATCTCTTCAATCATGTTTGCATAAACAAATTTTCACAAAATACCAACCTTACAACAAGTATGGAAAGGGCTCCCTAGGGGTACCTAGGATGTTGTGGGTGCTTAAAACCTTCCCATTGCATAACCAACCCCCTTACCCCAATCTCTGACATTTTTACTAGTTTTTGATTCGATAAAACTTTTAGGTTTTTGTTCGCTTTCTAACCATTCCTTTGGATAAATAGAAGTGCGGTGGCGACTCGACTTGTATGGTTTACCTTGGATTTAGTCAATATCTCTAATGGTAACGAATACCCCGCTACAACAGGGCTTTGAGCTACATGTGGTCGGGAAATGAATTGCTAAAGAAGACACCAGAAGGGTTACTACTCAAATGCCTGGGAGATACCGAAGCGTACTTAGCCATTTACGAAGTACATAGTGGAGCCCACCAGGCAGGCCATAAGATGAAATGGTTGTTGTTTTGACAAGGGGTTTACTGGCCCAACATGTTGAAAGATTGCATCGAGTTTGCCAAAGGATGCTAGGAATGTCAAAGGCACGCGGGTATTCAACATATGTCGGCAAGTGAGTTGCATGCTATCATCAAACCGTGGCCTTTTAGGGGGTGGGCTTTAGACATCATTGGATACATTCGACCGGCCTCGTCGAAGCAATAGAAGTTTATCCTAGTCGGGATAGATTACTTCACCAAATGGGTCGAAGTTATCCCTCTGGTAGAGGTGGATCAAGAGGAGGTGATTGAATTCATTCATAAACATATCTTGTATAGGTTTGGTATCCCAGAGACCATTACCAAGGGTCAGTATTTGTATAACAAAAGATGCAGGAATTTGCCGGCGAGACAAGTTTCAAGTTGGTTGCCTCTACACCCTACTATGCACAAGCAAATGGCCAAGTAGAAGCAGCCGACGAAGTAATAATAAGTTTGATTAAGAAGCATGTTTCTAAAAAACCAAAGAATTTGCACAAGACCTTGAACCAAATTCTATGGGCATATCGAACGTCCCCTAAAGAGGCGACGAACTCAACGCCTTTTCGACTAACATTTGGCCACAATGCCATATTGCCGATGAAGATATGCTTATAGTCCGTCAAAGTCCAACGTTAGAATGACCTTCAGTCATAGTAATACTGGAACATGATGTTCGACGAGTTGGCTGATTTAGACGAAAAAAGATTGGTCGCGATCGTAATGTTGATCCATCAAAAGGAGCGTGTAGCCAAGGTATACAAAAGAAAGGTAGGGGAAAAAACCTTTACTGAAAATGATTACATTTGGAAAGTAATCTTGCCTATGGATTGTCGAGATCGAACCCTAGGTAAATGTTCACCAAAGTGGGAAGGACCATTTCAAGTAACTCAAACATATAGTAACAATGCGTATGAAATCAAAGAACTTGGTGGGGATCAAAGGGTCTTGAGAGTAAATAGAAAATACTTGAAGAAATATAAACCTATTCTACAAGAGATCCAGATCCAAACATAAGTTTCCTTGATTCTTTAGAAAATTGTCCCAAGAGGACATTACAAATATGGTCGACAAACCTACAATAAGATGAAGAAAGATTTAAATGGGGAACCTAGATTTAAAATCCTCAAACATGGTCATCTCATGCCTAATTCTATTATCCAGAGAGATTTTCTTCCCGTGTAAATACTTGATGTCAACCTCGATTTTGAGGGCTCTTTCCCCATGAGATATTCCCCTCATGACGTCGCTGTCGATCTCCTCCTGCTCAGGGATCCCCTCAACTCTCCCTAGAGAAGTCTTTTGCACTTCCACTTTAGTAATCTTTTTATGGAGTTCAGTGATCTGAGCTTGGTAATCATAGATTTATTGATCGAAGACTTCCCACTAACGAAGACGCTCTTCCTTCTTGTGTTCAAACTCATCGAGTTCCCGCTCACAAGCCTCACTAGAATCCCACTCGATCTTCGCCTCATTAAGTTTCGTGTTTATCTGAAAGTCATCATTTTGTCGGAGGTTCAAGTCCTTGGTGAATTATGTAAAGAAAGCCTCAAACTCAACAAAGTAATTCACCATTAGGGCTGGAAGGTCGCGGAGGGCCAGAGAGTCAAGAAAATGTGGAAGGGCACACTCCCATCTGAGTCTTCGTCCTCCGCCACAGGCACTTCTACAGATACCTGAATATGGAGACATATGAAGAGGTGATAAAAAGTCTTAGTAACACAAGATGAATAGGTCATACCTGCGGAGGCGGGGTCGAAGGCACCCATTACTTCTAAGGAGGTTTCACCAAAGTCGGTTTAGCGACCCTCTTTCGACCCTAATAGCAAAAAACCGTCAAATCGGTATAACACCAATTAAAGAAAAAGCTAAGTCAGTGTACATGTACCTTTTTAGGGGCTTCGTCGACATGAGGCTTTTGGATTTTTGGGTCGGGAGCATTGACGGATGGAGGCAGAGGTTGTATGTCGCTGGCGAGGGTGGAACGTGCATCGACCATGTTTTGAAGAAACTGGTCGCTGGGAAAAGCATGACTCTAGTAGGACTTCCACCAGTCATCAAAATCAGTGGTTGTCATAAAAGATTGTTGGTACCTAAAAACTGGAAGTTCGTAATGATTAGTGGATCGGCATAAATGGAGGCAAGCCCTGTGATCATCGGCTGTTAACGTTTGATCGGACCAGACAATGTAGGTATCATGATATACTATAGGCTTCGGGACCATTTGGCTTAGGCCGAGTTGACGAGCCACGAGGTTCGGCTGGAAGCTCATGAAACCAAATCTCTTCGACCCTGGTTCAATCCTGTATGATAGCAAGGTTGGAGTCAGGAAAGCCCTTCATATCGCGTTCAACTGAGCCGCGGTTTGTGTAGAGCTACCAGGAAAGGTATATTTGAACCATTTGGGGCCGAAGTTTCTATCAGCAAACGACGCCATGCCAGGAGCAAACTTGTCCGCTTCAATGAACATATTTAGATATCTCATGAAGATACTGGTGTTTGGAGTCTCCTGACAATTTGTTAAAGCCAATCTGGCCCCTTCAATCGGTCGGTCTTCGTTCAGTCGCATAAGACACTCCAACGTTGTGTATCCTAGTTGATACTCAAAGGTAGAATTTAGCCAATGTTTCAAGAGCCACAAAGGACCCGACAGGTTCAGGGCCTTAGGAGTGTTGGAAAGGAGCTTCAGTTTCAAGGTTGGCAACCCCTGGGCCTGGTACAACGAAGCCAGTAGTAATTTGCCTAACGATACCTGTCAACCCTCATGGATCTGGATCACCAGAGCAATCTAATTTTTGGCTATCTGTAGGGATCTAGGATAAAAGACATAGTATGAGAGCCATAAGGTGAGGAAAGTTATGTGCTCTTTGTCAGACACTTCGACAGAGTCTTTGTTATGGTGATCTTCGATATAGTTCATAAGGATGGCCCGACCAAATGTAAAAGTATTCTCCGTCGAGGGGGTTGGATCGAAAGTTTCTCCTAAGGGCGAAAGGCTGGTAATCTTCGCCACGTCAAAGAGAGTGGGTGTCAGCATCCCACAGGGCAGCTGGGAGGTGTTAGTCAAACCTTCCCAGAAGTAAAGGGACACCAATAACATGCAAAGGGTTAACACGGCGGGCGTACCTCGATACATGAATGAGGTCAAAAATCCCAGCACTCTGTTATTGGTCTTGACGCTTGCGTTGGACCTTGTTAAGCCACGCCAAATATTCCTTGTTCCCAGGAGTGGGCATGGAGCGAAAAACCCTAGCT
Source organism: Lathyrus oleraceus (assembly GCF_024323335.1). Classification (NCBI taxonomy): domain Eukaryota; kingdom Viridiplantae; phylum Streptophyta; class Magnoliopsida; order Fabales; family Fabaceae; genus Lathyrus; species Lathyrus oleraceus. Next base: position 139,600,366 of record NC_066583.1, on the reverse strand, counting down.
TTTGCCTCCATGAATCTGATGTCAAATATGATAGATTCGTCGAAAGCAGGAAGCATAGCAGGCTTATACCCAGGAAAGAAGGGTGCAACGGTCTTTGGAGAAGATTTTTTGTCAACAAGGGGACCGTGGAAAGCCAAGAGCTTTTTTTCCACCATGAAAGGAATCACCATATGGTTTTTCCAGTTCTTGATAATGGCTTCATCAGATGATGTGGGTTGAGGAATGCGTTTCATCCCTTCTTTAGCAGTAAGCTTGAAGGCGATGGGATTATGACCAGTACCATAAGAGACAATTTCTTTTACAAGAGATAAGGAAGCCATTGGGAAATAAAGCAAAGGTTTGAGGGTTTTGAGATGCTGTATGAGAAAGTGCAATGCAGAAATACGACTAAGGTTTGAGCAAGGGAATACATGAGTATGGAAGCATAAGAATGTGTAAAGAAGGAAAATAGATTATTTATAAGCCAATAAGGTGAACAGTCGAGCAGTAGGTGGTTGACAAGTGGCTGGCTAGGAAGTAATCAGAAAAGTTAGTGGGTTTCGGTTGAGATCTCACGACCTAGGGATAAGTGCTAATGATGGCTGAGTGTCTTGGAAATCGCACAGACGAAAAAAGTCATTATCACATATGAAGTCATGAGTAATGACAAGATAGCTAGCCGAAATATGGAACGTCCAAAGGTCAGCTTCTCGATCGACTCGCTCATGTCGAAGCCAACCTTTTCATGGGGCAATTTGTTAACTGACCAATTTTGGCTAAGGGAAAAGGCTAGTTTCAACCAAGGGATCGGTCGGAGGCTCCTCGACAGGAGGCTGGGCGGGTCTGCAGGTCGACACATGCAAGCCTCAGTCGAAGTCGAAGGTTTTGAGCGGAGAATGGGAACGTGGGCACGCAAAGAGATTGTGGGTAGTTATTTGCCAAGATGGGGAAAGTGGACCGACACGTGGCACCACGAGAAGGTTTTGTAACCTCCAGACGGTTATTTTCAACTAGTATTTAAGCCAATGTTAGGTGAAATTCTAGAGGTAGCAATTTGAACATTTGCAGTAGGGGTAAAGCTTGAAGTACCAAAGCGTTTACGAGAAAAAAGTCATTCTCCTCACAAAAATATATTTTGCCTCCACTTTATAATTACAAGTCATTTAATCTTGCAAAGTTTACCTTTTCTTGCTTTATCGTTTATACTTTTATTTTAGTACTTTATCATTTCTATTTTCCATTCCCATTTTACCTTTATTACCTCTCCAACTCATTAAGAGTTGCATTTACACCCTCTAAACCTGTCAAGAACATTGTTTACCAAAAAATCATACACCCAAAACACTAAGTCCAGGACTTTGTAGTCGGTCCTGCAAGTAATCCTCTTATAGGAAGGCTAGAGATTGTTGTGCAAACAACAAATGCGTTAAATGAAATTTCCTTTTTGAGTCAACCTCATGCCTATAAATGAAATTTTCAAATAATCCAGAATTGTGTTTTGACACTTTCATCTCTCCCTCTCTCTCTCTAAACATTTCTTTAACTTTCTCTCACTATGTTTTTATCCTAAGTGCTTTTGTGAGTGAGATCATTTTGTAATTATGAAATGGGTAGAATTGTAAAAGTCACCAAGGGAACCTTTTGTGTATACCTTGGTTGAATAACTGTCCAATTAGGGATTTGATTTGGTTAAAGCTAAACCCATAAAAAGCTTTTGTTTATGATTGGGTATGTGAATCCTAGTTTAGGTTGAAGATTAGCCTATGATAAAATCTCATAGGATCTTGGTCAACCCGGTATTAAAACCAATATAGATTTAAGCTCAGCCCGGTACTTAAAAGCTTCACAGGTTTGAGATAAGCCCGATGTTAAAATCTTACATGTTTTTGGTTATCCCGGTTTAAACCAAGGTATTGATCTAAAAAAGTTATGGAACTTGAAGACTAACCACTCCAAGGTTCATGTATATGGAGAGAAGACTTACCGCTTAAATCCTCCATTTGGGAAATAAGATTGGACCATTGTCTCTCAAGCCGATTATGAAGAAAGGATGCAAACGCGCACATCCGTCGTCTTGTTATTATGATTGAAGATCAATCACCATTTCCTTGTATAAGGGGGTACATGAGTCTTTCTTACTAAAAGCTCTCAATGTTTAATGGAAACTCTCAAGATCAATTCTTGGGGAGAGGAGTAGGTCTTTCTGTTTTGACTGAACCTTTATAACTCTTGGTGTTTCTCTTTTCCTTTAACTCCTTTTATTTTCGTAAATGATTTTTCCACTTCTTAGTTTTTTAAATAATTTTAAACTCTGGTTTTATTTCTCAAAAGTTTTAAAGACCATGTTTTTCTAAACCACACAATTCATCCCCTCTTGTGTGTGAAGTCTCAAGTCCAACACATCCATCACGGCCTGCTGACCAGGGCCAAATGTTGCATTGCATACATGTTAGAACATCGTGTTCCACATATTGCACTAGTACATCAAAATTAACTTTTATCCATGAATTATAAATCTTCTTTGTAAAGTGAATCTTGGATAGAATAATTTTGAAACAAAAATGCAATACCATTTGTCTATTGCTAGAGACCAGATGTTGCAACACACATGTTGGAATATCTTGTTCCACATGTGTCCCTTCTACACTAGAAACAACTTGAACAAACTCCATGTTGTTTTGCCTAATACAGTCAATCCCAAAAGGAACAAGATGTTTATTGAGTATCCTTCATAATTTGACATTCTATTTGAATCAAGTTTTTGAAATAATTCATTTTAGTATGCATAAACCAATTGTTATATTTTAGATTTGATCATGATGGTTTAAGACAATTGCATGAGTTAGTGAAATAAGAACCATAGGTGATATCAATTCAAGTCATGTGGGAAGTGAAATATCAAAATGTTTTGAAAAAACTTGAAAATTTGAGATTTCTTGTGTGTGATTCGAATCACTCACAATCCATGAATCAAATCAAGCAAAATAGAGGCAAAATAGGAAAAATTTGGCGTTTGTAATTTGAATCACATATTACACCTGATTCGAATCATGTAACTCTATGATTTAAATCTTAGTTAATTCATGACTCGAATCATAAACTTCCTAGTAGCCACTGACTTGTCTGATTCGAATTAGACTTAACACATGATTCGAATCATGAACATGTGTGACTCGAATCACAATCAAATCAAAGAAAATTGGGGCACTTTCTTTATGAGATCTCGTTTCACACTACTTGCTCAATTCACTCAAATCATGAAATGCACTTGACCCGAATCTAACAAACGTTTTCCATCCACTTTTATGCTTAATCTCAAGCACATATAAAATAATTTCGTCATCACTTTACATAAGTGAATCTCATTATCAACATTGTTATTTTCTGTGAAACCAACACCCTCTCACTTTTGAGATTTCAGAAACTCTTGCAATCAATTTCTTTTATCTTCAACTTCAGTTTGATTTCAGATCTTGATCACGAGATATTTGTAATTGATTGAAGGAGACACTGTTTTGAAACTAACTGTTCTTGAAGATTTGGTTGATATTTTCAATTAGCTTGCAAGATTGAGGTTGTTGTTATTGGTTCTTACAAATGCCAGTGACAAGAAGGATGTTATTCTCTCTAGATTGCCTTGATAGTAACTGTGTGGAAGGCTACAAACAAGGTAGAGTTATTCTCAAATATTCATACAATTCATCGCTCAAGTAATCGGTAGGATCAAGGGATGATTTCTACACACAAAGACTAAGAGAAGATTTGTGATATTGGAATAATCAAGAAGCGGTAATTGAGTAAAGACTACACATAAGAGTTTGGCATTATGTTGTATACAAGTCAAGATCCAGATATGAGATTTTATTTTTCTCAAAAATTTTGTGGATTTGTGATTATATGAACTCTAGCAATATTTTCCAAAATAAAAATGAATAATGCAGGTTCCAAGGGGAAATCATGGTAGAGTGCACGTAGGCAAAGCAAGGACGAACACCAAAGCACTATAAATCTCAGTGTACTCTTTATCCCATCCTCTTGCATTTAATTTTCATAGGATTTTCATGCTTAGGTATTTCAATTCTAGCGTAGTTATCATTTATTCAATAGGTAGCGATTTATCATGTAAGGTTGGATTTTGTTAGAATTGATGCCTAATCAAGCTGATTGGTGATTAAATTCTGAGAAACATTTGAGGTTAGAATTCATTGATATTAAATCGTTGTATAAACACACCTCGTGGAATATACAACTGAATTAATTGAATACCTTATGTATCATCATAAAACTGTCATTTGGTATTTGTAGACTTATTAAGTGTTAACATGATCAAGTTTCAATAAAAGTATAATTTTAATATTTTCGCTTCAAACCTTCCGCGCGCACTTTTGAAAAACCTCTTATATACTGTTTTTGAAAAGGCGATTGAATTTTTTAATAAGGATTTATTCATCCCCATTCTCTAGACCCTTTTTCTACTTCCATATTCTCACCCAACATCCTAGTCTATTATTGTTTATGGAAGCTCTTTGACTTGATAGGATCAAGTTAAATTTCTCCCTCCCTTGGGTAAACTTGCCTAGGGTCTCACGTAAATTAATTACTTCCTTTTTCAAGGAGGCGCACCTTTCAAATGTTTCTTTTGAATTCCCGATTTTAAATTTCTATATTGAATGTGTTAATAATTCCTTCAATATATATTACAGATTCCTTAAGACCTAAGGTGGATTCTCTAAGAGTATTATTTTCTTCCTTTAACTGATCGCTCATTCTAAACAGTTATTCATAAGATGGTTTAGTACCCGGAACACTATCTACCTCATGAGATACCGTTAAGCAAACTTCATCTTCTTCATTGAAGAAGGTTCTTTCATATTTCTCCCCGAGATTGATCTTTCTTCTCCTCTTCTATGTTCGAATAACAAAGAAAGTTCTTCTTCTTCATCATTTTTTAAACAAGAGGTTCATTCATTTGGTGTTGAATCTTTTGAAGATAGTTCAACTACTGAATATGTTCTTTCGAATGATTCTACCAGAGTTGTATATTGGACATGTGACTTTTTGAAGGAAAATTGCGATCCAAAATGCAACGCAAATTAAAATTTTTCCTTTAGTGATCCTTTCGAATGGGCATGATCAGTGATAGAAACCGTTACCTCTTGTAGCAATTGAAACCTTTGATGCAAATATTAGGAGTGATCACGAGTGTTGAATGGTGACAACGCCTCTACTCAGTCCACACGAACTGATTCCTTCAGTCTTAGTGCTAGCTGCTATGAATGAAGGCTTTGAGTGAGAGAAACAAAATTTTATCAAGTGAAATGCTTCTGCACAAGGGTTCTATTTATAGAACCACTTGTATGGGCTGTAAGCTAAAAATTCCACTTAAGTGTATGTGACCCATATCTTATGGTATACCAAAAATCACTTAAGTGTGTGGTACCTTACCATATTTTGTATTCTACTTAAGTGCATCGTATGTTACGATGTTCTATAATTCACTTCGTAACTTACAGTGTTCCTCATTTATGTTGTCTCTCATTAATCCGTCCTTTTGTGTGTGACCCTGTAGGTTTTCGTGATATTGGCAATTATACTAAATCACGTATTTAACATAATAAACAGTGCGCGGTATCTAGCAACACATCACTGCTACCCAAGACACGAAAATGTCATGTGATCTGACAAATCCCTTTTTGTGATAATACTTATGTGTACAATTACCCTTTTGCCCTTATGTATATATTGAACACAAGGCATAGACCGTGTCATCCTTGTCCAGTTCAATATTGTGCCCTTAGACATTTATCCTGTTACGCAGGATGGGAATGTCCCATCTAGGTCACTCATGTCCCTCAGTATGCTTCGTGGAGTAGCCATCAACTGTCTTTATGGTCATCTAGTTACGGACAATGTTTGATCAACAATAAAGCACTCGACTCTACATCTAGGATCCATAGTGGTTTCGGGTCGAAGGGTGGTATACACCACTATCATCATAAGAATAACTTATGACACTTTGCATAACATTCTATGTAGTATTCTCATAGAGGGCCAATCCAATATAAATATTACTCCTAATATTCATACTTATGTTTAAGACTTGATAACTCCTTATCCATGATCCATGAGATGTGATAATCAGTCTATATACATAGTAGTTTTAATGCTTTAATATTATCCCACTTCTCAATAAAGCTACTACTGATACTTTAAGAATAATGTTCTTATGTTTAATGGGATCTCATGATCAAGTCACACTTGATACATTAAACTGACTAACTATTCTAGGGACTTTATTAAACAAACATAATAAAGAAATGACTTAGTATTTAGTCAAGAAACGAGGGATTTGTGGTCCAGAAAAATATGGTTTTAAAAAAATTTACGAATTTAGTCAAGAAACGACTTAGTATTGTCCCCAAGAATTGACTTAGTATTGTCCCCAAGAATTGATCTTATATTATCTAATAAACTTTGTGAGCTTTTAGTAGGTAATACTCACAAACCCCTTTATATAAGGAAAATAATTGGCTTCCAATAAAACAACAAAACTAGAAATTTAGCAGTTTTAGTATTCTCTTCCAAATGGCAGATTGAAGTTGTTAGTCCTCTTTCCATGCAGTAGATTGAAGTGACCAGTCTTCTTTCCATGAGAATCTTGGAGCAGTTAGTTTTCCAGCTTCTAAACAAACTTTGTAAGCTTTTATCATGGAATGAGTTCACAAACCTTAAACCATGGTTTTACATGAGCTAATAAAAATGAGATTTTAATACCTGGTTAATCTCGAACCTTGTCCAAGATTATAATAACGGGCTAAGATTTAACCTAAATTTGGTTTTACCACAAGCTAACCAAGAATCTATCAGATTTTACCACAACCTGATCTCGAACCTAAAAAGCGTTTGATCACATAATCCCCAAACTAAAAGCTTTTACGGGGTTAACTTCTAACCCAAAAAACCGTAAATGGATAAGATTCAACCAAGGCATGAATAAAAATTTCCTTGGTTAAGTTTACAACTCTACCCTTCAAGAATTTCAAGTTATCCTCGATCAACAAAGAACTTTATCGTAGAAGCAGTTCGGCTAAAATATTAGTGAGAGAAAGTATAAGAAAAAGTTTATATATATATATATATATATATATATATATATATATATATATATATATATATATATATATATATATATATATATATATATATATATAGAGAGAGAGAGAGAGAGAGAGAGAGAGAGAGAGAGAGAGAGAGAGAGAGAGAGAGAGAGAGAGAGAGAGAGAGAGAGAGAGAGAGAGAGAGAGAGAGAGAGAGAGAGAGAGAGAAGTGTCAAAACATGATTCTGGATGGTTGAAAATGAGAGAAGATACCTTTATATATAGGCTAGAGGTTGACTAAAAATGAAATTTATTTTAATGCTTTTTAAGATAATCTAATCGATTAACACCTAATGTCAATCAGTTAGATACTTAAAATACAATTGATTATAAGTTCAAAATAGGAAATTATATATATATTTATATTATTAAGATAACGTCCTAATCGTTTAGGACTCAATTTTGAACTGACCTAATTGATTAGATTAATGTCCCAATTGATTAGAAAAGACAAAACTTTTCCCACAACAATTTTGACATCTTCCAATTCATCTAACACAATTTCAATACATTATTGAAGATATTTTCTTGAGAAAATTTTGTTTGAAAAAATGTTTTAGTATGTGTGTAATTTAGCCATGCACTTTTACAAGAATGCCTTTTTGCTTTACAAAGTATTCACTCAGACTAATAAGGACATGAATTTCTTGTACTTCAAGACTTTTTTATATGCTTTATTTTATAGACATTTTCTTGAGTTCACTTGAGATGAGGCTTGAGTTTATATTCCATTTGGATTTCATCATCAGATAGTCAAGTTCATCAAACCCTAATACTTAGGTTTACATATTTATCCACTTAACCACTTATGCTTGACTTGTTAGAAGGCATTATTTGACATGCTCAGTTAGTTATCAACATTAGTTGTCATCATTAACATTTGTTGTCCTTGTTAAAATTATATGACCTGCAAAACAAGGTTCCACATTGTATGGTAGGAGTATGATGAATTTGATGATTCTTTGATTTTTATTTCTTCATATTTGAATAACTAAACTACTTTGTTCAATTTCTCTATAATTTACTTTTTTTTTTCTTGAAATTTATGAAGGCTAACATCTTTTGATTTAAGAATTAGATTAAATATCCAATTCTTAAGTCTTAGACAATGGTTAGTGATGAAAGTTCCAAAACAGTTTCAAACATTTCTAAACTTTTAAAAACATCTAAAAGTGGTATATTCATATTTTTCCCCTCACATGTTCCTTTTCTCTTGTACTATACTTGTAGAGACTCCATATATCATTTCAAGAGTATTCCACATTTTCTTTGCGATATTGCATTAATGAACATAGTAAAATTTACCAACATCTAAAGACATTTTTATGAAATTCTTGGTTTTAAAATCTATCTCAAATTTTATTTTTTCCTCTTTGGTCTTAAGGGAATCAAGTTTATCTACTACTTTCTCATTTACTCAGAAAGTAGGGATAAACTGACCATTGATTATAGTTTTCCATAATTCTATATTGATGCTTTGAATAAAATTTATAAACCTAACTTACCAAATATCAAATATACTATTATTGAAAAGTGGTGGTGTGTTTAAAAAGAAACTCTAGTGGGAATTCATATTCCACCCGAGACGATTAGTTCTTAAACAGGAGTTAGACTCTGATTCCACTTGTTGGACATGTGTCTTCACACACAAGAGGGGGTGAATTGTGTGTTTTAGAAAAACTTAGTTTTAAAAAACTTTTGGAATAAAAATCATAGTTAGAAAATATTTAGTTTAATCAGCAAAAAAATAAAATAGCAAAATGTAAACTATGGGAATTAAAGAGTTTAAGAGAAGAGAGAAGAGAACAAAAGTTATAGAGGTTCAGTTAAACAAAGAAAAATACTTATTCCTTTCCATAATAATTGATATTGTGAGTATCCAATAAACTTAAGAGCTTTTAGTAGGTTAAACTCTGAAACCCCTTCTACAATGAAACATGAAGTTTATGGCTAACTTCCAACCAACCAGCAAACTATGGAGTGAAGCGGCGAGTCTTCCTTCCAAATGGCGGATCGAAGCGATTAGTCTCTTTTCCAGAAAAATCTTGGAGCGGTTAGTCTTCATGCTTCAAATAAACTTTTTGGAGCTTTTAACATCAAGATGAGATCTCGAACTAAACCTTGGTTTTATACTAGGCTAACCAATAACCTATGAGATTTTACCACCAGGCTGATCTCGAACTGAAATAAGCTTTTAGTATTAGGAAAAGCAGTAACCTAATCTTGATTTTATCACAGGCTAACCAAGAACCTATGAGATTTTATCATGGGCTAATCTTGAACCTAAACAAGAGACTTAATCACACAAATCCCAAATCTAAGCTTTTCAAATGTTTAGCTTCGAACCCAAACAAACAATCCCTAAGTGGATAAAATGTTCAACCAATGTATAAATAATACTTGGTGAACTTACAAATTTACCCTTCCAGAATTACAATTTCCTCACTCGTAAAAATAAATTCTAAAAAAGGACTTCGGCTAAACTCTTAGTGAAAGAAAGTAAACAAAGGGCATTTTTGAGAGAGAGAGAGAGAGAGAGAGAAGTGTGAAATGGAACACGATTCTGGATGATTTGAAATGAGGGAAGGGACCTCTATTTATAAGCTAGAGGTTGGATCAAAATGGAAATTATTTTAAGGGAAATTTATGACTTACCAATCGATTGGAAACATATACCAATCAATTGCTTGCCTCAAAATTAATTGATAAGCAGGTTAAAAATGGAAAGAAAATATATTAGCCATTACACCTCACTAAGATATTATCCTAATCTCTTAGGAGGAATTTTTAAGCTGAACCAATCAATTGGTTTAATGTGCCAATGGGCTAGCAAATACAAAAATTTGTCCATAGCTTTTTAGACAACTTCTAAAGCATTTGACACGACTTCAAAACATTTTTGAAAAAGCTCTTTTGTGAAAAATCAGTTTTAAAATATTTTATGTGTGTGTGATTTAGCCATGCACTTTTACGAGAACACCCTTATGCTTTACAAAGTGTTCACTCAAACTAATTGAGATAGGGCTTTCTTGTACTTCAAGACTTATAGAATCTTTCCTTTCTTTTGAAGACTTGCTTGAGTTTTCTTAAGATTAGGCTTAAGTTATACTCCATTTGGTTTCCATTATTAGATAGTCAATTCGTACCAAACCTTAATATCCTAGTTTACATCTTTAACCGCTTAACCACTTATGCTTGACTTGTCATTAAGGACCAGTTGCCATCATTAGACATTATTTGTCATCATCAAAAGTTATTGTCCTTATTAAAGGAATGTAATTCAAAAGTAACATGAAAAACAAAGTTCCAGATATTGGGCTCATTGAACATCATCCTTACAAGCTCTACTAGAGATCTATTTTCATATATACTACCCCATTTATTAGGGAGTTCGTGGAGTGGTAAAGTGTGTTAAATACCATTCTCGTTACAAAATATTTTGAATTCCTCATTTTGGAATTTTCCACCATGGTCACTTCTGATGGATGCAATGCTTACTCCCTTTTCGTTTTGGATAACCATGGCCAACTTTCGAATGGAAGCAAACACATCTTTTTTTTGAGATATGAATCATGTCCAAGTATATTGAGAGTAGTCATCCACAATTACAAGAGTGTATACATTTCCACCAAGACTTATGGTTCTAGATGGTCCAAAAAGGTCCATGTGAAGCAGTTTTAAGGGTCGATCAATAGAAATAATGTTTTTTGATTTAAATGAGGCCCTTACTTTCTTTCTTTTTTGGTACACATCGTATAATTTGTTCTTTTCAAATGTAAGTCTGACAGGCCTTCTACTAGATCTTTGGGACCAACTTGTTCAAGTGATCTATGTGGATGTTAGCTATTCTCCTATGTTATAGCCAAGATTCTTTCTCGTTACTTAGAAGACATGCATGATTTGAAGGAATTTTATTTAAATTCACTATATAGGTGTTTCCACTTCTTGAGCTTGTAAGTAGAGCTTCATTTGATTTAGATTTTATGACCTAACAACTAGAAGAGTAATAAGTTACATTGTTACCTTTGTCACATAATTGACTTATGCTAAGTAAATTGTGTTTAATCCCTTACCAATGGTGCCAACCCCTATAATATTTCCCTTATTATAATCTTCATAAGATACAAATCCTCATTCTTTAGAAAAGTAGGCGGAGAATAGGGTTTTGTCACCTGTCATACGCTTTAAACATCATATTCTCCACCTACTTTCCTAAAGAAGGACAAATTTCTATGAAACATTGTCATGAAAGTAAATAAGATTCATATGTTTTTCTTATCAAGATACCATTTGGTGTTTGAGAATGTAAAGAATTCATGCAAAGAGAAGATTAGGTCAAAACTTTAGGTACTCATATTGTAGCACTCTAAACCCCAAAACTTATATGAAAAGATTTACTCGACAATTTAAGGTGTCACCACCAACAACCCGATAAAAAACATCAAAACATTTGAATATTATTCAGCGGAAAAAGATTTCATAACAACTTCATAAATAAAGTGATAACTTCAAAACAACCAAATCGACATCAACTCAAAAACATAATAACTCTCGTCCTCGATGTTACACGATCAGAGCACTAAAATCCACCTAGTGAACGAAAATAAAATAAATAAAAGAGAATAGTAGCTCTGACAAGCCACCTTCCACACACAATAATAATGATCACTCCTGAGTATCTGCAAGATGTCAATGATGGACAACATGAGAAAAGGGGGTGAGAAACAACATTCAAAATGAATAGTGTAAATAATTCAAATAAATTACTTTACAAATAACTTCCATGAGGTAGCTCTGTGCGTTAGCTCTCTGACGCTTCAAATGACACCTCATTTGGACCTACAGAACTAAAGTTATGGCCAAAATCATCAAACAATGCAACATCAATCAAAACATAATTTTTCAACATTTGGCCTACCACAATCGATTGTCAAGTGATGAGAATTGATTGTTATCAAAAACATTTTGATTATGAATTTTCATAAAATCATGTTTTGAAGCAATACAATCTATTAATTACATATAATAATCGATTATCATGCACTACAACAAACAAGACCTTAGACAGCGCTTTTTTTAGCCTTAGACAGCGCTTTAAAGCGCTGTCTAAACCTCCGTTGCTAAAGGTTTAGACAGCGCTTTTTTAAATCTTAAAAGCGTTGTCTAAGCCCCCCCCCCCCCTTAGACAGCGCTTTGGCCAAAAGCGCTTTATAAGACCCTCTTATTTTAAATTTTTTAGGTATACCTTAGACAGCGCTTTTGAAAAGTGCTGTCTAAGCCCCACCCCCTTAGACAGCGCTTTGGCCAAAAGCGCTTTCTAAGACCCTCCTATTTTAATTTTTTTAGGTATACCTTAGACAGCGCTTTTGAAAAAGCGCTGTCTAAGCCCCCCCCTTAGACAGCGCTTTTGCCTAAAGCGCTTTCTAATCCCCCCCTTAGACAGCGCTTTTTACAAAAGCGCTGTCTAAGGTATACGATAATTTTTGAAGCTTTTGTTTTAAACCACATTTTTTCCAGGTTTATAAACCAGAATTTCTACCTGTTTTCAACCAGATTTTGACAGACAATTATCACATTTTATATATGCCATTTTGGCCTTTTTTTCTACCAATTTTTGGCTAACAAATATATATATATATACCAATTCAAACCAATTTTCCTTAAATGTATCAAAATATATACAAATTAGCTTTTTCTCATTTAGTTAATTCTAAACAATTTAGCTTTTTCTTAATTTTTTTTCTTGGATTCAATCATTATTCTTAACAATATCAATAAATATTGAAGAAATGTTCGTTATATTAATCTGTCAAACTATAAAAGAAAGCATAATTCTATCCTAAGGAAGAAAAAAACCATCTGGCATTGTTATCATAATCCAAAAACGAATCAAATGTATATTTCACAAGTCAATTACTGAACATTGAGCACCTAAACCCAAGAACCTATCCAGTCAACTTTCCTATCAACATGATACAATTTTCTTGAACCATTACACTCCGTCACTGTTGGCCACATTCCAATCCATGCAATCGATGAGGGATCGATTAGCCGATGAAATTATGAGCATGTCTTCCTAAGTGTCAACAGTCAGTCATGTCTAACAGATAAACACCCTTTTGTTCCTATATAACGCGTTAGACAGATGGAAGAAGACTATGATTTGCCGCTCTCAAAGCTCGATAGATAAGAGTCTGATAAAACAGTGAATATCTGTGTATCTACAAAAAGCTGCAAAGCCAAGGATTCATGAACTTAGCTTGCAAGACGCGCGACTATCTATAAACAACCATTTCAATGCTTATGTAGAGTGAAATATTTCTGAGTTGTTACCTTAATGAATGGCCGATCCCTAAGAGGAAAGGAGTCAATGAAGGTATCTTTAAGAAGTAAAGAAACCTGAGAAAAAAGAAATCAAGGATGAGCTAGGAAAAAGGTGTGTAACTATCTATTCTTATTTATTTGAAAATATATAGAAATAGAAATCATAACAACAACTTAGTTATGTTACCCTGTCGTGATTTGATTGCACACTAGTTATCGTATGCGATTTCAAATTCGAACAAAGTGACTCCAAATAGTGCCATATGACATTCAAAAACTGAGTTGCAATTTCAGCCTGCAACAAGTACGAATTAGTAGATGCTGCCACTAGTGGAAGAAATATTAGAGGCTAGAAGCTGAAAAACTACTGGTTTTTATATGCATGAATCATATATAGATAAAATAAACATTATATTTCTGAATTTGAGAGAGAGAGAGAGAGGAGAATTCCGGTATAGGAACTAAAAGAACCTGGATTTCGTTGCACCTATGTATAGGATGCTTTTTTGCAATATAACTTTCACTTGAAAGTCTGGCATGAATTGGAGTTAACTGAGAAACAAGATCTCTTTGCCGTGGAGAAAGAGAAGGCATAACTTCAACCTTATTTAAATTCTTTCATAAATTCTCATATCCATGTATCTTATGCTTCTTATTAAAACTCATATCAGTAAAAGCAACAAAGACAGTTATTGAAAAAAAAAAGATAGATGCTAGTAAAACTATTATGAAGTAATTTTCATGTGGACGTGAATTTCACACAGCAGTGATAAATACTAAAAATATAACAGGAAATAACATATTTTATAGAACAACAAATAAAAGGAAACTCACAATATATGGAACTGGGGCGTCAAGAAAATCAATCATTTTTGCTGGCAAAACCTGAAAAGCATGGCCAACATATTGTTAGACTTATGTGGTAAAGCCCCAAGGAAAATCTGCAACCAGAGCTTTTTGAATCCACTGACTCACCGGGAGCAGTAAACTCTGCCACTGAAATGGACGAATCATGGGTATAAGAGAAAGCACTACTGCAGATAGAACACCCTGCATTGTGTCAAAAATTGCCAAAATGAAAGGCTCTCTAAAGCAATCCAAATTAATCCACATTAACAAATAATGACCATTGATTAATATCATTGTTTTAAAAACTTACCAAACTTGGGCACACTATTACAACCTGTTTTTCCAATAACACTCCTGTAAGTAATGCCAGCAACTGCAAGTAACATGTATAAAAAAATTTAATTAATCAATCAAGTACCATTACAGTTGATACAGCAAATTGAATGAGTCGCACATGGTTGAACTTCAATTGGAATATGTGCTTACAGTATCAAGGGATAGAACTCGACAAGTAGTTGACGTTGTCCATACTGATAGTGAAAGGGCTTCCTCAGCAGCTGCCAACTTTGCATTGACCTTTTACAAAAGTAGTGCTGTAAGGAATACACATATTTGAGGATAAACATTTTGTTAAAAATGACTTAAGAATTACCTCAGTTGGTTCAGAACAATCTAAACACTCGGAAAGACAGAGTAGCAACTAGCAAGCCAGCAACCACTTGGTGTTTGCTACTTTTTATTGCTTTATTCAATAGCTAATAACTAAGATTGTGTACTTGAATAGAAGGGGCATCTACGAACAAACGTCAATTTAGCTGACATCGAAACACTCCTATATGCTTCCCATTCAAAAACAGCATTTTGGAATTAACTGAGACTAAAACCTCTATATTGAGGTCATTCAAGCATAAGAAGAACATTGTCATCAGTTGGAATAATTAAGACACCAAAAAGATTAAAATATACGGTGTCCAATGATATGAAATAATTGAACTCTATTTCAGTATCTGATTTGAGGCTAAACTCATAATAATACACAAGGTTTCCAAACTCATCTCTAAATCAACATAATTGTTTTCTCTCTTCCAATCACATGTACTGTGTACATGTTATTGGATTGATTTTATGACTTCTCAAAACCCCATCAACAAAAATCCTAATTTTCCTCTGATTTTACAAGGAAAGCAACAAAAACTCACAGTTGATAGTAGTAAGAAAGGCTAGGGTCCAGGATGGTTGCAAGAAAGAGTAACCTGTGAAACATCATGACAATTCCTTGAATCAACGCTAAGATTTGACACCATTCTACAAGTTGCTACTGTATTGTGAAGAGGCAAAAGTGATTGCACACTCCCAAGCTGGTATACACAATTTCTGTTAAATTCATCAATTTCACATCAGAAAAAAATGAAACTGGGGCAAATCTCCAAAACATGTAGGGTTATGAAATTGAGAAACAACTAAAACTAATTACACATTTTTTGACAAAATATTGTAACTACCTATGCATTAGTCTAAAACAAAAAGTAAAATTTGGAACTGCAAGAATGGAATTGGGTATGAATGAAAAGTGAAAAAGTAATAAAATTTGGGGGTTGAAAGATGTTACCTGATAAAGGGTGAGAATCGACGGTGAGGGGTAATCGAAGGAGAAGCGTTAGTGGTGGGTCTGAGAGCTGATTTGATGGAAGAGATGTAGAAAAGACGTCGAGTATTGAGAAGAAGCCATGACTGGAATGCGCTTCAATCAAGTAGAATCAAATCTGTTCCATTATAACCCTAGTGTTCCAAATGTGTAATTTTGTAATTTTGTTTTTATCCTTACTTCTTTATTCTTTAAAGTTATATTTATTATATAGACCGATTCTAGCACTGTAATTTTTTTTTTAATTGAAAGACTTTAAACAGCGCTTTCTCAAAAGCGCTGACTAAGGTCTATATTTAAAAGCGCTTTCTAAAAGCGCTGTCTAAGGGGGGGTCTTAGACAGCGCTTTCTAAAAGCGCTGTCTAAGACCCCCCCTTAGACAGCGCTTTCATTATTTTTTTAGAACATTTTCCGTGTTTTATTTTTATTTTAACCTTAGACAGCGCTTTCTTTTAAAAGCGCTGTCTAAGATGCGCTGTTAAAAAACCTTTTTGGCGTAGTGATGTTGATTTTTTTCACAATTTGAACGAGTGTAACCGATTGCCAGAGGGTGACAATCGATTGTCACTGATAAATTTTCTAGGAAAATCAGTTTTTAACATGTGATCTTCATCCACTTCATCCCTTATCATTCACACATCTTCCCAACCAAAATTTCCACACTCAATTAACATATGACATGATTTAACAGTGCACCATATTATCATAACAATCAAACACTTATAATGCATATATCGATCATGATTCCTAGCCATTTATCATACAATTACATCAATAATTTCACCACTAATCATATTCATAACCAAAGCATTCAAGCATTCATCAACATATTTCTAACACAATAACAATTAATCAAAAATAGAATCACACAATCCTAATAAGAGTAAGAACCTATCTTCTCTACCCTATCATGCAATACACCCATAGTGAAAGCCCTTTCTCCCCCCTTATCTTAGATTTTCCAGCAACAAGTCAGTAGTTAGAAATTTCTTCTTCCCGCCTTAAGCCCTAAACTTGCTCCAATTCCAAATCATACATACTATGAAACTCTCTCCAATCTCACACTCTTCTATTTATAAATAAACTAATTCCTCCATTTAGGTATTTCATTTACTACCCCCAACTTATTCTCCCAAATATCCTCATTGCCCCTTATTTCTCTACTAACTCCTATTTTCTCTATTATTTTATTAATTAAATAATTCCTAATATAAAACTACTAAATTCTATTGCCATTTCTAATATTAATTAAAAATACCAATTATTCTAATTTCTAGTTATTATCAAATATTCTACCAAACACCCTTATTCTCACCACACCCTACCAATACCATTACACCTTCATCAAAACATATAATCACATAATTTATTTTAATAAAACACCTAATGATCAAATAAGTACATAAATAATTCAATTAAATCAATTAATCAAATTTGGGGTGTTGCACATATCATATTGGGTCCTTGGTTGTTAGTTTCATAAACATTTTTCTACTTTGTTTTAGAGATATATAAGCATTTTTAGGGTTAGAAAATTTTGTTTGCTTTGTGTCCACAATGTTTTTGTAAAAATATGAAGGGGCTTGTCCTTCTTTACTTTCATAAAAATCTTCTTGATAAAACAAAACATAGCAATGTGTCATTCTTTACTATAGTAGTTTCATTTTAAGATTTTACCATGAGAAGTGGTTTTGGCATTACAAATGTTACATAAATTTTTACTGTTGTTATTTGGTTCATAGTCAAGACCATCTCTCTTGTAAGAGGCTCTTTTATTTCCTAACAAAGTATTTAACTTATCTCTTCCTTTGGTGAACTTGACAAGTATTTTTAAAAGATCACAAATTTCATTTTTTTTAGATTGTCACATTTGTTTAACTTTTCGGGTTCATCATTTTCATTTTAAGTGGAAGAACTTTGAACTGGATCTCTCTCTCTCTCTCTCTCTCTCTCTCTCTCTCTCTAATGACTTATATCTTTTTTTCATGTTTTTTATTTTTAAGTTCAAGAGAGGATATATTATCCTTAGATGTAGAAATAATTTTTTTCTTTTGTTAGTTTCTTAGAGACTCTAAAAATATTATGATAAGATAAGTGGGAGGTTACCTCATCATCTTGATGACTTTTTATAAAACAAATGTTTTTTTCTTCTTCTTCATCGTCTAAAGATTCCATATCATTGTCTTCCCTGCAACATAAGTTTTCTTTTTTTTTTGATGTTTTCTTAACTTTTGGTTTACCTTCTTGAATCAGGGGCAACATGGTTTGATATGACCTTTCTTTCCAAAGTTGTAGCATATTGTAATGAATGGTATATTTTCTTCATCTTTTTCTTGCTCTTCCATTTTCTTCTTCTCATTCCTTAGGAATCTATTAAAGTTCTTTACTATGAGAGAAATGTCACCATCATAATAAGACTCCTCGGCTTTAAGAGCTAGACTTTTGTTTTTATTTTCTCCTTCTTCATCTAGGGCAAGCCTTTTGAGTTTCATTCATGTTATTGCAATTTTCTAAAGAGAGTGTGTGCGTGTCAATAATCGCTAAATCCTAAGGTTCACACATCATAATGACTTTGGGTTGCCAACTACAGTTTAAGCATCTAAGAATTTTTATGACTAATTCTTCATTTGAGAATGTTTTTCCCAGAGTTCTCATATGACACATGTCGCTATGCAAAAAATGATGCTCAAAGAGCATACAGAGTCGCCACCGAATTTTATTTATTCTAAAAAAAGAGGAAAGGGAAAATAATCGATAAAACCCTTTTAAGGAAAAGAAAAATGGTTTCACAACCATATAAGAGTTTGGGAGTCGGTTATGCAAGGAGAAATTATTAGCACCCCTCACATCCATCATACTCAATGGGAACCATATAAGTTATCTACATGAATGGGTATTTATCTATATTAATGCTTATTTGCTGTCAGGGAAAATGGTTTTTATTTATTTATTATTGTGCTCGCCAAAGATTAGGATCCTTGTGCCTACGTATAATTCTTCGTGAAATGAAGAATCAGAGCTCCGTAGTTCGGAGTAGAAAATGATTGTTTGTTGGTTGTTTTTACCTAGAAAAAAGGTTTTCAAAGTGATGCCCTAAGGCACAAAAAATAAGTTTGATGAGTTGATGTTGATTTTAGATTTTCTAAAAGGATTATTTTTTATTAGAATTGCACTAAAGACTATGGATAAAGGGGAATATTTCAGAAAAACAAGTCAAATGTCTTGTGTACAAAACACTCAGAGCAAGGGTAGGAAAGCCCCATTCTTACTCATTCTCCACCACTTAAGGCTCATGGCATGCAACTCTATTTATTTTCTTATCGTGCTTCAAATTTTTAATTGATAAAATGTCGTTTGACGTTGGATCAAGGGTTTATTGCTTATTGATTTGAAATGATATGGTCGACCTAATTCCTAAGAGATCAAAGGAAAACAAGGGAGCGAAGTACAACCAAAAGGGAGAGAGGTACATGGAAAATTACAAAGGGAATACATAGGGATATAAAATGGTCTCATTGTATGGTAGCACAAGAGAAAGCCTTGTGTGTGCAAAATGAAATATGCTATCAAGTGGATAATGAGATTAAGAACATGTCTCCCTAGGGTAGTGCCATGAATACCATTCTTACAATAAAAGATTGCAATTCTATGATGAAAATCCAAGTCAAAGAAATAGGTAAAAAAACCATTACCCAAGGTCCAAATACAAAGGTCCTAACAAGTCCTCCAAGTCCAACATTAGATCACAATTGATACATCTTTTTGGTCTTTTCATTTTATCATGTTTTTGTTCTTTTTGATTATGCAAAGCAATAAAAAATGACAAGAAATAAAATGGCATAAAAATAAAGGATGTATGAGGTGTGTGGATGATGATGAACATAAATGTAAAGTGCTGGGAAATAAAATGAACAATAAAAGTAAATTGCGAGAATTTAAATGACGAAGAAATAAAGTGCAATAATAAAAAAAGTTAGTAGTTAGTAGTTAGTGACAAAGTTACAAAAGGTGATCACCTAGGAATTTTCTATCCACAAGTCAAAGGACTCAAAATATGGTGTATTAAGGGATAACCTATCATTTATTAAAATGTAAAAAATGATGCAATGATCATTTATCAACGTGTTTGAATAAAAGAAGATTGAATCGACCGAAATGTCCATCTATCAATGATTTGAAATATGGAAGATCTATCAGCCAAGTAACCATATAATACAAATAAAAATTACCATAAAAAAGAAATAAAGAGTTAGTCGATAGTGATTAGAATAATCGAATCGGGATAATTTAGCGTTATGTCAAGCCACAGTTTATATGGTCAAAACATGTTAGAGAAATAACATAATGTTATTCTCCTAAAACATGTAACACAATGGGAAAAAATAAAATAAAAAACAAATCAAAAGAATAAAATAAAAGAAATAATCACATGATATAAATTGATTGCAACTAAACAAAAAGAGTTGAAAAAATGGTAGCAATGGTTTGAATCCGGGATATGGTGGTTGGGAGACCTTGGTCTCAACCACTCCATCATGTCCAACTAGTTGTCATTTTTATGCAACCAATGATATAAAATAATATGAAAAAAAACAGAAAATAATGAAGAAAAAATCAAAATGAATAGAAATCAAACACAATATGTTTTCATGAACACCACATTATTCGTCTTCTCATGTACATGAAAAAAACAAAGAACAAAAATCCCCAAAAAGTGCAAGCCAAACAAATTCACTTGCCTCAAACTTGATTCAAATTCCTCTAAAAAACAACCCATGAGTAAACACATATTTTAAACATAAAAACAGAACCAAAATGTTAATGCGTTTGAGTTACAATCATTACCAAATGTGTGATGTCAAAACTAAGTTGTTGTGGTGTTGAGTTTGAATATGAAGCAAGAGGTTTAGAAAAAGGGTGGATATGATTGAAATTTAATGAAAAGGGATGAGTTATGAGTGTAGAAAAAGGAAGGATTAGGAGAAAATGAAATGAGAAGAAAGTTGTGGGTGGTGGCTTGAAAATGGGTGATTGTGTGAGTTTGGGTTTAGGTTTTTAGAGAAAGAGCATGAGTGTGTTTAAACAAAATTTCTAGGGGCTTCTAGCTTGTCCAAATAAGGGGGAATAATGTTCTATTTATTGGGAAAGCATGTGTGTTGGTGTGTGTAAAAATGGGATTCACTTTGTGTAAAAAAATGAAATTACTGTTGTTGTCCGTGTAGGTGTAACCAGTTACCAGGATTTGGATAATCGGTTACCCATACTAAAATTTTCCTTAGAAGTTTGCTGAGAGTAGGTATAACCGGTTACCATAATTTTGGTAACCTGTTACCAGTGCCGAAAAATGCCCCTGGGCGCTTGTTTAAAGGAGGGTGTAACCGATTGCCATAATTTGGGTAATCGAATACCAGTACTCAAATTTGGATTTTTTGCTATGTTATAATTTTTTTCTTTGAAGTGCCATCAAGAAAACCCTAGTTTTAATAAGGTATAATCAACATAATTTGAGTCCGTGTAATATTCCTTAGGTTATGAATATTAATGAAAATATGGGGAAGAAATGATGAATGTATGCATGTTTAGTAGGGACATGGCCCAGATGAAAGTTTTATAGGATAAGATAAATTTTGGGGTATGACAACTACCTCTGTTTAATCTTCTCATACCTGAATGTATGGATATCAACGAATTTTGCACATTCATGGTATGAGAGGATTAAATACAAAATATCCATAAATTTGTCGTACTGGGAATGGATGATTATGATGTGATGTGATGTGCATTTGTGAGGGGTTGTTTATTGGATGGAAAATGGGCTATGATATGAGGTTATCTGCTAGGGATTGAATGTGGTATTTCGTGGGAAATATGGGTCAGCTATACTGAGAGATGTTTAGGCATGCATGATGTATATGATGATATACAATGAGATGTAATATGAGTATCTCTTCAAGTGATGGGCTTCGCCGATCTTGGTGATTGAGACATTCCCACGGGATTCCAGAGATTTACGCGTTTGCAAAGGCAAACCACAAGGGTATGGTTGTAACTTGAATTCTTCTAGAAAGGCAAAGAGACATCTTGCAAAAGGCAAGCATGACTTGTATGAGGATAGAGGTCCTTTGTGAACAAGGCAATGAGAATGCTATGGTGATTGAAAGGGTTTTCCGCTACAAAAGGTAGAGGAGACTTGTAAAAGGCAAGGTAGGACATGACTTTTTCTCGTACAAAAAGCAACAGGAACTCAATGAAAAAAGGTTAAGGAAAAAATGATGAAGGAGAACAACGACTTCGTTGGGGAGAAGCTTCTCATACAAAAGGTAATAAGTACATTCTTAGTGAATAACCGATTAGTAATTTTCCCATACAAAAGGTATTGAGAACATCTTAACAAAAGGTTAAGAAAGGGATATAGATTCCGCTGGGGGTGTCGCAACCTAAAAAAGAGATACGAAAAAACAACCGGCGAAAAAAGAAAAGACAGAAGAGTCGCCACCGTGCGTTATTTATCCCAAAGGAAGGAAAGGAAACGCTCGAAGAAAACCTGGATAAAGGAAAGGAAAAAACAAGGTCTCGCAACCAAATATTGGGTTCGAGAGTCGATTATGCGAAGGGAAGGTATTAGCACCCATACGCATCCGTAGTACTCTACGGGATCCACTTTTGTCGTTCTTGTCTAAAGGGTGTGTGTTTATCTAAGGTACTATTTACTAAAAAAGAGGTCAAAATAAATTGACTCGCACGGATGTCGCATCCACTGCATACGTATCTCATCTGAACATGAGAATCAGAGTCGTCGTAGCTCAGCTACCTATGGGTGAAAGAGAAGTGTGCTCGCTAAGACATCGCGTCTTATGCCTACGTATCTCATCTGGAATGAGAATCAGAGCAAAACGTAGTTCAGCTAACTACAGGAACAAGGGTCTCATCTGCAACTAGGGCAAGAGAAAGGGAAGATCTCGATCGCAACGAGGGCGAGAGAAAAGAATCACAACGAGGGCGAAAGCAACTAAGGGTTAGTTGTTAGTCGTCAGTCAAAAACTCGGCAAGACATCGCATCTTGTGCCTACGTATCTCATTTGAACATGAGAATCAGAGTTGCCGTAGTTCGGCTAACTAGGGGTTAAGAATTGCCATCTGAACATGGACTTACAAAGGAGGACACCAGTTGTGTCAAAGGAGAGTGGATAATGTGTTCACATCCTAGCAGTAGGTGTCGCAGGTCACTGAATCGAGTGTTAGGCAGTTACCTCTTTGCAATAGGACAGACTGACATGCCACAAGATCGGAGACGCACGGAAAGGTCTAAAATGAAGGTGAGAAAAACAAGAAATGGGGGGTTTGAATTGTTTGAAAAATAAGCGCTTTTGCAAAATGAAATCACACAATGATTTTATACTGGTTCGCTTATAACACAAAGCTACTCCAGTCCACCCGGCCAAGGTGATTTCGCCTTCAACAAGGACTTAATCCACTAATCTTGAAAGATTACAAACAACCCCTAAGAGAGAAGAAAATCTCTTAGTCCTCTCAAGTCTACAGACTACAAAGAGTCACTTGAGGAAATCAAATAAAAATTAGATACAAGATGTGTAATCTAGAGTGCTTCTAAGAAAGCAAATATTACAAACTTAAGAACAAATTTTTTCACTTGATAAGCAAAAGCTTAGTGAAAATCTTTGAAGAACAAAGATGTTTTTCTTGAGCGTGATATAATTTCAGTATAGTTTTGGCTAGTGATTTCTTGTTTTCTGAATGTTGATTTCTTCTCTATTTATAGGAGTTGAAGTAGCGTTGAATCTGTTGGATATTGAGATGTAATTACGCCATTCCATTAATAGCTTCTGCAGTAGACTTTTTCATCTTAGAAGTGACTACTTACCACAAGTAGTATCTTCTCTCTTGGAAGTGGAGATTAACGTCTCTTTCTAATTTAGGAAATCCATTTGCAGAGCTTTAACTTGGCTTAAACGTTACTTCATCATGATTAACAATTCTGATTAGAGTCTTTGTGTATCTGGAGAAATCTGGCTTCTGATGTTATCTCTTGAAAGTTCAGATGGCGCTGATAACTTCCAGAGTTTACAGAGGGCATTAGTTCAGAGTCAGAGCTTCTAGACTTTACTTAATGTTCAGATGCTTCTGATACTTTGTAGTTTTGTCCAGAGTCAGAGCTTCTTGAAACGAGATTCCACTTTAGATGCTTCTGATACTTGAGATTTTGCATCTGATCTTGTTTTGCATCTGATGACATCATCAGATTTATTTCTTCTTTCTATAGAACCCTACACACTTAGAAACTTTTCGTTAGGGTGCCATTTTTTGGTTTCATCCTTTGTTATCATCAAAATCATGGAGTCTGTTGTAGAACACTTTTTGTTCTTACAATCTCCCCCTTTTTGATGATGACAAAACAAATAAAATTATCAGATGAAACATGAAAAATATTAGATCAGATAGACAAAAGCTCCCCCTGAGTTAGCGCTAGGGAGTTCAGAAGTTCTTACCAGAGCTTTCCAAGCAATGAGATCTCTGAAAACTTTCTGCAATTTCTTAATTTTAATGTTAGAGTTATTTAATCAGAGCTATTATTTAATCAGAGCTTATTTATATCAGAACTATTTCTATAATTGTTGCAGAATGCTTAAGGTTTTAGACATAATTTTCATCAGAGCTATTTAATAATTTCTCCCCCTTTTTGGCATAATCAAAAAGGCATAAAAAATAAAGAGAATAATAAAGAGAAAAACAATTCATTAAAAAGCACAAAGGCAAACAACAGTCAAAACATCAGATTCAAAGACGAATATCAGAGCTAAAGAGAAGACAGAAGCAAAAACATTAGGCAAGCAAACAAAATAAATCCTAAGTGCCTAAGGGTTTGGAGGTTGAGGAAGTCTCTGAAGCAACATGGCAAACATGTTCTGGATGTTTTCATTCAGAGCATCTTGCTTGTCCATCCTGGCACGAAGCTCATTCTGATCTTTCTTGATCTCTTGCTGATCTTGCTTTATCTCTTTCAGAGTGTTAAGAATCAGAGGAATCGCAGAGGAAGACTCCCCCTGAATCAGAGCCTGCTGAGCTTCAGCTTCAGCAGCAGCTTGGGCTTCTGCATCTGCCTTAGCCTTGGCTTCAGCTTCCTGAATCCTTAGAAGTTCTGCTTCCTTTGCCAGGCGTTCTTCTTCCAACCTCTTTGCTTCTTCTTCAGCTTCCCTAGCCAATCTTTCTTCCTCTAACCTTCTGGCCTCAGCTTCTCTAGCCAGTCTCTCTTGGAGTCTTTCCTCAGAGTCTCTGATGTAGCCATTTCTGACTTGTTCAGAGATACTCTTCAGCCTATAAGACTCAGAGGTCATCCAACTAATGACTCTGTTCCAGTGTGTCCTAACAGATTTAGGATCATCACTAACTTCAGAGTTTTTAGCCAGAGACTTGATCTTCTGGACTGAAGCTTCTGCAACCTGTATAATGGCCTCCTCAAGGGTAGGTATGGTAAGTTCAGGTTCAGGTTCAGGTGAATGAGGTGGAGAGTTTTGAGGGCTGAGATTTAGAGGTTGAGGTTCAGTTTGTTGAGGTTCAGATTCTGCTTGAAGTTCAGAATCTGCGTCTGGTTGAAGACTGGGAGATGAAGCATATAATGGATTTAGGTCTAAAGGGTCAGAGTCTGGTCCAGGTACAGCGGGAATAAATGGTGGAGTGATATTAGAGGTGAAGGGATCAGATGGTTGAGTTTCAGAGGGTAAGGTTGTTGTTTGTTGTGGAAGGGAAGTTTGATTTTCAGAGGAGATGGTTGTTGTTTGTTGTGGAATAGAAGTTCGGAGGGTTGAGGTTACTTCAGTTTGTGTTTGAGTTTGTGGGGCGAAATTTTTAGCATAGATTTCAGCTATTGTTGGGGAGTTTGGGTCAGAGTGTTCTTGGTCAGAGGACTCTTGTTCAGAGAACTCTTGGTCAGAAGAAGGGGAAAGGTAAGGGGGTGATTCATATTCAGAGGATGAGGAAGAGCTGTGGTGATATAGTTGATTAGGGTCAGAGGTTGTTGTGAAATTACGAGCAATTTTTAGAACAGGTGGAGGTTGAGAGGTTCTGGTGATTGAGGGTGGTATTTCAGAGGTGGTATATATTGGTTGAGAGGAGAGAGGGTTAGAGGAAGCCATTATAGATTCAGAAGAGACAGGAGGAATAGACTTACCAGAAGAGACATTCAGAGGTGCTGAAGCTTTGGTGCCAGAGGTTTCTCCAAGTCTGGCTTTCTTTGCCTTCCTTGCTTCCTCAGCTATCTTCTTCTCAGAAAGACCTCTTTTGTATCTGACCAAATCTTCTACAGAGTCCAGACAGTCTTCAAGGCGGAAATCAGAAATATCAATGCCTTCATCCAGACGATCCTGAAGGTAGATAGCAATGGCATCTCTGGGTTCATTTTTGAAGAACCTTTCAAGGCCATGAGGCATCTTCCTCTGATCCTTCAGAGCTTCCCAGGTCACTTCCATAGTGGGCTTGACTCTGATGTCTTTGATGATTCCCATACTCCTCAGATTTTTGGCATTCAGAGGCTTTCCCACATCAATTGCCAGATCATCCATACATCTGGTCTTCTCCAGAGCATCTACCAGCCCATGCTCAATGAAGATGTCAGAGAGCAATCTACCCAGAGGAATGTAGGATCTGGGCTTCATGTTATTCCTGGTTTCTCTGACTGAATCCCTCAGATATCTGAAGAGAAGAACAGGGAGGTTGATCGGGATACCCTTCTGAATACAGTAGAGGATGCATTTCTGATCAACATTTATGTAATCTGAAGAGTTGGAGGCTGGACGATGATGGATTGTTCCCAGAATAATCTTCAGCCAAACTCGGAGGTTCTGATGAAGCTCCTTGTTCTTAGATGGGTTTCCTTCAACATTTGCTTTGAAGATTGTAGGGTTAATGACTTCTGTGATGCGCTTGGACCTTGGAGGAATGTTGTAAATCCTTTTACCTCCAGCTTTCTCCATGTTTAGCAAGGAAGCAATTGATGCTTCAGTGATGACAATCTTCACACCCAGAACAAAAGAAACAATGAACTGGTCATCAGCATCTGCACATCTCCAGAACTCTTTCACCAGAAGAGGATAGATTGGACCATACAATCTGTTGAAGTAGGTTTCCCAACCTTGCTTGTGAAGATCTTCAGTAAGATCAACACCATTTCTTCTTAAATTCTCAAAATCCACCAGTGATTCACACAGTACATCCAAACCTTCAAAGGGAGTTGAAAGGTTTATGTGTTGTTCACGTTCAAGAATGTGAGGTTCTTTGTAGACTGGGGTTGTGGTAACGTCTACAACCATGGGTGTTTGAGTGTTTGAGGTTTGGGGATTAGAAGCGGCTTCCATTTGTTGGGAGAAGTTAAAAACTTCTTGCTCTTGAGGATTCATGACTAAGATTGAAGAAGAAGATGAAGAACTGAGAAGGTTGCAGAGAAAACTTCGAGAGAGGGTTTAGGGTTTAAGAGTGAGTGAAGAGTGATAAGTGTGTGAAATGTGAGAAAAGTGTTTATATACCTAAGGGTAAAAACACATGCAAAACGACACATTTAATTGCGTTGGAACAGAACACAAGATTTGCACGCTAGGGGGGAAAAATGATTATAGCTAATAAATGAATGTCTAATCCCAACAGTAAGCACACTGCTCGAGGAGATTTCAAGCGTTCTGACCTTTGATTTCTTTTGACAGCTGTCTAGAAGTTCTAGGGTTAGACG
Source organism: Lathyrus oleraceus (assembly GCF_024323335.1). Lineage (NCBI taxonomy): Eukaryota > Viridiplantae > Streptophyta > Magnoliopsida > Fabales > Fabaceae > Lathyrus > Lathyrus oleraceus. Next base: position 139,572,675 of record NC_066583.1, on the reverse strand, counting down.
CATGTTCCCCACGTGTTGATGTATCTGATCTTCAGGAATACCAAAGGATTTCTGAAGATTTCTAACTCAGATATCTTCTTAACTTGGTAGAAGTATCAGAGTCAGAGGCAGAAGTGTATTTGTTTTTATCAGATTCTCATTTTACATGTTCAGAGCCATATTTTACTCAGGGCAATTTTTAATGTTCAGATTTTCTAATATAAAACGAAATCTATCTTCAGCTAGAGGCTTAGTAAAAATATCTGCCCATTGATGTTCTGTATCAATGAACTTCAGCGTTACTATTCCTTTCTGAACATAGTCTCTGATAAAATGATGTTTAATTTCTATGTGTTTGGCTCTGGAATGTAGAATAGGATTCTTACTCAAACAAATAGCAGCAGTATTATCACAAAGGATAGGAATGTTACTCTCAAATATCTGAAGATCTTCTAGCTGATGCTTCATCCAGAGCATCTGAGTTGTGCACAGTGATGCTGAGATATATTCTGCTTCTGCAGTTGATAGAGCAATTGTTGACTGTCTTTTGCTAGCCCAGGAGATTAAGTTGTTTCCCAGAAGCTGGCAATTTCCAGAAGTACTTTTTCGTTCTATTCTATCTCCTGCATAATCTGCATCACAATAACCAGAAAGCCTATACTCTGATGTTTTCTCATACATCAGGCCCAGGTTAGGAGTTCCTTTCAGATACTTAAGAATTCTTTTAACAGCTGTTAAATGAGATTCTCTAGGATCTGATTGGAATCTGGCACAAAGACAGACGCTAAAGAGAATATCAGGACGAGTAGCAGTCAGATAGAGAAGAGAGCCTATCATACCTCGATAGAGCTTCTGACAAACCTTGTTGCTTACCTCTTCCTTCTCCAGAATGCAAGTTGGGTGCATAGGAGTCTTTGCAGAGTTGCATTCAGACATATCAAACTTCTTCAGAACATCTTTAATGTACTTGCTTTGATGAATGTACGTGACTTCTGGAGTTTGATTGATTTGAATTCCCAGAAAGAACTTTAGTTCTTGCATTAGACTCATTTCAAATTCTGCCTGCATTAACTTAGAAAATTCTTGGCAAACAGAGATATTAGCAGAACCAAAAATAATGTCATCAACATAAATTTGGCATATCATGAGATCATTTTCATGATTTTTACAGAAGAGTGTAGAATCAACTTTCCCTCTGATAAAATTTTGTTCCAGAAGAAAATTGCTCAGACGTTCATACCAAGCTCTGGGAGCTTGTTTAAGTCCATATAAGGATTTCTTAAGTTTGAAAACATGTTCTGGAAAGTTTGAGTTTTCAAAGCCTGGAGGTTGATTAACATACACTTCTTCTGAAATATAACCATTAAGAAATGCACTCTTGACATCCATTTGGTATAATTTGATAGAATGATTAATAGCAAAAGATACAAGAAGACGAATAGACTCTAACCTTGCGACTGGAGCAAAAGTTTCATTATAATCAATACCTTCTTGTTGACTATAACCTTGAGCTACCAGTCGTGCTTTGTTTCTGACAACTTCTCCTTTCTCGTTCAGTTTGTTTCTGAAAACCCATCTGGTTCCAATGACATGAGTGCCTCTGGGTTTAGGAACGAGATCCCAGACATCATTCTTGGAGAATTGATCTAACTCTTCTTGCATAGCTGCCACCCAATCATTATCTTGAAGAGCTTCATCACAGGACGTAGGCTCAATCAGAGACACTAGTCCCAGAGGAATATCTTCAGAAGTTCTGAAGGTAGATCTGGTTCTAACAGGTTCATCTTTGTTTCCCAAAATCAAGTCTTCAGATACGTTGCTACGACTCTTGACTTTCCTTGGAATTTCTGGAGATTTAATTTCTTCAGAGTCTGGAGTGACAGTTGCTTCTGGAGTTTTCTCAGATTCTACCAGAGTGATTTCTAAATTTGCAAACTTTTCAACTAGCTTTGACTTTTCAGGGTCAAGCTTATCATCAAATCTAACATGAATTGATTCCTCCACAATTTTGGTTTCTGTGTTGTATACTCTGTAGCCTTTAGAGCGTTCTGAGTATCCTAACATAATACCTTTTTGTGCTTTGGAATCAAACTTGTTCAGATGTTCTTTAGTATTTAATATAAAGCAAATGCATCCAAAAGGATGAAAATATGAAATGTTGGGTTTTCTTCCCTTACACAGTTCATAGGGAGTCTTATCCAGAATAGGTCTAATAGAGATTCTATTCTGAATGTAACACGCTGTATTTACAGCTTCTGCCCAAAAGTGCTTTGCTACATTTGTTTCATTGATCATGGTTCTGGCCATTTCTTGGAGTGTCCTATTCTTCCTCTCTACAACTCCATTTTGTTGTGGAGTTCTAGGGCAGGAGAAATCATGGGATATTCCATTAGAATCAAATAGTTCTTCAAAATCTTTATTTTCAAATTCTCCACCATGATCACTTCTGACTCTAACAATTTTAGAGTCAAATTCTTTTTGCACTTTAGAACAGAAACTGGTGAATACAGAGTGAGACTCACTCTTGTGCTTTAGGAATTTTACCCATGTCCAGCGGCTGTAATCATCAACGATTACTAGTCCATACTTCTTTCCATTGACTGATGCTGTTTTCACAGGACCAAATAAGTCAATGTGAAGAAGCTCCAGAGGCTTGGAGGTAGAAACAACATTTTTCTTTTTAAAAGATGTTTTTGAAAACTTTCCTTTCTGACAAGCTTCACACAGAGCATCTGAAGAAAACTTCAGTTTAGGTAGGCCTCTGACTAACTCAAGTTTAGTTAGCTGAGAAAGTTTCCTCATGCTAATGTGGCCTAAGCGTCTATGCCATACCCATTGCTCTTCGTGAACTGACATTAAACATTTAACATTTTGATCTTTTAAATCAGAAAGATTTATTTTATAAATGTTGTTTTTCCTCTTGCCTGTGAAAAGGACAGAGCCATCGTTCTGACTAATGGCTTTACACGTTTTTTGATTAAAGATTACATCATAACCGTTATCACTTAATTGACTTATGGATAACAAGTTATGCATTAATCCTTCTACATAAAGAACATCAGATATAGAGGGAAGAGTACCATTACCAATAGTTCCGGAGCCTCTGATCCTTCCTTTCTGATCTCCTCCGAAGCCTACAAAGCCAGCGTCTTTAAGTTCCAGGCTTTGGAACATAGACTTTCTTCCCGTCATATGTCGCGAGCATCCAGAGTCCAGGTACCATGACTGGTGTCTGAACTTTGCTGCATAGGATATCTGCAACATAGATAATCTTATCTTTCGGTACCCAGAATCTCTTGGGTCCTTTCAGATTAGTTTTCCCAGAGTTTCTTACAACTTTGGGTCTTCTAGCATTTTTAAATTTGTGTTCTTGTGTGTGTGTGTAGTGGTATGAAAAAGGCGATTTAATTTGGTTACTGGTAGAGGTTTGATTTTCCTCAGAATCATATCCAATTCCCCTTTTATTATTCTGACCTACTCCATAAATCATGGATGCCATAATACTCCTATTTATCCCATTCTTCAGAAATTGTTGAAAGGCTTCTTCATATTTATAAATAATTTCATTTGAAGTTTGTGGTGCTTGAGACAACACTTCTTCTAATTCTAAGCTTTTCGTTTTAGCTTCATCTCTTTCTAACGTTAAAGATGTGATTGTATCATCTCTTGCTAGAATTGTTGTCTCAAGTTTACTACACTCTTCAGATTTTGCTTTAAGAAGGCCTTTAATGTTTTTAACTTTTTGTTTTAATTTCTGAAGAGAGGTAAGAGTTTCTGATAAACATGATTCTAAGTCAGATCTAGAAAGTTCAGAAAATACCTCTTCAGATTCTTCATCTGAGCTGCTAGATGTGATAGCCATAAGAGCTACGTTGGCCTGTTCATCAGAGTCAGATTCTGATGATTCGGATTCACTATCGTCCCAGGTGGCCATTAATCCCTTCTTTGTTCTGAAGGCATTTTTCTTGAAGCTTTCTTTCTTAGAGTTATCTTTCTTCAGCTTGGGGCATTCATTTCTATAATGACCTGTTTCTTTACATTCAAAACAGGTAATATCTTTGTTAGGTTTACCTTTTGAAGTTGACTCTGATCGATCCCCTCTGGGTCTTGATCTTCTGAAGTTGTTGTTGTTCCTTCTTTTCCAGAGTTGCTTAACTCTTCTGGTTAGTAAGGACAGTTCTTCCTCATCATCAGAGTCTTCAGGTTCAGAATCGTCAATATCTGCAGTTTCTGCCTGGAGAGCTTTGGTTCTGTCTGACTTCCGTCTTTCAGGTCTGGACTTCAGCGCCACTGACTTGTTCCTTTTCTGAGGCTCATCCTCCTCTAGTTCTATCTCATGGCTTCTGAGAGAACTAACAAGTTCTTCAAGGCTGATACTGTTCAGATCCTTTGATAACTTCAGAGCAGTAACCATTGGTCTCCATTTCTTTGGCAGACTTCTGATAATCTTCTTAACATGATCTGCAGTCGTGTATCCTTTGTCTAGCACTTTAAGACCTGCAATAAGAGTTTGGAATCTGGAAAACATAGCTTCTATAGCTTCGTCATCTTCCATCTTGAAGGCTTCATATTTCTGGATCAGCGCCAGAGCCTTCGTCTCCTTGACTTGGGAGTTTCCTTCATGGGTCATCTTCAGAGAGTCAAGTATATCTTTAGCCGTTTCTCTGTTGGTGATCTTTTCGTATTCGTTGTATGATATAGCATTTAGAAGTATTGTTCTGGCCTTGTGATGATTTTTGAACTCACGTTTCTGATCTTCTGACATTTTGCTTCTGGGAACTTCAGCTCCATTTGAGACTGGAGGTTTGTATCCATCTGTGACAATGTCCCAGAGGTCAGCATCATAACCCAGAAAGAAACTTTCGATTCTGTCTTTCCAGTAATCAAACTTTTCTCCATCAAAAACAGGAGGCTTGGCATTGTAAGAATCTTTCTCATTTGAGTGGGCCATTTGTTTTTCTCGCACTGGATCTCTCTACACGGTTAAGTGTTTGATTTGAAAATCAATAACAGAGCCGGAGCTCTGATACCAATTGAAGGTGAGAAAAACAAGAAAGGGGGGGTTTGAATTGTTTGAAAAATAAGCGCTTTTGCAAAATGAAATCACACAATGATTTTATACTGGTTCGCTTATAACACAAAGCTACTCCAGTCCACCCGGCCAAGGTGATTTCGCCTTCAACAAGGACTTAATCCACTAATCTTGAAAGATTACAAACAACCCCTAAGAGAGAAGAAAATCTCTTAGTCCTCTCAAGTCTACAGACTACAAAGAGTCACTTGAGGAAATCAAATAAAAATTAGATACAAGATGTGTAATCTAGAGTGCTTCTAAGAAAGCAAATATTACAAACTTAAGAACAAATTTTTTCACTTGATAAGCAAAAGCTTAGTGAAAATCTTTGAAGAACAAAGATGTTTTTCTTGAGCGTGATATAATTTCAGTATAGTTTTGGCTAGTGATTTCTTGTTTTCTGAATGTTGATTTCTTCTCTATTTATAGGAGTTGAAGTAGAGTTGAAGTAGCGTTGAATCTGTTGGATATTGAGATGTAATTACGCCATTCCATTAATAGCTTCTGCAGTAGACTTTTTCATCTTAGAAGTGACTACTTACCACAAGTAATATCTTCTCTCTTGGAAGTGGAGATTAACGTCTCTTTCTAATTTAGGAAATCCATTTGCAGAGCTTTAACTTGGCTTAAACGTTACTTCATCATGATTAACAATTCTGATTAGAGTCTTTGTGTATCTGGAGAAATCTGGCTTCTGATGTTATCTCTTGAAAGTTCAGATGGCGCTGATAACTTCCAGAGTTTACAGAGGGCATTAGTTCAGAGTCAGAGCTTCTAGACTTTACTTAATGTTCAGATGCTTCTGATACTTTGTAGTTTTGTCCAGAGTCAGAGCTTCTTGAAACGAGATTCCACTTTAGATGCTTCTGATACTTGAGATTTTGCATCTGATCTTGTTTTGCATCTGATGACATCATCAGATTTATTTCTTCTTTCTATAGAACCCTACACACTTAGAAACTTTTCGTTAGGGTGCCATTTTTTGGTTTCATCCTTTGTTATCATCAAAATCATGGAGTCTGTTGTAGAACACTTTTTGTTCTTACATAAAAGTGGGGAATCTCTGCCATAGAGTTGTCATGCAATGTGGACCTATGTGTTAGGATTTACAAATGGGAACATCTACCTAATGTTAGCATGCAAAGAACAAGGGAATTCTACCTATGTTATCATACAAAAGAATAAGGGAATTCTACCTATATTATCATACAAAAGAATAAGGGAATTCTGCCTATTCTATCATACAAAAGAATAAGGGAATACTACCTATGTTATCATACAAAGGGTTCTACCTAATGGGTGCTACCTAAACGCAACAAGAATCGACGGATGGAGCAAGGAAAGGAACCAGGGATAAGGGTAGATGGCGATGCATGAAGCAATCGACTTACGGGTGGTAGATGGCGATGCCAGAAGCAATCGACTTCCAAGAGAAATGGCGATGCACGAAGCAATCGACTTACAAAAGGGTGGATGAATACGTGCTGGTTCTGTTAAGTTTTGAAAATGATTACTCGACGTTGGATCGAGGTTTTGATCTTGTTTTGAAATGGTTATCGGATGTCTGTTTTAGTTCTTGTATTAACAGATGAATAAAGAATGAAAGAATAAACATTATACACTTCATGGGAGAGGGGTACATTTTTTATGAATGGGGGTTGTTCATGGCAATCAAATATTAAGAATATATACGCCTCATACAACATACAAGTAGGCAACAGTTTAATCAGTGAGATAAATAGACAGGTATATGATCAAGTTACAGAATTAAAGAATGAAATAATGAAGCATTAGACAATGCATGGAAAATATAAACATGTTAAACAATCAAACAATAGAAGCATGGATGAAAGAAACAAGTATAAAAAATATCAGATGAATCGGACAGGTGAAACTATGCACACAAAGGATCACTGAATAATTTAATCGGGAAATGATGCAAGGATCAAATAAAATCAAGATGAAAGGCCTCTAATACATGGCATATGAGATGAACAAGGGAGGATCAAAAGATCTCTTCAATTGCCATAAGCAATCCCTAAGTCAAACATCAATCATAGAAAAGTCAACCGAAAAGTCAAGTCAACTTAAAAAATATGGGATAAATAGTAAATTAATCAAGAAATTTATGAAAAATTAAACTAACTAAGGTGGGGTCAGGACATCATCATGAAAAGTCAACCAAACAAACTAGGTCAAAAATAAATTGAAAATGGGAAATAAAATTCCAAGAAAAGGTCAGGTTGACCATGAGACATTGGTCAACCCTCATCCCAAAAATCAGGACCTAAAAATAATTCTAAGTCATGAAAATAAAATTAATAAAAAAATGTGTATTAAAATGAACCATTTGAAATAAATAATTGAAATAAAATATTAACATTAAATAAATATGAAAATAAAAATTAAATTAAATTAAATAAAACATTAAGAAATGTGAAAAGTATATTTTGTATTTTTATGAATAAATAAAATATTTTTAAGAATTAAAAACAAAACAGCAAAATAAAATAAGAATAAAAAATGAAAAATGAAAATGAATAGAATAATTAATGGGTCTGGCGTGTGGGAGGTGTGGATAGCGATTGGCGCTGAGGCCGAGTCCACACGAATAAAAACCAGCGTGTGACATAAAAAAAAGAGTAACGTTTTATTTTTAAAAAAATTATGTAGACATTCATCAACCGGTCAGCCCCTTTTTTAAGTCACTAAATGACAAAACAGTGCTGGACGGATGAGATTAAAAGGCAAGCGCGCAATCAGACGGCCACGAAGACGACACGTCTTGTCCTCTTCATGCAGCGTAAAAACCCTAGGGCCATGCACTAATGGATTCGCGAAAAACAACATACTTTCTCAACCTTCCAACCAAGATTGCTCATGCTATGGTTCACCAAATGGGATGATATAAAAAGAAAAGTTCAAGTGCAAAATGAATAGAACACCATGGTATTTTATTTCATTAAAAATAATGGCCTTAGCATAGAGAAAAGTGAACAACAAGGGGAGCATGTGAGCACAGATATAACAGCAAACAATAACATAAACTCAAGCTTAATGAACATGCCTCATGTTGAGGGCTTCATAACCAAACATGGCATAGTATTAACATGGAAAATAAGCACGAAACAAGCATGGCATAATGGAAAAATAATCATGAATTAAGCATGGTGAACATGAAAAAAGAGTAATGAACAAGTATGGATGAGCATGAAATGAGCAAGGCCATGGAAGAGAGTGAGTAAAATGTTTACCTAGTGGATGCAAGGTCCACTGCCTCTTGGTAATGGAGGAATGGAAAGAGAAGGAAGATGCTCTTGGTGCTTTGAAATTTCAAGAACTTGTGAAAATGGAAAGGGAATGAAGTGGATCTTTTGCTTGCCTTGCTTACTTTGCTCGAAAATACCAGCCTCCACTCTTCAGATTAGGGTTTCTAAGCTTTAAATATGTAGGATTTTAAGTTTTTAATGGGTTTGAAGTGTTTGGTTTTTGATTCATGAACAAAGTGTGCAAAAGTGAGATGTATGAGCAAACTCTAATTGTGGCAAAACTTAAGTGAGTGAAACAAAAGCAAATGGCCAAATGAGGTAAAGAAAGAGGGTTGGTCGATTTTGCAGCTTTATTGGTTGTCTTGGTCTGGCAAGAAAACAATCCAACAGGGTGACTTTGAGACCTTGTATCTTGATGAGTATGTAACCAAATGGCAAGGCAATGCAAATAGTAGGAAGAGTGCATGGAGCTTAACATCTTTCATGTTGAACACAAGTTGAAATGATGAGTGGAAAGAGGTGAAAAATGGCCATAAAGTTCAGGTTTCATCATGCCAACAGGTTGGGCCAGTTTGGCCTAAATGGTGCCTAAAAATTCAGTTCATGATGCCAACTTTAGATGAGTGCATCTCTCAAACCAACGATCCAAATGGGATGATTACAAAAGGATGTGAAAGAGGACATGGCAAGGTACAATTGTCATGAAGAAATTATTTTCAAAAGATGCCTTGAAGTGCAAGAAAACTGGCCCATAAGTCTTGACAAATCTTGAAGATTTTGGACTTAGAAAATGTTCTAAGTGTAATAAAATAATGTCTCATTTTTGACCAAGCATAAATTTCTCAATTTTAATCCAAACGAAACAAACTTTATATCTATAGAAAGATTGGAACAAGAGGAACAACTTTCATGTTAGAGAAATATTCAAATGGAGCTTACATCTTGATGAAAAATGGGCTTAAAGTGAGTGCAACAATCATGAAAACTTGCCCTAAATGGAAAGTCAACTATTTCCAAATTTATTACTTTTTCAATTCCTGATTAAATGATGAATCCATGATCCAACCTTGATCAAATTTAACATGTAGGATCCCTTAGGCATGGATTTTGAGATTCCACCCTCAAAATCTCAGGAGTTGACTTTTTTGACCCCATAGTTGACTTTCCCAAACTGTCTAATTCTCGATTCCATTGATCAATTGAAGCACCTCTGGCTCAAATAAAGAGCTTATTTTTTGTATGTAGACCCTTGTGGACATATGGAGGGCCATGGAAAAGAGTTTTACCCAAAGAATAAAAAATATACTGATTTTATACCAAACCCTAGTTTAGGGCAAAAATGAATAGGAACTGATTGCACTGATTGCCAATGGATCTTCCTGAGATAATTGTGAATCTTCCTAGGCCAAGATGCCTCTCTAATCATGACATGAATGAGCCTCTTCAATTCCAACCAAACATTGCATGTTGCAGGTAGCCACGAAACCCTAATTTCCTGATTAAATCAAGATGCACACTCTGGGAGCTCTGAATCCTCCACTGATGAACTCAGGACCACAATAAGATACATGGACCACCTTGAGACTTGTATATTTGGAGAATAAAGTTCAATTCTCAGTCTTGCTTTGTGTGGGCTCCCTCTGGTTAAGGAGTGGTCAATCAAACCCTGATTTCCAAGTCACTAATGCAGTATGCAATGAGTATGACCTAGTATGATGCTAATGCAGTGTGAAACATAATCCCATGCTTCCATGAAAAATGAAGGGTAAATTTTGGGGTATTACAACTGCCCCTATTCAATCAACTGGAGACCTGAAAGGGAGATAGCAATGACTTTCGCACTTTCGAGGTATCAAGGGATTGGATACAATAAAAGCCCGAAAATTTACACTGAAGTGAGAAATGACGTTATAATGCCTGTCAGAATCGGGAAAGAGGTGGTCTTGAAAAAAGAATCCGTCTAGTACGGTGAGAGTCGGTCTGAGCACCGAAAAAAGAGAATGTTAGCCTGAATACCAAAATAAATGGTAACACAAAGATAACCATGGCCTGAATGCCGCTCATCAGTCTGAATACTGGAAATGACTTCAATCTGAGCATCGGGAGATACTAGATTATCAACATCGGTCTGAACACCGGGAAACTGGCCTGAATGCCACTTCGGTCCGAATACCGGAAAATTGGCCTGAATGCCACTTTGGTCTGAATACCGGAAAATTGACCTGAATGCCACTTTGGTCTGAATACCGGAAACTTGGCCTGAATGCCACAAGTTGCATCGACCTGAACGTCGGAAACTTCTTCGATCTGAACATCGGAAAACTGGCCTGGATGCCACTTCGGTCCGAATACCGGAAAACTGGTCTGAACGCCACAAGTTGCATCGACATGAATGTCAGAAACTTCTTCGATCTGAACATCGGAAAACTGACCTGAATGCCACTTCGGTCTGAATACCGAGAACTGGCCTGAATGCCACAAGTTACGTCGACCTGAACTTCGGAAACTTCTTCGATCTGTACATCGGAAAATTGGCCTGAATGCCACTTCGGTCTGAATACCGGAAAAATTGGCCTGAATGCCACAAGTTGCGTCGACCTGAACGTCGGAAACTTCTTTTGAACATGGGAAAATTGGCATGAATGCCACTTCGGTCTGAATACCAAAAAATTGGCTTGAATGCCACTTCGGCCTGAATACCGGAAAGACTGGCCTGAATGCCACTTCGGTCTGAATACCGGAAAAACTTTCATGCCTGTCAGTATCGAAAGAAATAGGGAAAAATGATAATTTAGGCGACACGTGGGCCAACGACCTCTGCTGGGAATAATAAAGGATGAGTCATGAACGACCTCCAGTCTGAGTACTGGAAACAAACTTCTGGCTTATCAATTGGGATACCGAGAATGTTTTATGCTTCACATGCGTATGTTTGAATTTTTCAATGGTGTAATGCTCCATGAAATTGGAAATGCTACGCGATTTAGGAGGATGCAATGCGATATGATTCTACATGCAGGGATGCGAAATGCTAGGGAGAATGCCAAGCCGAGGCAAGGAATTCTGCTGGGGGAATGATCACAATCTTCTGGACCCAGGCAATGTTGTTGGAGATACACAGCACAATGAACTCTGTGGGGAAACGACCGGCCACGCGGTGTTCTAGCAATGACAAAATACCAAAACTCTGATTTGGGAGAGAATGGCACTGAAGACTTGTTGTTGAGGAAGGTGATGGTGGTACTGGCAACCACAACATGCGAGAGAGATGACTCAGCAGGGGAAGCAAACACCGATACGGTACCGAGATTCTGCTTCAAGGAAATAGACCACGAGTCTAGCGTCGAGATCATCGATCTGGCATCGAACTCTTAGGAGCAGCTGCTTCTGCTGGGAAGATACAGTCTGACACTGTCAACTCCGCTGGGGATATGCAGTCTGGCACTGCCAACTCTACTGGGGAGTGTAATCTGAAACAAGTGCTTGGGGAAGTGCAGTAGTGAGAACCTGCTGGGGATAGAAGAATCCAATGCTTGAACCAGCTTTGCAGGGATAAGATACCAAACTCCAACTATTGAAGCAAAACATCCGCGATCATCTGCTGGGTACCTTAAGGAAATGCCCCGAGTGTACCTTTTCTGAATAGACGATCCAAAGCACTTAAAATTTACAGCAATTTTAAATGTTTATTAAGCATGTACCTGTAAAGCTCTTATGTTTCATGATGCAATGTTTATAAAAAATTCGGACGTCATTTTTGCAAACAAAATAGTGAAATGAAAATGAACACAGAGATATACTGAATAACATGATTTTATTGATTGAATGGCCTATGAACAGGCATTTACACCAGGAAGCAATCCCTGGAAAGAGATAATTGCACAAGAGATAAAAAACAGAAATTAATCTAATGGCAATGTGAAATGGATTTCTATCGGGTTCCAATTCTGCTATGACTCGCTCGTCTTCAAGATCCTCCAGATGATCAGCTTTCTGAAAAAGGTGACTGGACTGTTTCCTATCCTTTGAAATTTTCCAGTTATCGACATGAGATGAGATTTAGAACTACTCAGAACACAGTCATTCTCTTAACCCCTAACTTTTGCCTGGATCGCCCTTTCGGGTTTTCAATCCACCGGGATACGCATTTTTGCCTAAATTGCCTTTTCAGGTTTCAACTTACCGGGTGTACAATCTTTTTATTTTTTAAATCCCTAACTTTTGCCCGAACCTTTTTCATTTTCTTGGTTCGCCGGGATGCCAATTTTTTTCCTGGACTATTCTTTTTATTGTCCAGCGGGTCTGTTTTATGCGAAGTATTTTTTGACTGTGTCTGAGTTCACAGGGGAAGTGAAGTCTTCACCATCCATAGTTGCAAGCATTAAGGCTCCACCATCAAAAATCTTGGTGACAATATATGGTCCCTCATAGTTAGGAGTCCACTTGCCCCTGTGATCTGTCTGAGGAGGAAGGATCCTTTTCAACACCAAATCTCCAACTTGGAAACACCGAGGACGCGCTTTCTGATCAAAGGCTCTCTTCATCCGACTTTGATACAACTGCCCATGACAAATGGCTGTCATTCGCTTCTCTTCGATAGGACTCAACTCGTTGAACCTTGTCCGAATCCATTCAGCTTCGTCTAACTTGACATCCAACAGGACTCTTAGAGAAGGAATCTCCACTTCAACAGGTAGGACTTCTTCCATACCATACACAAGGGAGTAAGGGGTTGCCCCGGTCGACGTACGTACTGAAGTATAGTACCCATGCAAGGCGAAGGGTAGCATCTCCTGCCAATCTCTGTACGTAACGACCATCTTCTGCACAATCTTCTTTATGTTCTTATTTGCTGCCTCAACAGCACCATTCATCTTGGGACGATAAGGGAAAGAATTGTGATGCTGAATGTTGAAGTTCTGGCACAACTCCTTCATCATTTTGTTATTGAGATTAGAACCATTATCAGTAATGATTCTTTCGGGAATCCCATAACGACAAATGATGTCCTTCTTAATGAATCGGGCAACCACATGTCTGGTGACCTTCGCAAATGACGCTGCTTCGACCCATTTGGTGAAATAGTCGATGGCAACAAGGATGAAGCGATGCCCATTAGAAGCAGTCGGCTCAATCTTTCCAATCATATCAATGCCCCACATAGCAAACGGCCACGGCGAAGACATCGCATTCAGAGGATTTGGCAGCACATGCACCTTATCAGCATAAATCTGGCATTTATGACAGTTCCGAGTATATTTGAAACAATCAGATTCCATGGTCATCCAGTAATAACCCGCTCTCAACAATTTCTTAGCCATTGCATGTCCGCCGGCATGAGTACCGAAGGAGCCTTCATGAACTTCCTGCATTAACATGTCCGCTTCGTGTCTATCCACGCATCTGAGGAAAACCATGTCGAAGTTCCTCTTATACAGCACATCATCTTTGTTCAAGAAGAAACTGCCTGACAATCTTCTCAAAGTCTTTCTATCATTGTTGGATGCCCCTGCAGGGTACTCTTGGTTCTTCAGAAAACACTTGATGTCGTGATACCAGGGCTTGTCATTAACTACCAATTCAGCAGCAAACACATACGCGGCCCTGTCAAGGTGCATAACATCGATTCTGGGGGCATTGTTCCACCGAATTACCTTGATCATGGAGGATAGAGTAGCTTCCATCTGATTCTCATCACGAGGTATATGATACAGCTTTACTGTTGTGAAGAAAGTCAACAGTCTTCTCGTGTAGTCTCTGTAGGGGACCAGATTAGGCTGGAGAGTATTCCAATCACCATTCACTTGATTCATCACTAAAGTTGAATCTTCGAAGATGTCCAGAGTCTTGATTCTCAAATTAATGGCTTGCTCAATACCCAAGATACAAGCCTCATACTCAGCTTCGTTATTGGTGCACTCAAAAGTCAGACGAGCGGTGAAAGGCATGTAGGCCCCTTTCGGAGTGGTAATGACAGCACCAATTCCACTTCCTTTGGCATTGACGACCCCGTCAAACGTTAAAGTCCACTTTTCATCTGGATCAGGTCCCTCCTCAACAACTGGCTCTTCACAGTCTTTCATCCTGAGGAACATGATGTCTTCATCTGGAAAATCAAACTTCATCGGCTCATAATCATCAATCGACTGCTGAGTAAGATAGTCTGACAGAATACTCCCTTTGATGGCTTTCTGAGATGTATACTAGATGTCGTACTCTGTTAGTACCATTTGCCAACGAGCAACCCTTTCGGTGAGAGTTGGCTTCTCGAATATGTACTTGACTGGATCCATCTTGGAGATCAGTAAGGTTGTGTGAGTCAGCATGTATTGTCTCAATCGCTTAGCAGCCCATGCAAGTGCACAACATGTCTTCTCAAGCATTGAGTATCTCGACTCGCAATCTGTGAATTTCTTACTCAGGTAGTAGATGGCATGCTCTTTCCTACCTGTCTCGTCGTGTTGACCGAGAACACAACCCATGGAATTATCGAGTATTGTCAAGTACATAATCAGCGGTCTCTCTGGGACTGGAGGCATAAGGATTGGAGGATTCTGTAAATACTCCTTTATCTTTTCAAAATCCCTTTGACAATCATCATTCCACCTGATAGCCTGATCTTTTCTCAACAACTTGAATATTGGCTCATATGTGGCTGTTAGATGAGAGATGAACCTTGCAATGTAGTTCAACCTCCCTAAGAAACCACAGACTTGTTTTTCTGTTCTTGGCTCAGGCGTTTCTGGTATCACTTTCACTTTGTCAGGATCCACCTCAATCCCTTTTTCGCTAACAATAAAACCCAGCAGCTTTCCAGATCTCACCCCGAAAGTACACTTGTTCGGATTAAGCCTCAACTTGAATTTCCTCAACCGTTCAAACAGTTTCCGCAGATTCACCAGATGTTCTTCTTCTGTCTGATATTTGGCAATCATATCATCAACATAAACCTCGATTTCATGATGAATCATATCATGGAAAAGAGTTACCATAGATCGTTGATATGTTGCCCCAGCATTTTTCAGACCAAACGGCATCACCTTGTAGCAGAAGGTGCCCCATGGGGTTATGAAAGTTGTCTTCTCCATGTCTTCTAGTGCCATCTTAATTTGATTATAGCCAGAAAAGCCATCCATGAAGGAGAATACCGAGAACTGAGCCATGTTATCCACCAAAACGTCGATGTGAGGTAATGGGAAATCATCTTTAGGACTGGCTCTGTTCAGATCCCGGTAGTCAACACACATCCGTACCTTCCCATCCTTCTTTAGGTACCGAAACGATGTTTGCAACCCATGGCGGATAATTGGTAACTGTTAGAAATCCTGCATCCAACTGTTTCTGCACCTCTTCCTTTATCTTGACAAACATCTCTGGTCTTGTTCTTCTGAGCTTCTGCTTGACCGGAGGACAATCCTCTTTGAGAGGCAAACGGTGTACCACAATTTCTATGTCAAGCCCTGGCATGTCTTGATAAGACCAAGCGAAGACGTCAACATACTCTTGCAGCAATTCAATCAACCCCTTCTTCACATCATCTTCCAAAGCAGCCCCTATCTTGATTTCTCTTTTGGCGTCCTCGGTACCGAGATTAATCACTTTAGTAGACTCTTGATGCGGTTGAATGACCCTTTCCTCCTGTTTTAACAGCCTGGCGAGTTCTTCAGGGAGTTCACAGTCTTCATCACCCTCTTCTTCAGCTTGAAAGATTGGATTTTCAAAGTCGAAGTGAGCCATAGCAGAACCGTTATCAATAGGATCCGGTGATGCGCATCTGCATGAGTGATGGTATGTGCTTATGAGTGTGAACAATGAGTGAAAACTAAACAAAACATTGCCAAATGTATTTTTTCGTTTTTGATTTTTTGAAAAACTGCAAAAATAGAAAGACAGTGAATAAAATATTTGAATGCAAAAAGACGTCCTTTATTTATGATAAAAAATGCAGGTATCACATAGATGAGCCCTACAATGAGCTATTACGCCCTGGGCGGAACGTAAGACTTAGACATGCATGAATAAACAAAGGAAAATTACTCCTCTAGAAAAGTGACTTGGATAATCTCCTCAGAAGACGAATTGTTGATGACTTCACCCGGGATCCTCGGACGCACCCAGTTGTCGATGTCGTAATCACTATCCCCATCTTCTTCATCGATTGCAGAGATCTGGCCATACTGAATGATGCCAGCGCTGGAGAAGGTAATCGTCCCCTGATGAGTCTGAGGCGTTGAAGTTGTAGAAGTCAGAGTTGGCTGATACCCAATCCTGAACTTGTCTTCTTTGATCGGTAACTCCAACAGACGTCCCTAACCGGGAGCAACACCTGAATCAACTAAGGCTTGCGCCTGCTTGAAGGATGAGATAGAGGCACCTGCTTTAACCTCTTCCACCGGAGCTGCATCCTTGATCTGAACTGCCTCAAAGGCCTGACACAAGGTCTCATGAATTTCAACTTCTACCTCTACATACTTGAATGTAGACAAGTTACTGACCAGAATGTCCTCCTCACCACAGACAGTGATAATTCTTCCATTGACTGGGAATTTGATCTTCTGATGTAGAGTTGAGGAGACTACACCAGCATTGTGGATCCAAGGACGACCCAGCAAGTAGCTATAGGAAGGACTGATATCCATCACATAGAAGACGGTGTTGAAGGTTTGTGATCCAATCTGAATTGGCAATTCTACCTCTCCGAACACCGACCTCTTAGAACCATTGAAGGCTCTCACAACAAGATCGGAAGGTTTCAAGATCAAACCTTCTACTTCTAACCTTGACAGGGCTCTCTTGGGTAGCACATTGAGAGAGGAACCTGTATCCACCAGAACATGTGATAGCAGTGTCTTTGCATTCCATTGAAATGTGCAAAGCCTTGTTATGATTGCGTCCAGCTGGTGTTAAGTCAGAATCAGTAAAACCCAACCCGTTGCTTACATGAACATTTGCAACGATCCCTTCTAGTTGGTTCACTGAGATCTCCTGAGGCACATAAGCAGCATTAAGAACCTTCAGAAGTGCCTCCCTGTGTGCCTCCGAACACAACAGGAGTGAGAGAATGGATATCTTGGACGCGTCTGAATCAGCTGATCGACTACCTTGTAGTCACTTTTCTTTATGATTCTCAGAAACTCGTCCACGTCCTTCGTGAAAGTAGGCTCAGAGCCAGCCTGTGGTGCAGAGGTACCCTCATTTACAGCTTGTTTGCCCTTGGCTTTCACCGCGGTGTCAGCACTATCAGCTTGGGTAGCGGGTGGTGAAAACAGTCTACCACTTCTGGTGAGTCGCCCGATTCCACCAACATTGTCCACTGCGGGATCTTTTATCTCTACCTTAGATTCAACCTTTTGATCCTGCATCTCCTCTATTTCCAATGGTTGTTCCACTCCATGATCATGCGTGTACACACTCCCCCCATAATGCCACGGAATGGCCCTTTCACTGGTGAAAGGTAAAAGACCAAGGGTCGTGATGGTCATAGTGGATGGTCGCACTAGTGGCACTGGTTGCGCTTCTGGAACACTAATTTGAGCCGTTGGGTAGAAAATTGTGATAGTGGCAACATCACAGTCGTACTTAGAAATCTCATTCATTGAAACACAAACATCTGAAACATCAGAATCAAGTTCAACAGATACATCAGAATTAAACACTTTGTTTGGGATATCAGCAACAACATTGGAAAAATTAAATACATCAACGGGAATTACACAATCAACAGGATCAACATTTGTGAATTCTTCAACAGCGTCTTCAAACACCTCTTCCACAACCCCTTCAACCGTCTCTTGGACAGATAAGTCTTCAACCTAGAGGATGCCATTGTCAAGCAAGGCCTGGATACCTTGCTGCATCTTCAAACAACCTTTGCTCTGTGTAGTACAACCCAAACAACCGCTCCCACAACCGGGGAAAACATCGGCCTTTAGCAAGTATTCTTTAATCTCCAACAGCGGAGTCTTCAACTTCAACACATCATTGACGAACCTGGCTTCTCCTTCCACCATATTAACATTTGCACCACCATGTTGCGGCATGGGATTGTTGACGACATTAGGAGCCGGCGCAAAGTTAATGGCCTTCGAATCAATGAGGTCCTGAACTACGTGCTTAAAAGCTTTGCAGTTCTCAATATTGTGGCCAGGTGCCCGAGAGTTGAAATTACACATAGCATTGACATCATATCCTGCTGGAAGCCTGCCAACAAGAGGAGCCAAAGTGCGTAACTGCAGAAGTTGTAGTTGTTGAAGGCTAGGAAGCAACTGAGCGTACGACATCGGAAGAGTGTCGAAACGCCTGTCCATCATCTTTTGCCTCTGTTGGTAGGCGGTTCTGTTACCTGGTTATTGCTGGTACTGAGTTTGTTAACGTTGTGGTTGTTGTTGTACTGGTGCTGCAGCCGGAATGGTCACAGCTGCAACATACGGTTGCTGATGGTAGTTCTGAAAATTGTTCCTTCTGATACCCCTGCTCTGATATGAAGACAAAGAATTGGCATCCCCCTCTCTCCGCTTCTGTCCTCCAATGAACGGCTTCTTCACCCCTGATGAAGATCCACCTCCACTCTGGATCTTGCACATCTTCAAGTAGTTCTCCACCCTCTCACCGGTAGAGACTACATCAGCAAAGTTGGAGGCGTTGCAACCTACCAGACGCTCCAAGTAAGACCCGGGCAGAGTGTTCATGAACATGTTGGCCATCTCCTTCTCCAACATCGGAGGTTGAACACGGGAAGTCGTCTCTCTCCAGCGTTGAGCATATTCCCTGAAGCACTCATTGCTTTTGAGAGAGAGATTCTGTAGTTGAGTTTTGTCAGGCGCCATGTTCGTGTTGTACTGATATTGCTTTACGAAATCCTCAGCCAAATCCCACCAGCAGCGGATGTGGGCTCTGTCCAGTCTCATGTACCATTCCAGGGATGCCCCAGCTAGGCTGTCCTGAAAGAAGTACATAAGCAGCTTCTCATCATCAGAGTATGCAACCATCTTGCGGAAGTAGGCTTGCACATGAGTCTTTGGGCAAGAGTTGCCATTGTATTTGTCAAATATCAGAACCTTGAATTTTGGTGGCACCCTCACACCTGGGACCAATCCCAAGTCAGCAACATCTACTCCGAGAGCATTCTGCCCCTCTACAGCCTTCAGCCTCTCCTCCAATCTTCTAAACATGGGGTACATGCCATGGCCCATGCCAAAGTCCTCCTGCATCAAGGTGAACTGATCCTCTTGATTGTCATGAATGGGTTGTTGATCAGGGTTAGCACGTGGGATCGGGACAGGCCCCGGTCCACTAGGTCTGTTAACTTCTCCAACTGGAGGATCAGTTACCATCTCTAGTTGAGTAGTGGCGGGATTCCTCTACATCATCTGTTTGAACTCTTGTTGTCCTTGAGCCACCCACTGGACCATATCCATAAACTGAGTCATGCGGATCCTCATCTCGGTGAGTTCTGCTTGTAGGCCCTCCATAGCTCTCTGTTGATTTCTGCGGGTACCGTACCGATGAATGCCTGAATCAGCTATCCTGCTAGTGGAACACCAAATAATATGAGAACCACGGCGGCGGTACCTGTTATGCAAGACATGCAAATGAATATGTAAATGCAATGACATGTTTATCGATTCCAAAGAGTATTCTAACCCCTTGATTCCAGTCTCATGAGAAGATCGAGCCATGGATAAACTTCGGAGGACCAAGATGCAATAAGGAAAACCATCATATAAATGAGTTCAAAGAGAAGGGCCTTAGCCATCAGTACACCAAAAGAGGATCTCCACAACAGGTCTGTGGATCATCACTACGAAGCAACAACACAATAAGTAAAGAGAGGAACAAAAATCAGGAGTCAGCCTTCTGTATACAACCCATAAGGACTGCTCCTCACTTCAGCCAGTAGTGCCACTGTGTCAGGATGATCTGGAGATTATGTCAAACGCCGGATAAGCAGATTCCTCTTGTGGTAATTACCACCATCCCCTCCGAATACCTCTTTAAGTCTGGATTTCTTCAAACCCACCAGCACCTTGAGTTCTTCAATCTGCTCTTGAGCTTTGTCGAGTTGATCTGTGATGTAACCATTGGTTGAACGGGCGCACAGAAGCTCATTGTTCTTCTCCTTCAGCTGAGTCTTCAATTTCTCCATCTGACCAGTCAGTTCGGCCACCATCTCTTCCTCTTTCTCCTTCCGAGAAGCTGAGAATGCATCCCATTGCTCTTGCCACCAAGCTAACTTACCATGGGCATCTATTAACTGCTGTTTGACTCACCTCAACTCAGAACTGGATGACCCCAAGGCTTTGTCTGTTTTCCTGAAGAAGTTCACCTCCACAGCCAATTTCTTCTTTGCTTCCTCTTGCAATCTGATAGCTTCCCCCTTCTGATATTTCGCCTCATGGTATAGATGCATATAGTCTTGCAATTTCACACTCAACTCCGAGTTTTCAGTTTGAAGTTCCTCCATGGCTTTCTTCAATTTTTCATACTCCTCTCGGCTTACCGTTGTTGACTGCTCAAGAGTAGGTGGATACAAAGGTTCTTCAATAGGAAACGACAGACCAAACTCTTCAACTCTTCCCTGAAGCCAATCTTCATACTGCGGGTAAGTCCTGCAATCTCCTTTTCTGAACACAGTCCTTCCTCTGCTGATCAACTTGAGCCAGGCCTCAGCTGCCTTATGGGATACAGTCAGATCATATGAAGAATGGAAAAACAGAGATTCTTCCACATCCTTTTCCAAAGGTGGAGTTCTTAAAGCATATCCAAACTGTCTGACTTCTAGAGAAGGATTATAGTTGATTCCTCCTCTTCTTCCTACCAACAGTACATTCGGGAAGTTCCCACAACTATGAATGATATTCGCCCGAAGCAAGTTCTGGTCTGACCACCAAGAAATATCTTTAGCTCTTATCCCCATCAGTCTCTTTGACCAACTCAACGAGTCCTTGAGATCAACGAACGCTCCTGACTTGGGTAGGTGGGAACTGAACCACTTATAGAACAAAGGTGCACAGCAATTCACCAACCCTCCTTTCCTATTCTCGTTCCTGTGATGCACTGAATGACAAAAATCTCCCAACAAGGTCGGCACCGGATTTCCCAACACAAAGAGGCGTATTGCGTCTACATCCACAAACTTTGCAACATTAGGAAATAGGACAATCTCGTATACGCAAAGAGCCAACACAGCATTGAAACCCCTCTGATCACCATCTCCAAGCTTCTTCTCGGCCTCTCCCACTAAGAAACTCAAATGAAAGCCACTAACTCCTCCCTTCTGACACATATTAGACTTCAAGACTGATTTCCCCAAATATGTGGCTGAAGCAACCATACTGAGATCAGGAAGAAATTCAGAATTGTAGAATAGCAACTGCGGCTTGATAGGAACTCTGAGAAAACTGGCAACCTCCTCCAAAGTAGGGACCAAGATATAATCCGGGAATGTAAAACACCTCAATGGAGGGTCATAGAACTGCAGCAGTGTAAAGAGAGCATCATGTTGGTCTTTGGAGAGAACCGTGATGAAACTTAGAATCAAACCGTAATCCTTCCGGAACTTTTCTAGAGAATCATGATCCATTAACTTCATCAGCTGTTGAATGGAATCCAAACAAACCACAGGAAACTTGTAGGCGACGTGTCGCTTTCTGCCAATATCCATCTTAGGAGAACCAGAGAACCCCGACCGAAATCAAGAAGGAGATATAAACCCCTAGAAATGGATAAACATGTGTTAAATGATATGAATGCAAAATGATGTGATACAATGCAGTGACATGGAAATCAGGACTGCTGTATCTGCTCGAACAACTGTCGGGTTGCACTGTCTGAAGAGAAACCCACTGAGGAATGTAATACGATATCAAAGCTCTGCTCCAGAAAACCGGGTAGGTTGAAGGTTAAGGTTTCCTGAATTTAGCCTGCCCCTCACTGGTAAGTTCTAAGAACAAAAGTTCGTCAGCTTCTTGTCCTTCAGTCGAATAATACGTTTACCACTGAAGGTTTGGCATTATTACGAGACAAAATACCTCCATTGACTCCCCTCAACAGGACATCCTAAAGCAAGTTCCCAGCCTCGGGGTCCTCGGATTGAGCAGCGAGAATGCGCCCACCAGAGCTAACAAAATCACGTCTTGGAGGAGAGGCCTTGTCTGAGTCCTCGGGAAATGGTCACTAGAGTCGACGATTTCTAAAGGAACATTTGTCGTTATGGAACACCCATAGGACAAAATATATCCAAAAGAAACCTCGTCTGGGTGTGGGTCTCATGAACGACTTAACGTAGCAACATGCCACGCAAGCCTCATGACTATCCACTCTAAAACCTGTGTGTACGCTCAACCCTGGGTAGTGGGCTTATCTCTTAAAGAACAACCCACCCCAACAAACAACCAACCCACAGAACCCACCGATACAACAATCATGTAAATAATGCAATAAGGTAAAGCAGGTAAATGCTGAAAAATAAATAATTATACAAAAGAATAAACACCCAACAACCAAGAAACCTACAAAAGCTAGGAGGGACTCGCTTAGGGAAACCATCTCCCCAGCAAAGTCGCCAGCTGTCGCAACCTAAAAAAGAGATGCGAAAAAACAACTGGCGAAAAAAGAAAAGACAGAAGAGTCTCCACCGTGCATTATTTATCCCAAAGGAGGGAAAGGAAACGCTCGAAGAAAACCTGGAGAAAGGAAAGGAAAAGACAAGGTCTCGCAACCAAATCTTGGGTTCGGGAGCCGATTATGCGAAGGGAAGGTATTAGCACCCCTACGCATTCGTAGTACTCTACGGGATCCACTCTTGTTCTTCTTGTCTAAAGGGTATGTGTTTATCTAAGGTACTATTTACTAAAAGAGAGGTCAAAATAAATTGACTCACACGGATGTCGCATCCACTGCATACGTATCTCATCTGAACATGAGAATCAGAGTCGTCGTAGCTCGACTACCTATGGGTGAAAGAGAAGTGTGCTCGCTAAGACACCGCGTCTTATACCTACGTATCTCATCTGGAATGAGAATCAGAGAAAAACGTAGTTCAGCTAACTACGGGAACAAGGGTCTCGATTGCAACTAGGGCAAGAGAAAGGGAAGGTCTCGATCGCAACGAGGGCGAGAGAAAAGAATCGCAACGAGGGCGAAAGCAACTAAGGGTTAGTTGTTAGTCGTCAGTCAAAAACTCAGCAAGACATCGCATCTTGTGCCTACGTATCTCATCTGAACATGAGAATCAGAGTTGCCGTAGCTCGGCTAACTAGGGGTTAAGGATTGCCATCTGAACATGGACTTACAAAGGAGGACACCAGTTGTGTTAAACGAGAGTGGGCAATGTGTTCACATCCTAACAGTAGGTGTCGCAGCTCATTGAATCGAGTCTTAGGCAGTTACCTCTTTGCAATAGGATGGACTGATATGCCACAAGATCGGAGACACACGGAAAGGTCTAAAAGTGGGGAAGCTCTGCCATAGAGTTGTCATGCCATGTCGACCTATGTGTTAGGATTTACAAATGGGAACATCTACCTAATGTTAGCATGCAAAGAACAAGGGAATTCTACCTATGTTATCATACAAAAGAATAAGGGAATTCTACCTATGTTATCATACAAAAGAATAAGGGAATTCTGCCTATGCTATCATACAAAAGAGTAAGGGAATACTACCTATGTTATCATACAAAGGGTTCTACCTAATGGGTGCTACCTAAACGGAACAAGAATCGACAGATGGAGCAAGGAAAGGAACCAAGGATAAGGGTAGATGGCGATGCATGAAGCAATCGACTTACGGGTGGTAGATGGCGATGCCAGAAGCAATCGACTTACAAGAGAAATGGCGATGCACGAAGCAATCGACTTACAAAAGGGTGGATGAATACGTGTTGGTTCTGTTAAGTTTTGAAAATGATTACTCGACGTTGGATCGAGGTTTTGATCTTGTTTTGAAATGGTTATCGGATGTTTGTTTTAGTTCTTGTATTAACAGATGAATAAAGAATGAAAGAATAAACATTATACACTTTATGGGAGAGGGGTACATTTGTTATGAATGGGGGTTGTTCATGGCAATCAAATATTAAGAATATATACGCCTCATACAACATACAAGTAGGCAACAGTTTAATCAGTGAGATAAATAGACAGGTATATGATCAAGTTAAAGAATTAAAGAGTGAAATAATGAAGCATTAGACAATGCATGGAAAATATAAACATGTTAAACAATCAAACAATAGAAGCATGGATGAAAGAAACAAGTATAAAAAATATCAGATGAATCGGACAGGTGAAACTATGCACACAAAGGATCACTGAATAATTTAATCGGGAAATGATGCAAGGATCAAATAAAATCAATATGAAAGGCCTCTAATACATGGCATATGATATGAATAAGGGAGGATCAAAAGATCTCTTCAATTTCCATAAGCAATCCCTAAGTCAAACATCAATCATAGAAAAGTCAACCGAAAAGTCAAGTCAACTTAAAAAATATGGAATAAATAGAAAATTTATCAAGAAAATTATGAAAAATTAAACTAACTAAGGTGGGGTCAGGACATCATCATCCCCCAAAAAGATTTTAAAAATAATGTGAATTAGTGTATAAATTAATTGTAATAAAACAGAAGTCAAATGAAAAGTCAACCAAACAAACTAGGTCAAAAATAAATCCAAAATAAATTGAAAATGGGAAATAAAATTCCAAGAAAAGGTCAGGTTGACCATGAGACATTGGTCAACCCTCATCCCAAAAATCAGGACCTAAAAATAATTCTAAGTCATGAAAATAAAATTAATAAAAAAATGTGTATTAAAATGAACCATTTGAAATAAATAATTGAAATAAAATATTAACATTAAATAAATATGAAAATAAAAATTAAATAAAATTAAATAAAACATTAAGAAATGTGAAAAGTATTTTTTGTATTTTTATGAATAAATAAAATATTTTTAAGAATTAAAAGCAAAACAGCAAAATAAAATAAGAATAAAAAATGAAAAATGAAAATGAATAGAATAATTAATGGGCCTGACGTGTGGGAGGTGTGGATAGCGATTGGCGCTGAGGCCCAGTCCACACGAATAAAAACCAGCGTGTGACATAAAAAAAAGAGTAACGTTTTATTTTAAAAAAAATTATGTAGACATTCATCAACCGGTCAGGCCCTTTTTTAAGTCACTAAATGACAAAACAGTGATGGACGGATGAGATTACAAGGCAAGCGCGCGATCGGACGGCCACGAAGACGACACGTCTTGTCCTCTTCATGCAGCATAAAAACCCTATGGCCATGCACTAATGGATTCGTGAAAGCCAACATACTTTCTCAACCTTCCAACCAAGATTGCTCATGCTATGGTTCACCAAATGGGATGATATAAAAAGCAAAGTTCAAGTGCAAAATGAGTAGAACACCATGGTATTTTATTTCATTAAAAATAATGGCCTTAACATAGATAAAAGTGAACAACAAGGGGAGCATGTGAGCACGGATATAACAGCAAATAACAACATAAACTCAAGCTTAATGAACATGCCTCATGTTGAGGGCTTCATAACCAAACATGGCATAGTATTAACATGGAAAATAAGCACGAAACAAGCATGGCATAATGGAAAAATAATCATGAAGTAAGTATGGTGAACATGAAAAAAGAGTAATGAACAAGTATGGATGAGCATGAAATGAGCAAGGCCGTGGAAGAAAGTGAGTAAAATGTTTACCTAGTGGATGCAAGGTCCACTGCCTCTTGGTATTAGAGGAATAGAAAGAGAAGGAAGATGCTCTTGGTGCTTTGAAATTTCAAGAACTTGTGAAAATGGAAAGGGAATGAAGTGGATCTTTTGCTTGCCTTGCCTACTTTGCTCGAAAATACCAGCCTCCACTCTTTAGATTAGGGTTTCTAAGCTTTAAATATGTAGGGCTTTAAGTGTTTAATGGGCTTGAAGTGTTTGTTTTTGATTCATGAACAAAGTGTGCAAAAGTGAGGTGTATGAGCAAACTCTAATTGTGGCAAAACTTAAGTGAGCGAAACAAAAGCAAATGGCCAAATGAGGTAAAGAAAGAGGGTTGGTCGATTTTGCAGCTTTATTGGTTGTCTTGGTCTGGCAAGAAAACAATCCAACAGGGTGACTTTGAGACCTTGTATCTTGATGAGTATGTAACCAAATGGCAAGGCAATGCAAACAGTAGGAAGAGTGCATGGAATTTAACATCTTTCATGTTGAATACAAGTTGAAATGATGATTGGAAAGAGGTGAAAAATGGCCATAAAGTTCAGGTTTCATCATGCCAACAGGTTGGGCCAGTTTGGCCTAAATGCTGCCTAAAAATTCAGTTCATGATGCCAACTTTAGATGAGTGCATCTCTCAAACCAATGATCCAAATGGGATGATTCCAAAAGGATGTGAAAGAGGACATGGAAAGGTACAATTTTCATGAAGAAAGTATTTTCAAAAGATGCCTTGAAGTGCAAGAAAACTGGCCCATAATTCTTGACAAATCTTGAAGATTTTGGACTTAGAAAATTTTCTAAGTGTCCTAAAATAATGTCTCACTTTGACCAAGCATAACTTTCTCAATTTTAATCCAAATGAAACAAACTTTATATCTCTAGAAAGCTTGGAATAAGAGGAACAACTTTAATGTTGGAGAAATTTTCAAATGGAGCTTTCATATTGATGGAAAATGGGCTTAAAGTGAGTGCAACAATCATGAAAACTTGCCCTAAATGGAAAGTCAACTATTTCCAAATTTAGTAACTTTTTCAATTCCTGATTAAATGATGAATCCATGATCCAACCCTGATCAAATTTCACATGTAGGACCCCTTAGGCATGGATTTTGAGATTCCACCCTCAAAATGTAAGGAGTTGACTTTTCTGACCCCATAGTTGACTTTTCCCAAAATGTCTGATTCCCGATTCCATTGATCAATTGAAGCACCTCTGGCTCAAATAAAGAGCTAATTTTTTGTATGTAGACCCTTGTGGACATATGGAGGGCCATGGAAAAGAGTTTTACCCAAAGAATCAAAAATAGACTGATTTTATACCAAACCCTAGTTTAGGGCAAAAAAGATCAAGAACTGATTGCCAATGGATCTTCCTGAGATAATTGTGAATCTTCCTAGGCCAAGATGCCTCTCTAATCATGACATGAATGAGCCTATTCACTTCCAACCAAACATTGCATGTTGCAGGTAGCCACGAAACCCTAATTTCCTGATTAAATCCAAATGCACACTCTGGGAGCTCTTAATCCTCCACTGATGAACTGAGGACCACAATAAGATACCTGGACCACCTTGAGACTTGTATATTTGGAGAATGAAGTTCAATTCTCAGTCTTGATTTGTGTGGGCTCCCTCTGGTTAAGGAGTGGTCAATTAAACCCTGATTTCCAAGTCACTAATGCAGTATGCAATGAGTATGACCTAGTATGATGCTAATGCAGTGTGAAACATAATCCCATGCTTCCATGAAAAATGAAGGGTAAATTTTGGGGTATTACAGGGGGGTATATTTCTCATACAAAAGGTAGTGAGAACTTCTTAGCATAAGACTATGAGGAGGATGAAATATTTCTCGATACAAAAGGTAATGAGAATCCTTTTTGCAAAAAGCTAAAAGAACGAAATATTTTTCAATACAAAAGGTAATGAGAACTTTTTATCATACGACTAAGAAAAAAGATGAACATTTCCCAATACTAAAGGGAATGAGAATGTCTTAGCATAAGACTAAGAGGAGGATGAGGATTTCTCATTACAAAAGATAATGAGAATTTCTTAGAATAAGACTAAGAAAAGGATGAAGATTTCTCAATAAAAAAGATAATGAGAATTTCTTAGCATAAGACTAAGAAAAGGATGAAGATTTCTCAATACAAAAGGTGATAAGAATTTCTTAGCATAAGACTAAGAAAAGGATGAATATTTCTCAATACAAAAGGTAATGAAAACTTAATAATAAAAGGTTAAAAATACAAGATGAGTATGATTTAGTCTCTTCTGCAAAAGACAATGAGAAATTTCTCACAAAAGGCTAGAAAGTAATGAGTTATTCCTTTATGAAAAAGGCGACAAAGGATCTTCCTCGCACAAAAAGTGGAGAGGATACTTACAAAATGTGAGTTGGTACGAAGTAGACCAAAGAATTATTTCATGCAAAAGGCAGGGAAAACTTGTAAAAGACAAAGCAAAATACCTGGAGGTAGGAAGAAGTAATCTGAGGGAATCCTACTGGAGATGCTCAAGAGGAACCTTTCTTTCGAGAAAGACTTGAATTCGGATTGTGCTAAGCGCATATGCCCCATCTCAATGGGTATGCTAGGTGATTTAATGATGCAATGTCATGCAATGATGAGGTATGCTCGAATTTCGGGGTTACCAAGTATGATTGGGCTTTTGGTTTGTATTTTTAAGTAAGGATTCGACTTCCCGACATCATGGCAATGATCTAGTAAGATCTGGACCTTTTGGAACGTCCAAGTTGGATTGGAGTCACCAGGCTAACTGTTTCTCATCTTGGGGAATCTTCTGATTAGGTCGTGTTCAAACACTCGTATGATTTTTTGTGACATCCTCGTGTACTGAATACATTGTTCGGAAACTGCGGTTATCCTTCCGACACTTTTAAAAGAAAAGTAACTTCTTATTTTCTTTAAATACTTTTATTGTTGTTCCCCAAAGTTTTCAAAACATTATTTATTAAAAAATAAATGCACACTTTTTTTCAAACAAATATATATATATATATATATATATATATATATATATATATATATATATATATATATATATATATATATATATATATATGTGTGTGTGTATATATATATGTGTGTGTGTGTGTATATATATATATTATTAAAAAATAAATGCACACTTTTTTTCAAACAAATATATATATATATATATATATATATATATATATATATATATATATATATATATATATTAAAATTGAGCACATTTGATTAAAGTACTTTTCATTGATGGAGAACCCGTAAATGGGTGATTTATAAAGGGAAGCAATCCCTAAAAGAGGTAATTGCGAGAAAAAAAGGAAAATACAATGGCAATGAAAAAGCTTGAATATTCATTGAGTTCCAACTCTTCTATAATCCATATGTACTTGGATATCCTCTTTCTTTGCCTCCGAGGAAGGTGATTAGATCGACTCTTACCTTTTAGGGCTTCCATGGTTGTAATGACGGATGTATAGATCCTTTGCAAACAGCAGTCTCTTGCCTTTCAAATCCCTAACTTTTTCCTAGACCTCCCTTTCGAGTTTTCAGTCTACCGGTATACCATTTTTATCTAAGCTGGCCCTCAGGGTAGTCGACTTAGCGGGTATATTAGGCGAAGTATTTTTTAACTGCTTCTGCATTCACCAAGTATGGGAGATCTTCACGTCCTTAGTTGATATGATTAAGGCTCCTCCGGGGAAGACCTTTTTCACAATGTATGGACCCTCATAATTAGGTGTCCATTTTCCGTGTGAATCAGTATGAATCGCCATAATCTTTCTCAACACCAAGTCTCTATCCTTAAGATTTCAAGGACAAACTTTCCTGTCAAATGCCCTTTTCAACCGCTTCTGATATAATTGGCCATGGCAGATGACTGTTAGGCGCTTTTCATCAATGATGTTAAGATGATCCAATTTGGCTTGTATCCACTTAGCTCCATCCAATTTGACATCTGTTAATATCCTTAAAGAGGGAATATCTACTTCAATAGGAAGTACTACGGCCATTCCATACACGAGAGAGAATGGGGTTTCCCCAGTGGAGGTGTGTATCGAAGTACGGTAACCATACAAAGCAAATGGTAGCATTTCATGTCAATCCTTGTACGTCTCTACCATCTTTTGAATGATCTTTTTGATGTTCATGTCGGCGCCTCAACAACACCATTCATCTTTGGATGGTATAGAGATGAATTATGGTGTTCGAGCTTGAAGTCTTTGCGCAATTCCTTCATCATTTTGTTATTGAGGTTAGAACCATTATCAGTAATGATTTTATTTGGGACCCCATAACGAAATATAATCTCATACTTCAAGAAACGAGTAACCACCTGCCTTGTGACCTTCACATATGTGACAGCTTCCATCCATTTGGTGAAATAGTCAATGGCTACGAGGATGAAACGATGCCCATTCGGGCCAATTGGCTCTATGTTCCCAATCACGTCAATGCCCCACATGAAAAAAGGTCAAGGTGATGTCAAGACATTTAGCAGAATTGGTGGGGCGTGTATCTTATCAGCGTAAATCTGGCATTTATGACATATTTGCACATGACGGTGGAAATCAACCTCCATTGTCATCTAAAAATAGCCCGCCCTTAAGATCTTTTTAACTATTATGTTCCCACTAGTATGCGTCCCAAAGGAGCCTTCATGAATTTCAATTATGATTCGATCTGCTTTGTGTTTATCCATGCATCTAAGTAGGACTGAGTCGTAATTTCTCTTGTAAAGCACATCTCCACTTAAGAAGAACTTAGTCGAGAGCCTTCAAAGGTACTTCTTATCTGTGATGGATGCATTCTCTAGATATCCTTGCTTCTCCAGGTACATCTTGATATCATAAAACCATGGATGGCCATCAGATTCTTCTTTGGCTTCTAAATAGTTTATTAGTTCATCCAAGTAGTCAATGAGGATAGATGGTTCTTCATTCTTCCACTTAACTTTAAACATTGATTCCAGAATGGATAAGGCATTGACCAGTTGATTTTATCCTCGAGGGATATGGTGAAATGTAATCTCATCAAAGTATAGGACTAGCTTCAAGACATGTTCCTTGTACAGGACCAACTTGTGATCTCGAACTTCCCAATCTCCTCTAACTTGGCTGATTACCAAGGCTGAATCTCCATAGACTTTAAGGATTTTGATCCTTAAGTCAATGGCTACTTCTATGCCGAAGATACATGCCTCATACTTTTCCGTATTGTTAGTTCAATCGAAGCACAACCTTACAGTGAAGGGTAGATGAAAACCAGTTAGGGAGGTGATGATTTCCCCAATTTCATTTCCTTGGGCATTGGAAGCACCATCGAACACGATCGTCCATCGCGATCCTGGTTCGGGTCCTTCCTTAGGGTCTAGAATGTTGCAATCTCTATTAAACATAATGTCTTTATTATGGAAGTCAAAACGCATAGGTTGATAATCCTCCATGGGCTGATGGGCTAGATAGTCAGACAACACACTGCCTTTGATGGCTTTCTGCATGACATGTTGGATGTCATATTCTGTTAACACCATCTGCCAATGGACAACTCTTCCTGTAAGAGTAGGATTTTCAAATATGTACTTGATCAAATACATTTTGGAGATCAAGAGAGTTGTATGTGTCATCATATATTTCCTCAAGCGTTTGGAAGACCAAACAAGTGCATAACATCTCTTCTCGAGTAGTGAGTATCTGCTCTCACAGTCGGTGAACTTTTTGCTTAGGTAGTCGGTTGCATGCTCTTTTCTACCTATTTCATCTTGTTGTCCGAGAACACATCTCACATATCCCTCAAGAACTGTGAGGTACATGGTAAGAGGTCTTCCTGACACAAGGGGCGTCAAGATTGATGGCTCTTGCAAATATTATTTTATACTTTTGAATGCCCTTTGGCAATTATCATTCCATCGATCGCCTAATCTTTGTAGAGTAATTGAATATTGGCTCACAGGTGGCTGTAAGGTGAGATATAAATCTTGCGATGTAGTTTAATCTCCCGAAAAATCTATGAACCTCCTTTTCAGTCCTTGGCACCGACGTATCTTGTATGGCCTTGACTTTATCAGGATCGACTTTAATCCCACGTTGGCTTACGATAAAACCTAGTAGTTTTCCAGATCTCACCCCAAGAAATTTGAACTTCCTCAGTCGTGCAAACAACTTTTGCAGATGGCTCATATGTTCCTCCTTTGTTTGAGATTTCACGATCATATCATCAACGTACACTTCAATCTCTTTATGAATCATGTTACGGAAAAGAGTCATCATCGCAAGTTGATATGTCGCACCAATATTCTTCATCCCAAAAGGAATAACCTTGTAGCAAAAGATTCCTCAAGGGGTAATAAACATCATCTTCTCCATATCTTTCGGGGCCATTTTGATTTGGTTGTACCCAGAAAAACCATCCATGAAAGAGAATATTGAGAACTAGGTTGTATAGTTTACCAACACATCGATGTAAGGTAGAGGAAAACCGTCCTTCGGGCTTGCCCTATCCAGGTCTCGGTATTTGACTCACATTCATACCTTACCATATTTCTTTAGTACAGGTATTATGTTAGCCACCCATTGAGGGTAATTTTCCACTACTAAAAAGTCGGTACCCAATTACTTTTGGACCTCTTCTTTGATTTTGATGGTCATATCGGGACGAGTCCTTCTCAATTTCTACTTTACAGGAGGACACTGAGGGGTAGTCTATACACTACAATATCTGTATCTAGCCTAGACATGTCTTAGTAGGACCAAGCAAACATATCCATATACTCGTGTAAGAGCTCGATCAGTTTCACCTTCGCCTTGTCATCCAGGATTGCGCCTATCTTGACTTCTTTTATGTCCTCTTCTGTCCCATAGTTGACAATTTCCATTGCTTCTTGGTACGATTGGACGACCTTTGACTCTTGCCGTACAAACCTAGCTAAGTCTTCAAAGATCTCACAGCCTTCTTCACCCTCATTGTCGGCTTGGTAAATTGGGTTATCAAAGTCATACTGTACTATAATAGTTTCGTTATCAATGGGATTTGAATGATTTATAGTTCATGCTTGATTTTAGAATGATGGAAGGAAAAAATGATAAAAAGAAAACATTTCCATATTTTTTTTTTGAAAAAGAAAACTCAAATGAAAATCAAGGAACATAATTGAATGAAAACATGCTCATTTATGCATTAATAAACTTGCTTAAGATGCGGGGCCCTACAAATTTTCCTTATGCCTTGGGCAGAGCATAGGAGTTTTTTTTAAAAGCAAAACAAATAAGATTACTCTTTAATGAAAGTGATTTCTAACATATACATGACAATCCAGTTGTTGAGTGTTTGACCTACGACCTTTTGGTACACGAGATACACCTCTTCAAAGGAACTACTTTCTTCTCCCACAACACAAACCAAATCATCATTGAGATGCCCCGTGCTGGTGAAAGTGGCGGGTAAGGATGGAATATGTCTCTTGTCTTCACGTCCATCTATTTTCCGTTGGTTTATCTAATGAGAATGGAATCCCAATCCGAATCTATCCTTGTTAACTGGTAGCTCAAGTACCCTATCCCAACCTTCGGGATGTCCTGCCTCTATCATCGTTTTCATGTCTTTCCATAAAGCCAGGGAAAGTTCAACACTTTGAGATTCCTTCGCCAAGGGAGCCATTTCTACATTCACAACCTCGAATGCTTGAAAAAGAGTTTCATGGATCTCTCCTCATGCTTCAATATAGAGAAAAGATGCCAAATGGCCTACCATAACGTCCTCATCCCCTTCTACCACAACTAGTTTACTGCCAATCATGAACTTCAGCCTTTGGTGGGGGCTTGAGGTTACCGCGCCAGCCGAGTGTATCCATGTACGTCCCAAGAGACAAATATAGGCAGGGTAGATGTCCATTACATAAAACATAATGAAGAAAACATGAGGCCCAATCTTTATAGGGAGGTCAACCTTTCCCACCACTTTTCGTTTTGAATCATCAAAAGCTCTCACTATGACTGAGCTCGACTTCATCAGTAATCTTTTGAAGTCAGCTTGGGCAGTGAGATCTTGGGTAAAACGTTCAACAAATAGCCAATATCCACTAACACTCTTGATAAAATTGTGTCTACATATTCAATTGATATGTGCAACACCATGTTGTGGTTCCTACCCTCAGGTGGGAGTTCATCATCATTAAAACCCAAACAACTACTTATAGAAATGTTGGCGACAACAACTCCAAACTGATCCTAAAATATATCTTGTGGGATATGTGTTGGCCTTAAGAACTTCATAAGTTCCTCTCTATGGGACTAAGAACTCATTAGTAATGCTAGCATGGAAATCTTTGAAGGTGTTTGGTTGAGCTGGTCAACTACCTTATAATCGCTCTTTATGATGAGTCGAAGAAATTCTTCCACTTCATTTCCAGGAGTTTTATTATGAGCCACATTTTGTCCCTGATCATTATTCACCACCTGTTTACCTTGAGCCTTGCTTGAAGATTCATTGTTATTATTGTCCAGGGGAGGCACTGATGCAAATACCATACCACTTCGAGTTATGCCCCCTGTTCCAAAAATGTTCACATTTGTTTCCTTGGAGTTCACCTGTTCTTCTTCTACTTTCTGTCCATAGATATATATTGTAAAGTCATGATTCCACGGTATTGCTATCGTGCTTTCAAAGGGGAATGAAGATGGCACAATAATGGCAAGCGGCGTAATCAGATGTGTTATTGCAGGAATCAGAATCAGATCATAAGGAATCTCAAACTGTACAAGAGTTGAATCACAAGAGATCTCAAAAGTAGCCACTTCATTCATAGTAGACAACTCTTATACTAACACAACCCCTTGGTCTATCAAATTCAGAACACCAGCCTTTAACTCCTCACATACTTGAGGATTTATCAAGCAATTTTTACAATTAACACCACAACCGGGCCATACCGTGTTCATCAGCAACAACTCCTTGATAACATCCAACAAATTTTTTATGTTGTCCATATTAGACACCAACTTCTTTCCTCCACATTCTTCTATCATACTCACCGAAGGACCAGTGTGAGGTGGCATAGGATTGTTGTTAATGTTGGGACCATTCGGCATGAACGTAATGGCCTTAACACCAATTAAACCTTGCACCTTGAATTTAAGCGCTTGGTAATTCTAAATCGTATGTCCAAGTGCCCCTGAGTGGAACTTACAATGAATATTGGCATCCTACCCGAGAGGAATAATGGTTGGAGGTGCCAACTCTCTTAATTGTATAACAAACCCTTGAGAAGATATTGAAGTAGACGAACATAAGTTGTAGGGATAGGATCAAACTTCCTCTGAAGCCTTCTCTATCTTGGTTAGCCTTACTGATAATATTATTGCGGTTGATGAGCGTATGGTTGTTGGTATGGAGGTGGACATTGACCGACATTCTGCTATGCAGGAACGACAAAGGGTTGTTGTTGATACAGGTTAGGTGTCACAGAAACTACTTGTTGGTAAGACGCCTGATACTCTTTTCCCTTCGCTTTAGTGATTGATGCTTTATTAGCTTCTCCTTCCTTTTTCTTGGTAAACCCAGAAAACGACTTCCTTGCCCCAATAGATGAACCCGTTGCATTCTGAATTTTTCCATTTTCCAAACAGTTCTCGATCCTTTCACCAGCAATCACCAAATTTGGAAATCCAACCGAAGTACTTCCTATCAGCTTTTCCAAGTAGGGCCCGTGGAGGGTACCCATGAACATGTCAACGAGCTCCTTCTCAAGAAGAGGGGGTTGGACTCTAGGTGCCAGCTCTCTCTATCGTTGGGCGTACTCTTTAAACGACTCATCATTTTTTACGTCAGGCTTTGGAGTTGGATCCTATTTGGAGCCATATATGTATTATACTAATAGTGTTTGAGGAATGCCTCGGTCAGTTCCTTCCAGGTTCAGATGGATGTATTCTCTAACTGCATGTACCATTCCAATGAATCCCCACTGAGACTATCTTGGAAGAATGCATGAGTGGCTTCTCATCATTGGAATATACAACCATTTTCCGACAGTATGCCCTGATGTTGATTCTAGGCTAGCTGATCCCCTTGTACTTTTCGAATTCGGGGACTTTGAACTTAACAGGTACTTGGATGCTTGGTACTAGGCACATTTCAACAACATCTAGCCCAAAAGTATTGGACCCCTATATTGCCCTTATTTTCTCTTCATACCTTATTTTCCATCTCAACATTTGCTAGTCCAAAGGCATCAAAGACTGACTCATCCCTCAGAACAAAGAAATCATCATCTTAATTATCCACCTCAATGACGGGAGGTCTGAAAGCGGGTACATCTTTTGGATTCACTGGACCTTTTCCCACAAATGGGAATTACACACAGGTGTTCCTACGGGGGTTTGCACAACAGGAGTGGCAGGTGTAGGAGTATGCGTGTTGGTAGTAGCAATGTGCAGGTTGGCTTGAAGAATTTCCTCTTTACCTCTAGCAATGGCCTATTGGCCTCTGGCCACAACTTGTATTGACTCCACCAGTTTCCCCATATGTGCGTGCATGTTAGACATCTCTTCCCTTAAGACAAACTGATTCTGTTCTAGCTGGTCCATGAGTGATCTTTGATTGCTTCAAGTGTAATATCGATGTTAAGAAGTCAGTTTGCTGATTCTGGATAGAAAAATGCCAAGTGGTAAGTTTCTTGTTTTACTTTTATGTTATGTAGAATGATGTATGGATGTTTTGTTTTTTTCTTCTTTTTTTTTTCATTTTTTTTATGGGAAAAGCTCTTAGTTGTCGTGTTATTTATCACAAGGAAGGTTTAAACATTTGGCATTGCAATCAAAAATAAAAGCACACACAAGGTGGAACATAAAAGCCTTACTCATTCATTCTTTTGGGAAACAAACAAGTACAAGGAAATTGAAAAGACAAACTTCTTGAATTGGAAATAACCGCAAATTACAAATCAACCCTAAAATTAACCCCTTGAATCCTACGAAGTGCTTAAATGTCAATGATGAGCGATGCCATAGTCTTATTGCAAAACTTCATGAAGTCAAAAACCTCTTGGGGACATGATCAGATCTGCCTCCTTTAGCTTCTCGGGGAAGTCTTGGAGGGAAAAGTTTATCAGCACAACCATACTTGCATAATTGTTTTTCCAATTGGTGTAGAGAGCTTGCAAATTCATGATAATACCATCCATTTGAGCCATAACAGCTTCTCCCCTTAGGAACTTGTCTTCCCAATACTTGCAGTCGTTCTTCAACTCTTGGTAAGCTTGATCATAAATCCCATTCTTCAGATTCTTGATTTGTTCACAAGATATCCCTAGTTAGAATTTATCATGCATATACCCTTGGTGTATCTTCTCCTTTTCTATCTTTTCACAGGATATATGATCCTTACATTCCTTGACGATGTTCCTTAGTTCCAGGATTTGAGCCTCATAGTCTTCTCTGGCTGTTTACTTCATTGCGTTGGACAATTTAACAATCTTCTCTAGGTCTTTGAAAGTGCGCCAAGCTTAATCTAACTCATTATTTCGGGTGTTAAGCTCAAAATTGGCTTCTAACAGAGCACCACCAACCCATTTTTTCTTACCTTTTTCATCTTTTAGCCTCTTCTTGTTATTTTCGAACTTCTCCTTGATTTTCTTACTCTTATCTTCCAAGTCTTCATTTCTTTATTTTGCACGTTTGAGATGAACTCGCAACTGAGTTTTCTCCAACTCAAGTTATTTAATCTTATTAGTAAGCTTATCAACATCTTCTCATAAGATTGTCTCAGGTTCTAGTACTGGAAAGGAAGAATGAGAACTCGAAGAAGAAATGGATCTTGACTATCTGAGCTATTTTCTTTACCCACTGGACATATGGTTATTTGGCTATGACATTCTTCTTTCCCCGTTCTTGACCAATTCTGACGATCTTCGTCCATGCTTTTCTCAATTTCCTTATAGCTGGATTGAGCAGATCAACATCATTGATGATGAATGGCACAAAGTCTTTATCTTCGAGAGGACTAATCATTGCATGCCCAAATTTCCTTTTGAATAACATAGGGTTATAATTGATGCAACCATGTGTCCCT
Source organism: Lathyrus oleraceus (assembly GCF_024323335.1). Taxonomy (NCBI): domain Eukaryota; kingdom Viridiplantae; phylum Streptophyta; class Magnoliopsida; order Fabales; family Fabaceae; genus Lathyrus; species Lathyrus oleraceus. Next base: position 139,534,531 of record NC_066583.1, on the reverse strand, counting down.
ATCAAAGGTACATTAGGAAATCCTCCATATTTTAGTATGACATTTTCAGTTTCCCACTCTCTTTTGTACCATTGGACAGAACCGACAGAGAGAGAAGCAAAGCTTTGAGGCCAAGCGAGACCTTTAGAGACAAAATGACCCTTTTGAGGCATATGGATTATCATCCATATATGCAAGAGCAAAGCACAACAAAGGAAAGTATTACTTATCTTCTCATGACGAGTGTGGAAAGTATGGTAGAAATCTACTAACAGGAAATGCACTGGATTGCCAGCCAAGAAAATCTCTATTGCCAAATGATCTACTAAATTGTCAATGTTAGGGATTAAGACAATTCCATAAATCAAAAGTGCCCAGACTGCACCACAGGATTCACACTTATCTTCTTTAACAAACTTTCAAGCTTGGTCTTCCAAGTACTTCCTTGTGAACCCTTTGACAACACCCTTAAGAGCCCAATTGGCCACCACTTCAATTGCATTAAGACCCAACACTGAGGCTAACTTGGACATAGTAAAGTCTTCTTCCATCTTCGGGAAAGGATTATGATCTTTGATAGGTTGATCTAAAATCCTCTTGAACTCTTCCAAGGTTGGAGCTATTTGAAAGTCGGGAAAAGGGAAACATCATAGAGGGATATCATAATACTGAGCAAAGGTGGTGAGAGCTCCAAAGTCCACTTTTCTGTCAATAGATCCAGAATATTCCTATAGGCTGCATGGAACTTGTTGTGCTTGATAGGTGTCACCCTAGAACTCAAGTATTTCAGACTATCAATTTGAGGTTCCTTGTACCGGAAGGAGAATGTGTTTTTCCTAGGAGGAGGATTCATTATTACTTTGGCAAATGTTCGTGTGTATTCCTGCAATGAACACAAGATACTAAGAGCTTTGTTTTTGTGATTATGTTTATGATGCATGAATGCATGAATGTATAATTATATGTGGATTGAACGATACTCAAGCATGGTCTCATAAGTATGAGGTACAGATGAAACATATCACTGATTGTCTTTCAAACAGGGATTTCAACAGATATGATCTAAGGTTTAAAACAACAGGGACCCTAGAGTCATGGATTTTCCTAATTGTTTTATGCTTATGACAAAAGCTTGTCGATCAAAAACTCCATAAAATGAATGCATTATAGGTTAGGTCTTCATACTTATCCTTGTGAGAAAAGTTTCTCGAGGACTAGTACTATGTGACCACTGACGTTGAGTTATAGATACTTATGTTGTTCCTCGACTGTTTGCCACTTATGTCAATTTACTTGTTAGGCGTCAGCTCCATGAATGAAATCTATTATGAGTGGGGTCTTTTTACCTACCCTCATGAGAAAATATTCTCGGGGACCCCCACTACATGACCACTGTTTCTAGTTGGCCAAAGATTCAAGGTTCTATAAAGGTCCTTAGAGTCAAGGATTCCAATGAAAATATTGACGCTTACGCCAAAAGCTTTACGGTCATTAATATCCTCAAAAGAATCTACTCTAAGAGAGGTTCTCGTATCGACCCTTACGATAAAAGCTTCTCAGTGGCCCATACTACTCAACCTCTCCTATCTTAATTTTACTCTCTAGATAGAGGTAAAAAGTCTTTCCCACAAGGTTTTTCTTGCAATAAATAGTATCCATTTCGTACCTCATCCTCAAAGATCCATGTAGCAGATAAGATAATGTCAACAAAAACAAATAAAGCAATTAAATATCAAGCTAAAACAAAACAATAAACACCCACACATGCAAAAAAAACAACCTAGACTATGCTTGACTTGCTTAGGGAAACAGTGTCCTCAGCAGAGTCGTAAGTTGTCACTACGCGCAAAATGATCCTCGAAAAGTACACAGAGTTGCCACCAGATTTTATTTATTACAAAAAAAAAAGGAAAAGGAAAATAATCGATAAAACCCTTTAAAGAAAAATAAAAATGGTCTCGCAACCATATAAGGGTTCAGAAGTCGGTGATACAATGGGAAAGTATTAACATCCCTCACATCCACCATACTCAATGGGAACCATATAAGTTGTCTACATGAATGGGTGTTTATCTATATTAATGCTTATTTGATATCGGGGAAAAAATTTATTATTATTGTGCTCGCCAAGGATTGAGGCCCTTGTGCCTATGCATCATTTATCGTGAAATCAAGAATTAGAGCTCCAAAGTTCGGAGTAGAAAATGATTGTTTGTTGGTTATTTTTACCTTGAAAAAGGGTTTTCGGAGTGATGCCCCAAGACGCAAAAAATAAGTTTGATGAATTGATGTTGATTTTAGGTTTTCGAAAAGAGATTGTTTTTTATTAGAATTGCACTAAAGACTATGGATAGAGGTGAATATTTCAGACAACCAAGTCAAACGTCTTGTGTCCAAAATACTCAAAGTAAGGGTAGGAAAGCCCAATTTTTACTCATTCTTACTCAAAGTAAGGGTAGGAAAGTCCAAAATATTTAAGGCTTATGGCATGCAACTTTATTTTTATGTTTATCGTGTTTCAAATTTAGTTGAGAAAAATGCCGTCGGATGTTGGATCAAGGGTTTATTGCTTATTGATTTGAAATGGTAAGGTCGACCTACTTCCTAAGAGATCAAAAGGAAAACAAAGGAGTGAAGTACAACAAAAAGGGGAAGGGGTACATGGAAAATTACAAAGGGAATAAATAGGGAAATAAAAGGGTCTCATTGTAAGGTAGTCCAAAAGAATGCCTTGTATGTGCAAAGTAACATATGCTTTCAAGTGGATAATAAGCTTAAGAACATGTCTCCCTAGGTTAGTGCCATGAATTCCATTCTTACAATAAAAGATTACAAGTCTATTATGAAACTCCAAGTTGAAGCAGTAGGTCAAAAACCATTATCCAAGGTCCAAATACAAGGGTTCTAACAAGTCCTCTAAGTCCAATATTAGGTCACAAATGATACATATTTTTGATTTTTTCATTTTATCATATTTTTGTTCTTTTTGATTATGTAAAGCAATAAAGAAATGACAAGAAATAAAATGGCATAAAAATAAAGGATGTATGAGGTGAGTGGATGATGATGAACATAAATGTAAAGTGCTTGGAAATAAAATGAACAATAAAAGTAAACTGTGGAAAGTAAATTGCGAGAATTTAAATGGCGAAGAAATAAAGTACAAAAATAAAAAAAAGTTAGAAGTTAGTAGTTAGTGACAAAGTTATAAAAGGTGATCACCTAGGGATTTTCTATCCACAAGTCAAATGACTCAAAATATAGCGTATTAAAGGATAACCTATAATTGATTCAAAGTTTCAAAAATGATACAATGATCATTTATCAATATGTTCGAATAAAAAATGATTGAATCGATCGAAACATCCATCTATCAATGATTTGAAATGTGGAAGATTTATCAGCCAAGTAACCACATAAGATAAACAAGAATTAGCATAAAAATAAATAAAGAGTTAATGGTTAGTGATTAGAATAATCAAATTGGGACAATTTAGCGTTATGTCAAGCCACAATTTATGTGCTCAAAATATGCTAGAGAAATAACATAAAGTTATTCTCCTAAAACATGTAATACAATGGGAAAAAATAAAAGCAAAAAAAATTCAAAAGAATAACATAAAATAAATAAGCACATGATAAAAATTGAGTGCAATTAAACAAAAATAGTTGAAAATATGGTAGCAAAGGTTTGAACCCAAGATATGGTGGTTGGGAGACATTGGTCTCGTCCGCTCCACCATGTCCAAATACTTGTCATTTTTATGCAACCAATGATATAAATAATATAAAAAACAGAATAAATGAAAAAAATGAAAAATGAATAGAAATCAAACACAATATGTTTTCATGAACACCACGTTGTTCATCTTCTCATGCAAATGAAAAAAACAAAGAAAAAAAAACTCTAAAAAGTGAAAACCAAACAAACTCACTTGTCTTAAAGTTGATTCAAATCCCTCTCAGAAAAACAACCCATGAATAAACACTCATTTTTAAACACAAAAATATAAACAAAATGTTAATGAGTTTGAGTTACAATCATTACCAAATGTGCGATATCAAAACTAAGTTGTTGTGGTGTTGAGTTTGAATATCAAGCAAGAGGTTTGGAAAAAATGTGGCTATGGTTGAAACTTAATGAAAGGGGCTGAGTTATGAGTGTGGAGAAAAGATGGATTAGGATAAAATAAAATGAGAAGAAAGTTGTGGGTGGTGGCTTGAAAAGGGGTGATTGTGTGAGTTTGGGTTTAGGTTTTTAGAGAGAGAGCTTGAGTGTGTTTGGAAATAACTTCTAGGAGCTGCTAGCTTATCCAAATGAGGGGGAATAATGTTTTATTTATAGAGCAAGCATGTGGGTTAATGTGTGTAAAAATGGGATTCACTTTGTGTAAAAAAAATTGAAATTACTCCTGTTGTCCGTGCAGGTGTAATCGGTTACCAGGATTTGGATAATCGGTTGCCCATACTAAAATTTGCCTTGGAAGTCTGTTGAGAGCAGGTGTAACAGGTTACCATAATTTGGGTAACCGGTTACCAGTGCAGAAAATGCCCCTGGACGCTTGTTTAAAGGAGGGTGTAATCGGTTACCATAATTTGGGTAACCGGTTACAAATATCCAAATTTGGATTTTTTGCTATGTTATGATTTTTATTTGAAGTGCCATTAAGAAAACCCTAGTTTTTTCTCAGGTATAATCACCATGCCTTGAGTCCATGTAATATGCCTTTGGTTATGAATGTAAAAGCAAATGTGGGGATGAAATTGTGACTGTATGGATGTCTAGTAGGGTCATGGACCAGATGAAAGTTGTATAGGACATGGTAAATTTTGGTGTATGACAACACACAATATGGGTGAATCATGTTTGCATTTGATTTAGGCTCTCTTCAGATTTCGTTCCAAAGAGTTCATACTCATGGGCAAATATGCACAACCTTATCCTCTTTACCTCATTAGCTCCTTCATGGTTAATTTGGAGGATACTGCACATTTATTTTGCAGTCTCGTGGTGGGAAACTTACAAAAATTCATCAAGATCGGGAGTGATGGTGATAACAGTTTTTGCTTTCAAACTGTGTTGCACATTATCTCGGTAATTAACACTGTACTCTTTCTTGTGTGTATCTTTAATGAACCTTTGTTTAATAAGTTATATGTTATTATTTGAGTTTAATGTCTTATTTTGTCTAAGGAACTATAAGACTTTTTTTAGATGGAAACTGAGTCCTAACTAGAGATTTTCACATCCAATTAATAATATTATGGGAGTGTTATGATTGCTAGAAATAGGACATGAATAACTTAGGGTAGCTAAGGGTTCCCTTAAGACAAAGTGAGTTACATGGAAATGGATTCGTTGAATAATACCTTGTAAATTTGTTCCAACTTAAAACCCTTTGCTTCATCCAATTTGATCTTTATTTTGCAGAGAATAACCTTGTGGGATTTATATTGACCATTAGATTAAGGGTGTTTGAATAAGAAGAACTTGGTTTTGATTCCTAAGTGTTAGAAGAATTCTCTTAATATTGAACTAGTGAACTACATGCCATTATTTGAGAGCATGCATTTTGGTAGTTCAAACATATAAATGATTTATTTCCAGTAAAACCACCATACTATGTCGGCAGTGATCTTTGAATTTTTTTTGCTTCTATCACAACTACAAGTAATACTTTTAGTTTCATTGGGGTCGGAGGGAATGGTCTCGGAATGTTAACTTCTCACATATGTAATAGCCATGGAAAAGTCATTATATGAAGTAACTTGGTTGGGACATTGTGTAGATCTTAAAATTGTTGGCATATGTTGCATTTGTTGATGAAGTTTGCATTGTCTTTTAGCATATTGGGTGAATAATACCCATCCCTGAATAATCTATTTGCCAATTCTTTTCTCGTTATATGGAATTCAAAGACACCTTCATACACCTCCATTAATACCAGAGTCGTTTGTTGGATAAGTGACTTCAAGCATAAGAGTGGGGAGCGGGTGGATTTTGGTATTCAAAATTTGTGATTTATTTAACGATTGTATTAATTAAAAATAACTTTGTGGTATTATCCATAAAAAAAACAAAGAGAAAATTAGCGGGAATAAATAAGACGGTAAAGTAAATAACAAAATCAAAAGAAATAGGGTTCGAGAGATGACACTAGAAACTTATTCAGGTTCAGCCGAATGTTGGCATAATTTTGTCCCCAAGAGAACTTCTTGAGATTTCACTATAATATTGAGCCTTTACAGGTTATTCCCATGAACCTTTGAGACATACAAATTGATAGACTTTACAATGACTTATTCCCCCACGAACCTTTTATTATTATTATTATTATTATTATTATTATTATTATTATTATTATTATTATTATACTTTGAATTTAAAAAAACTTAGTTATTTTGAAGAACTTATACAAATCAATTGAAAGCACCTTATCAACAATGTCATAATTTGTTTTCATAAGTTCTCCAGCAAATAGTCTCATAAAACTATGATACTAGGTAAGCTTAGAAAAGTCCATGTAGGACCGTCTTTGAGGGTGTGCAAGGTGACCTAAGCACAAAGCCTCACACTTTTATGATTAAGTTATGGTAAAAGGCCCCTTATACATCTATTTGAAGTTTAATTTACGGTTGAATATGTCCTCTTAAAAAAATTCACAACTTAACTGAAGTTAACTTCAACTTCTTACACAAGGCCTCTCAAAAGTTTTAGACAACTCTTAGTCCATGCAAAAAATACTTTTCTCTCAATAATATTTTAGTTTTTTAGTCTATTTAAATATTAGTTAAACCCTTATTTACATATGTTCAAATGAAATATGCATTTAAGTAGGTTAACAAGCCAACCAGACATTTGAAAAGACCATACTCATGACTAAAACTAAGTCAATGACAAGCTACAAATCAGACTTAAGTTTTAAATATTTTTAGAGATACAAATTTAGACTTGACAAAGCCTGACTTGATCAAGCTTATTCCAACCCCTTATTGATAATAGTGTCCTATAATAGTGACTTTAAAACATAAAGTGAGATGAGTATCTAACATAATACTGATTTTAAAACATGAAGTGATATGAACAACGAACACATATTAAAATACTCGATTATTCTTCAACCCAAATTCTTTATGTATTAGACACTCTTCACACTAGAATAAACGACTATAAACAATGTGTAGGGCCGACCCAAGGGCAAGGCAAACAAGGCCATTGCCTCAGGCCTCACTATTTGGGTTAAAAAGGGCCTCTGAATAAAATGGTTAAGTAATATATATTAGGAATTTCTTAATGCACCATATATATTACTAGGACACCATATGAAAATACAAAAAATACCCTGGGTGCACCCTGAGTAAATAGAATTCTAACTTAGCATTAAAAAACTCTGAAGGTGCATTTTCAAAATTGTTTCAGAGATGCATCTTTGGACGATATTGAAGCTTAAATCGCGCCAGAACCTTTATCCTTTCTCATTTATAAAAAATCACAACATTTTCTCAGACTCTCTCAAAGCTTCTTCCATCAACCAAGTCCAAAATCAAACGACAAATATCAAAGGTTCTTCAATCATCATCAAGTACATCAAATACATTATTCAATAAAAAACTAAACTCTAAATTTGTAAATTTTTCATGTTTTGAAAAGTTTGTGTTTTTGTATAAATGAGTAGAAGTTGATGATTTAGGTAATAAACGAGTAGAAACTTCATGAATGATAGTTTATACATACTGTAGAACATGTTTGATGGTTAAAAATAGCGATCAACCCATTATTTTTGGGGTTTGGTGGTATGCATTAACATCATTGATAGACCTTAAGAGTTGCATAAAATTCCGGAGATGCATCTCCGAAATTTCTCAACATTTAGATTCCCAGTTCTCGGAGATGCCTCTTCGTAAATTATCAGTTTATTTTTTTGTTTCTTTTCTTGATTGTATGGTTTCTTGTACTAATTGTCTTATTTACTTAGAGGAATTATGGCTAATAGAGACTACATACTAAGGCATGAAAGGATTGCACAACATGTATCAGTGTAGAGGGAGAAGAGTCAGGTGTTAGAGGCTCATGTTCACTCTAGCCATGTTGAGGCATCTACTTCTGGAGCTCATGATTATCCATTTTCTTCTTACCTTAGGAGACGAGTTTCATCCACCTATGCATCCCTGCCTCCATCCGCCCGCAGGCGATAAGTTTCACCTATTCAAGCACCGGAGGTACCTGAGTCATCGGTCGTACCTAAGGCACCAGTGCCACCCAAAGGACTAGAGGGACCTCGTGCTGAGGCGCCAGTTCCACCTCCAGACGATGAGTTAGGTTAATCTCAAGCTACTGAGGATAATGAGTTAGTGCCACCTTAAGCATTTGTAGGAGGTCTTGTATAGCTGTCATTGTTGCCTCTATACCCAGGCCATACAGCCAGACATATCTGAGATGGAGATGTAAAGTTAGTTGGATTCATTATTTTTAAATCATGTTTATTATTATATTACAAGTTTCTGATATAGATTTATTTTTTTGCAGGACCGTGATCCGCTAAAGTTTATTAACCATGGGCGGAAGATTACTAGCTTGCCTCAACCAAATGAGGAGTGATTTCAGGCTACTTTTTACCTATCTAGAATGAATGACATGTGCATCAATAGTTGTGTTACGGTCAACCACGTGATGCTTAATGCATTCATGGAGAGACGACACACCGGGACCTCATTATTTTATCTCCCGCTTGGTGAGATGTCTATCACACTAGATGATGTATCGTGTTTGCTACATCTTCTAATAAGGGGGAAACTTCTAGATCATAGGAGGATTAGCAGAGACGAGGCACTCAATATGATGGTAGAATATTTGGGAGTTGACCCATAGGATGCCATGTTAGAGTTTGAAAACACCATAGGATGCCATGTTAGGTTTGAATTCTTGAAAAATTTATATACATATGAGATTCTTAGAGCTTGAGAGTCTAGATGCGATGACAAGTAGGTGGATCCCCATAGAGCATATGTTATGAGAGAATACCTGTTATATTTAGTTAGAACTACATTTTTTGTTGACAAGAGTGCAAATTATACATATGCCGTCTACCTACGGTACTTCGAGGACTTGAAGCGGATCTATAAGTTCAAATAGGGGGTCGCTTGTTTGGTCAAATTGTACTCGAAGTTATCTGAAGGTTATACGTGGAAGACAAAGGAAGTTACATGCATCATTACACTACTAACAATAATATTTATTGGTCTTTTAATGTTTCTGTGTCATTTTAATTGCATTTTTGTAATGCCTTTACTGATGATTCATATGCTCCAACATTTTTCAGGCTTGGATCCTCTAGAATTTCCTGCACATCTCCGACTGGTTGTGCGTACCGACTTATAATGTGGATATGTCATGCACTTCTTCATTTTCCCCACTTAAACGGAACTAGGCGATAGAGTTGTTCAGAGTTTATCTTGACTGCTTGGTTGCCGAAGATATGTATATCGATCACCATGAGACGCGGCCATTTGATGACATAGTGTTATACTCTAGATGGTTGGCTTGCTACTCACATCTCACATTTCCTATCTGCTTAAGCGCATCATGTGAAAATTCGGCTACACTCAAACTATTTCCAGACACCCTGTTGTCTCTGCTCCTCCTGTTATGACATGTAAAGTGATAGATGTTATGCTTGATGATTATCTTAGTCATCTGGTACCGGAGGAGGAACGAAGTACCATAGTTGAGAGCGACTAGAGCTATGTCGACGAGTACATCAGGTGGTTCTTCAGGGTGTCACATTTGGATATGGTGCAGGCTGCTCCATGAGATCCATAAAGGCCAGCTCATTAGGTGATACTAAAGGAGGAGCAAGCACAATTAGATCATGCTCATGATATCTTTCCTAGATGTTGTCACATAGTGGAGATTGGGTTGGCAGAAAGTGATAGAGGTATCTTCTCTGATGGGTCTGAGGTGAGGCGGGTCCTAGATGCTATTATGACGGAGGCACGAGAGGCACTGATGTACTGGAGAGAGCGTCTCAGTACAGGGGGTAGTGGATGCCAAGAGGAACGAGGAGTTAGAGGAGTTGTAGTCTGGCATACACAATAGTATATAGTATGTGTACTTTGGATTCATTATGGATTTTATTTTATTTTCAATTTATTCTACTTTACCTTGTATTTTGAATTTATTTATATGTCATTTTGGACCATCTGGATTTATATATATCATTTTTTGTATATCGATTGTATGGTTTAAATCTCATCATATAACATGGTTCTTAATATTTATAAATCATCACTTTCATCTGCATAACCATAAAACAAACATAGCATGCACTATTCTGATAGGGCGCGAAGATGTATCTCCGTAAACCCTAAACGTAGATGCATCTCCAGAATAATAAACATGTAAAATTCCTTTCAGAGTGGAATGCATGGTGTATGTTTTAAAATATTTTGGAGATGCATCTACGGATTAGTTAACATTTGGATTTTAACAAGGTGCATCTAAAGATGCATATCTGAAATCTAATAGGCATTTCAATTTTTCATAGGGTGTTTTTCCACCCCATAGAATGAGATAAGAAATTCTCTATATATTATAGAAAAATCACCATTATCATATGTTTCCTAGTAGTTTAGTAGTAGTTTAGCAGTAAGGATTATTCCTTAATGTTAGCTATTCGATCCCTTCTTTTTCCATTTTGGAGTCTTAATCTTATCATTTTTTTTCTATGTGCATTTTCATCAAATCTTGTCATTTTTTTCTGTGTGCATTTTCATCATTGAGGTCTTTGATCTAAAAATATACAAATGTTATAACTATTCTTTTATTTTAAATTTTTGTAAATATTTTTTTAAATAAAAAATGTAATTAACATTAAATTAAGTAGTTATATCTATGTTTAATTTTTATTTTATTTTAATAAGTTATCTATTTTTGTTTGGTCTTAAAAAATTTAACTAAGATTTATTATTGTTTCCACATGAATAAAAATAAATATTTTTAATGAATAATTTTAAATTAATTTTTTAAAATAATAATTTCCTTTTATTTTAATTTTTAATATATATATAAATATAATAAGTAATTATATTTATTATGTAGCTCAAAAAATACATAAATTTAACCAGTTTAATTCACGCTATTAAGATATTAAAAACATATATGATTTTTTTAGTTTAGTTTAAGGATAAATTGATAAATTTGATATGTTTTATAAACTATTAATTAGTTTTATATTATAAAAATAAATTTTAAGAAATTTGTTGATAGTTTTTTTTAAATAAAATAATAACATAGTTTGTATTAATATATATTTCATTTTAAAAATTTCTATTTAAATTTTTACCTTAGACCTCCAAAGTTGTTGGGTCGGTCCTGACAATGTGTCCAATATATTAAAACTTTTGGGAATTTCTTATTCCACCCTATGGGATGGAAAAACACCTTATAGAAAATCAAAAATGTCCCTCAAATTTCGGAGATACATCTCCGGACGCATTGTGCACCACTTTTATGATGCACCAAACGAGTGTCACCCGATATTAACACAAAAAATTATTCTGGAGATGCATCTCCGAGTATTTTCAACAAATATATTTATGGTTGAGCAGTCTAGTGGATTTCTCGGAGATGCATCTACGGAAGTTTGAGGCGAGATTTTGAAATTTATGTTACCTTTACATGTCAGATATTTCCGGAGATGCATCTCCAGAATAAGTTGATAAAACACTCATATGCATGATCACACAATCATACTTATTTTCTGTAAGAACAAAAAGTGTTCTACAACAGACTCCATGATTTTGATGATAACAAAGGATGAAACCAAAAATGGCACCCTAACGAAAAGTTTCTAAGTGTGCAGGGTTCTAAAGAAAGAAGAAATAAATCTGATGATGTCATCAGATGCACAACAAGATCAGATGCAAAATCTCAAGTATCAAAAGCATCTAAAGTGGAATCTCGTTTCAAGAAGCTCTGACTCTGGACAAAACTACAAAGTATCAGAAGCATCTGAACATGAAGTAAAGTCTAGAAGCTCTGACTCTGAACAAATGCCTCTGTAAATTCTGAAGTTATCAGCGCCATCTGAACTTTCAAGAGATAACATCAGAAGCTAGTTTCTCCAGATACACACAGACTCTAATCAGAATTGTTAATCATGATGAAGTAACGTTTAAGCCAAGTTAAAGTTCTGCAAATGGATTTCCTCAATTAGAAAGAGACGTTAATCTCCACTTCCAAGAGAGAAGATACTACTTGTGGTAAGTAGTCACTTCTAAAAGAAAAAGTCTACTGCAGAAGCTATTAATGGAATGGCGTAACTACATCTCAATATCCAACAGATTCAACGCTACTTCAACTCTACTTCAACTCCTATAAATAGAGAAGAAATCTCATTCAGTAAACACAAGAAATCACTAGCCAAAACTATACTGAAATCATATCACGCTCAAGAAAAACATCTTTGTTCTTCAAAGATTTTCACTAAGCTTTTGCTTATCAAGTGAAAAATTTGTTCTTAAGTTTGTAATATTTGCTTTCTTAGAAGCACTCTAGATTACACATCTTGTATCTAATTTTTATTTGATTTCCTCAAGTGACTCTTTGTAGTCTGTAGACTTGAGAGGACTAAGAGATTTTCTTCTCTCTTAGGGGTTGTTTGTAATCTTTCAAGATTAGTGGATTAAGTCCTTGTTGAAGGCGAAATCACCTTGGCCGGGTGGACTGGAGTAGCTTTGTGTTATAAGCGAACCAGTATAAAATCATTGTGTGATTTCATTTTGCAAAAGCGCTTATTTTTCAAACAATTCAAACCCCCCCTTTCTTGTTTTTCTCACCTTCAATTGGTATCAGAGCTCCGGCTCTGTTATTGATTTTCAAATCAAACACTTAACCGTGTAGAGAGATCCAGTGCGAGAAAAACAAATGGCCCACTCAAATGAGAAAGATTCTTACAATGCCAAGCCTCCTGTTTTTGATGGAGAAAAGTTTGATTACTGGAAAGATAGAATCGAAAGTTTCTTTCTGGGTTATGATGCTGACCTCTGGGACATTGTCACAGATGGATACAAACCTCCAACCTTAAATGGAGCTGAAGTTCCCAGAAGCAAAATGTCAGAAGATCAGAAACGTGAGTTCAAAAATCATCACAAGGCCAGAACAATACTTCTAAATGCTATATCATACAACGAATACGAAAAGATCACCAACAGAGAGACGGCTAAAGATATACTTGACTCTCTGAAGATGACCCATGAAGGAAACTCCCAAGTCAAGGAGACGAAGGCTCTGGCGTTGATCCAGAAATATGAAGCCTTCAAGATGGAAGATGACGAAGCTATAGAAGCTATGTTTTCCAGATTCCAAACTCTTATTGCAGGTCTTAAAGTGCTAGACAAAGGATACACGACTGCAGATCATGTTAAGAAGATAGTCAGAAGTCTGCCAAAGAAATGGAGACCAATGGTTACTGCTCTGAAGTTATCAAAGGATCTGAACAATATCAGCCTTGAAGAACTTGTTAGTTCTCTCAGAAGCCATGAGATAGAACTAGAGGAGGATGAGCCTCAGAAAAGGAACAAGTCAGTGGCGCTGAAGTCCAGACCTGAAAGACGGAAGTCAGACAGAACCAAGGCTCTTCAAGCAGAAACTGCAGACACTGATGACTCTGAACCTGAAGACTCTGATGATGAAGAAGAACTGTCCTTACTAACCAGAAGAGTTAAGCAACTCTGGAAAAGAAGGAACAACAACAACTTCAGAAGATCAAGACCCAGAGGGGATAGATCAGAGTCAACTTCAAAAGGTAAACCTAATAAAGATATTACCTGTTTTGAATGTAAAGAAACAGGTCATTATAGAAATGAATGCCCCAAGCTGAAGAAAGATAACTTAAGAAAGAAAGCTTCAAGAAAAATGCCTTCAGAACAAAGAAGGGATTAATGGCCACCTGGGACGATAGTGAATCCGAATCATCAGAATCTGACTCTGATGAACAGGCCAACGTAGCTCTTATGGCTACCACATCCAGCAGCTCAGATGAAGAATCTGAAGAGGTATTTTCTGAACTTTCTAGATCTGACTTAGAATCATGTTTATCAGAAACTCTTACCTCTCTTCAGAAATTAAAACAAAAAGTTAAAAACATTAAAGGTCTTCTTAAAGCAAAATCTGAAGAGTGTAGTAAACTTGAGACAACAATTCTAACAAGAGATGATACAATCATATCTTTAACGTTAGAAAGAGATGAAGCTAAAACGAAAAACTTAGAATTAGAAGAAGTGTTGTCTCAAGCACCACAAACTTCAAATGAAATTATTTATAAATATGAAGAAGCCTTTCAACAATTTCTGAAGAATGGGATAAATAGGAGTATTATGGCATCCATGATTTATGGAGTAGGTCAGAATAATAAAAGGGGAATTGGGTATGATTCTGATTCTGATAAAACCTCTACCAGTAACCTAATTAAATCGCCTTTTTCATACCACTACACACACACACAAGAACACAAATTTAAAAATGCTAGAAGACCCAAAGTTGTAAGAAACTCTGGGAAAACTAATCTGAAAGGACCCAAGAGATTCTGGGTACCGAAAGATAAGATTATCTATGTTGCAGATATCCTATGCAGCAAAGTTCAGACACCAGTCATGGTACCTGGACTCTGGATGCTCGCGACATATGACGGGAAGAAAGTCTATGTTCCAAAGCCTGGAACTTAAAACGCTGGCTTTGTAGGCTTCGGAGGAGATCAGAAAGGAAGGATCAGAGGCTCCGGAACTATTGGTAATGGTACTCTTCCCTCTATATCTGATGTTCTTTATGTAGAAGGATTAATGCATAACTTGTTATCCATAAGTCAATTAAGTGATAACGGTTATGATGTAATCTTTAATCAAAAAACGTGTAAAGCCATTAGTCAGAACGATGGCTCTGTCCTTTTCACAGGCAAGAGGAAAAACAACATTTATAAAATAAATCTTTCTGATTTAAAAGATCAAAATGTTAAATGTTTAATGTCAGTTCACGAAGAGCAATGGGTATGGCATAGACGCTTAGGCCACATTAGCATGAGAAAACTTTCTCAGCTAACTAAACTTGAGTTAGTCAGAGGCTTACCTAAACTGAAGTTTTCTTCAGATGCTCTGTGTGAAGCTTGTCAGAAAGGAAAGTTTTCAAAAACATCTTTTAAAAAGAAAAATGTTGTTTCTACCTCCAAGCCTCTGGAGCTTCTTCACATTGACTTATTTGGTCCTGTGAAAACAGCATCAGTCAATGGAAAGAAGTATGGACTTGTAATCGTTGATGATTACAGCCGCTGGACATGGGTAAAATTCCTAAGGCACAAGAGTGAGTCTCACTCTGTATTCACCAGTTTCTGTTCTAAAGTGCAAAAAGAATTTGACTCTAAAATTGTTAGAGTCAGAAGTGATCATGGTGGAGAATTTGAAAATAAAGATTTTGAAGAATTATTTGATTCTAATGGAATATCCCATGATTTCTCCTGCCCTAGAACTCCACAACAAAATGGAGTTGTAGAGAGGAAGAATAGGACACTCCAAGAAATGGCCAGAACCATGATCAATGAAACAAATGTAGCAAAGCACTTTTGGGCAGAAGCTGTAAATACAGCGTGTTACATTCAGAATAGAATCTCTATTAGACCTATTCTGGATAAGACTCCCTATGAACTGTGTAAGGGAAGAAAACCCAACATTTCATATTTTCATCCTTTTGGATGCATTTGCTTTATATTAAATACTAAAGAACATCTGAACAAGTTTGATTCCAAAGCACAGAAAGGTATTATGTTAGGATACTCAGAACGCTCTAAAGGCTACAGAGTATACAACACAGAAACCAAAATTGTGGAGGAATCAATTCATGTTAGATTTGATGATAAGCTTGACCCTGAAAAGTCAAAGCTAGTTGAAAAGTTTGCAGATTTAGAGATCACTCTGGTAGAATCTGAGAAAACTCCAGAAGCAACTGTCACTCCAGACTCTGAAGAAATTAAATCTCCAGAAATTCCAAGGAAAGTCAAGAGTCGTAGCAACGTATCTGAAGATTTGATTTTGGGAAACAAAGATGAACCTGTTAGAACCAGATCTACCTTCAGAACTTCTGAAGATATTCCTCTGGGACTAGTGTCTCTGATTGAGCCTACGTCCTGTGATGAAGCTCTTCAAGATAACGATTGGGTGGCAGCTATGCAAGAAGAGTTAGATCAATTCTCCAAGAATGATGTCTGGGATCTCGTTCCTAAACCCAGAGGCACTCATGTCATTGGAACCAGATGGGTTTTCAGAAACAAACTGAACGAGAAAGGAGAAGTTGTCAGAAACAAAGCTCGACTGGTAGCTCAAGGTTATAGTCAACAAGAAGGTATTGATTATAATGAAACTTTTGCTCCAGTCGCAAGGTTAGAATCTATTCGTCTTCTTGTATCTTTTGCTATTAATCATTCTATCAAATTATACCAAATGGATGTCAAGAGTGCATTTCTTAATGGTTATATTTCAGAAGAAGTGTATGTTAATCAACCTCCTGGTTTTGAAAATTCAAACTTTCCAGAACATGTTTTCAAACTTAAAAAATCTTTATATGGACTAAAACAAGCCCCAGAGCTTGGTATGAACGTCTGAGCAATTTTCTTCTGGAACAAAATTTTATCAGAGGGAAAGTTGATTCTACACTCTTCTGTAAAAATCATAAAAATGATCTCATGATATGCCAAATTTATGTTGATGACATTATTTTTGGTTCTGCTAATATCTCTGTTTGCCAAGAATTTTCTAAGTTAATGCAGGCAGAATTTGAAATGAGTCTAATGCAAGAACTAAAGTTCTTTCTGGGAATTCAAATCAATCAAACCCCAGAAGTCACGTACATTCATCAAAGCAAGTACATTAAAGACGTTCTGAAGAAGTTTGACATGACTGAATGCAAGTCTGCAAAGACTCCCATGCATCCAACTTGCATTCTGGAGAAGGAAGAGGTAAGCAACAAGGTTTGTCAGAAGCTCTATCGAGGTATGATAGGCTCTCTTCTCTATCTGACTGCTACTCGTCCTGATATTCTCTTTAGTGTCTGTCTTTGTGCCAGATTCCAATCAGATCCTAGAGAATCTCATTTAACAGCTGTTAAGAGAATTCTTAAGTATCTGAAAGGAACTCCTAACCTGGGCCTGATGTATGAGAAAACATCAGAGTATAGGCTTTCTGGTTATTGTGATGCAGATTATGCAGGAGATAGAATAGAACGAAAAAGTACATCTGGAAATTGCCAGCTTCTGGGAAACAATTTAATCTCCTGGGCTAGCAAAAGACAGTCAACTATCGCTCTATCAACTGCAGAAGCAGAATACATCTCAGCATCATTGTGCACAACTCAGATGCTCTGGATGAAGCATCAGCTAGAAGATCTTCAAATATTTGAGAGTAACATTCCTATCCTTTGTGATAATACTGCTGCTATTTGTTTGAGTAAGAATCCCATTCTACATTCCAGAGCCAAACACATAGAAATAAAACATCATTTTATTAGAGACTATGTTCAGAAAGGGATAGTGACGCTGAAGTTCATTGATACAGAACATCAATGGGCAGATATCTTTACTAAGCCTCTAGCTGAAGATAGATTTCTTTTTATCTTAGAAAATCTGAACATTAAAAATTGCCCTGAGTAAAATTTGGCTCTGAACATGTAAAATGAGACTCTGATAAAAACAAATACACTTCTGCCTCTGACTCTGATACTTCTACCAAGTTAAGAAGATATCTGAGTTAGAAATCTTCAGAAATCCTTTGGTATTCCTGAAGATCAGATACATCAACACGTGGGGAACATGCGTCTAACCCTAGAACTTCTAGACAGCTGTCAAAAGAAATCAAAGGTCAGAACGCTTGAAATCTCCTTGAGCAGTGTGCTTACTGTTGGGATTAGACATTCATTTATTAGCTATAATCATTTTTCCCCCTAGCGTGCAAATCTTGTGTTCTGTTCCAACGCAATTAAATGTGTCGTTTTGCATGTGTTTTTACCCTTAGGTATATAAACACTTTTCTCACATTTCACACACTTATCACTCTCACTCACTCTTAAACCCTAAACCCTCTCTCGAAGTTTTCTCTGCAACTCCTTCAGTTCTTCATCTTCTTCATCAATTTTCTTCATGAATCCTCAAGAGCAAGCAGTTTTTAACTTCTCCCAACAAATGGAAGCCGCTTCTAATCCCCAAACCTCAAACACTCAAACACCCATGGTTGTAGACGTTACCACAACCCCAGTCTACAAAGAACCTCACATTTTGGAACGCGAACAACACATAAACCTTTCAACTCCCTTTGAAGGTTTAGATGTACTGTGTGAATCGCTGGTGGATTTTGAGAACTTAAGAAGAAACGGTGTTGATCTTACTGAAGATCTTCACAAGCAAGGTTGGGAAACCTACTTCAACAGATTGTATGGTCCAATCTATCCTCTTCTGGTGAAAGAGTTCTGGAGATGTGCAGATGCTGATGACCAGTTCATTGTCTCGTTTGTTCTGGGTGTGAAGATTGTCATCACTGAAGCGTCTATTGCTTCCTTGCTAAACATGGAGAAAGCTGGAGGTAAAAGGATTTACAACATTCCTCCAAGGTCCAAGCGCATCACAGAAGTCATTAACCCTACAATCTTCAAAGCAAATGTTGAAGGAAACCCATCTAAGAACAAGGAGCTTCATCAGAACCTCCGAGTTTGGCTGAAGATTATTCTGGGAACAATCCATCATCGTCCAGCCTCCAACTCTTCAGATTACATAAATGCTGATCAGAAATGCATCCTCTACTGTATTCAGAAGGGTATCCCGATCAACCTCCCTGTTCTTCTCTTCAGATATCTGAGGGATTCAGTCAGAGAAACCAGGAATAACATGAAGCCCAGATCCTACATTCCTCTGGGTAGATTGCTCTCTGACATCTTCATTGAGCATGGGCTGGTAGATGCTCTGGAGAAGACCAGATGTATGGATGATCTGGCAATTGACGTTGGAAAGCCTCTGAATGCCAAAAATCTGAGGAGTATGGGAATCATCAAAGACATCAGAGTCAAGCCCACTATGGAAGTGACCTGGGAAGCTCTGAAGGATCAGAGGAAGATGCCTCATGGCCTTGAAAGGTTCTTCAAGAATGAACCCAGAGATGCCATTGCTATCTACCTTCAGGATCGTCTGGATGAAGGCATTGATATTTCTGATTTCCGCCTTGAAGACTGTCTGGACTCTGTAGAAGATTTGGTCAGATACAAAAGAGGTCTTTCTGAGAAGAAGATAGCTGAGGAAGCAAGGAAGGCAAAGAAAGCCAGACTTGGAGAAACCTCTGGCACCAAAGATTCAGCACCTCTGAATGTCTCTTCTGGTAAGTCTATTCCTCCTGTCTCTTCTGAATCTATAATGGCTTCCTCTAACCCTCTCTCCTCTCAACCAATATATACCACCTCTGAAATACCACCCTCAATCACCAGAACCTCTCAACCTCCACCTGTTCTAAAAATTGCTCGTAATTTCACAACAACCTCTGACCCAAATCAACTATATCACCACAGCTCTTCCTCATCCTCTGAATATGAATCACCCCCTTACCTTTCCCCTTCTTCTGACCAAGAGTTATCTGATCATGAGTCCTCTGATCAAGAACACTCTGACCCAAACTCCCCAACAATAGCTGAAATTTATGCTAAAAATTTCGCTCCACAACCCTCAACACAATCTGAAGTAACCTCTCCCCTCCAAACTTCACTTCCACCACAACAAACAACAACCTTACCCTCTGAAACTCAACCATCTGATCCCTTCACCTCTAATATCACTCAACCAATCCTTCCCGCTGTCCCAGAACCAGACTCTGACCCTTTAGACCTAAATCCACTATATGCTTCATCCCCTAGTCTTCAACCAAACACAGATTCTGAACTTCAAGCAGAATCTGAACCTCAACAAACTGAACCTCAACAATCTGAACCTCAACAAACTGAACCTCAACAATCTGAACCTCAACAAACTGAACCTCAACCTCTAAATCTCAGCCCTCAAAACTCTCCACCTCATTCACCTGAACCTGAACCTGAACTTATCATACCTACCCTTGAGGAGGCCATTATACAGGTTGCAGAAGCCTCAGTCCAGAAGATCAAGTCTCTGGCTAAAAACTCTGAAGTAAGTGATGATCCTAAATCTGTTAGGACACACTGGAACAGAGTCATTAGTTGGATGACCTCTGAGTCTTATAGGCTGAAGAGTATCTCTGAACAAGTCAGAAATGGCTACATCAGAGACTCTGAGGAAAGACTCCAAGAGAGACTAGCTAGAGAAGCTGAGGCCAAGAGATTAGAGGAAGAAAGATTGGCTAGGGAAGCTGAAGAAGAAGCTAAGAGGTTAGAAGAAGAACGCCTGGCAAAGGAAGCAGAACTTCTAAGGATTCAGGAAGCTGAAGCCAAGGCTAAGGCAGATGCAGAAGCCCAAGCTGCTGCTGAAGCTGAAGCTCAGCAGGCTCTGATTCAGGGGGAGTCTTCCTCTGCGATCCCTCTGATTCTTAACACTCTGAAGGAGATCAAGCAAGATCAGCAAGAGATCAAGAAAGATCAGAATGAGCTTCGTGCCAGGATGGACAAGCAAGATGCTCTGAACGAAAACATCCAGAACATGTTTGCCATGTTGCTTCAGAGACTTCCTCAACCTCCAAACCCTTAGGCACTTAGGATTTATTTTTGTTTGTTTGCCTAAGTGTTTTTGCTTCTGTCTTTCTTTTTAGCTCTGATATTCTGTTGAATCTAATGTTTTGACTGCTGTTTACCTTTGTGCTTTTCAATGAAGTGTTTTTCTCTTTATTACTCTTTTTTTTTTTTATGCCTTTTTGATTATGCCAAAAAGGGGGAGAAATTATTAAATAGCTCTGATGAAAATTATGTCTAAAACCTTAAGCATTCTGCAACAATTATAGACATAGTTCTGATATAAATAGCTCTGATTAGATAATAGCTCTGATTAAATAACTCTAACATTAAAATTAAGAAATTGCAGAAAGTTTTCAGAAATCTTATTGCTTGGAAAGCTCTGGTAAGAACTTCTGAACTCCCTAGTACTAACTCAGGGGGAGCTTTTGTCTATCTGATCTAATATTTTTCAAGTTTCATCTGATAATTTTATTTGTTTTGTCATCATCAAAAAGGGGGAGATTGTAAGAACAAAAAGTGTTCTACAACAGACTCCATGATTTTGATGATAACAAAGGATGAAACCAAAAATGGCACCCTAACGAAAAGTTTCTAAGTGTGCAGGGTTCTAAAGAAAGAAGAAATAAATCTGATGATGTCATCAGATGCACAACAAGATCAGATGCAAAATCTCAAGTATCAGAAGAATCTAAAGTGGAATCTCGTTTCAAGAAGCTCTGACTCTGGACAAAACTACAAAGTATCAGAAGCATCTGAACATGAAGTAAAGTCTAGAAGCTCTGACTCTGAACAAATGCCTCTGTAAATTCTGAAGTTATCAGCGCCATCTGAACTTTCAAGAGATAACATCAGAAGCTAGTTTCTCCAGATACACACAGACTCTAATCAGAATTGTTAATCATGATGAAGTAACGTTTAAGCCAAGTTAAAGTTCTGCAAATGGATTTCCTCAATTAGAAAGAGACGTTAATCTCCACTTCCAAGAGAGAAGATACTACTTGTGGTAAGTAGTCACTTCTAAAAGAAAAAGTCTACTGCAGAAGCTATTAATGGAATGGCGTAACTACATCTCAATATCCAACAGATTCAACGCTACTTCAACTCTACTTCAACTCCTATAAATAGAGAAGAAATCTCATTCAGTAAACACAAGAAATCACTAGCCAAAACTATACTGAAATCATATCACGCTCAAGAAAAACATCTTTGTTCTTCAAAGATTTTCACTAAGCTTTTGCTTATCAAGTGAAAAATTTGTTCTTAAGTTTGTAATATTTGCTTTCTTAGAAGCACTCTAGATTACACATCTTGTATCTAATTTTTATTTGATTTCCTCAAGTGACTCTTTGTAGTCTGTAGACTTGAGAGGACTAAGAGATTTTCTTCTCTCTTAGGGGTTGTTTGTAATCTTTCAAGATTAGTGGATTAAGTCCTTGTTGAAGGCGAAATCACCTTGGCCGGGTGGACTGGAGTAGCTTTGTGTTATAAGCGAACCAGTATAAAATCATTGTGTGATTTCATTTTGCAAAAGCGCTTATTTTTCAAACAATTCAAACCCCCCCTTTCTTGTTTTTCTCACCTTCATTTTCTACTCTAAATCCTTACCAAAAACTCTCTCATTCTCAATCCACATTTTCACTTCAAATCTTCATTCTTGTGTTTCATCACATCAAAGAGAGCTTATAATTTCAGGTAAAGATAATTTACTTCAAGCCTCATTGCTCACATAAATCCTGTTTTAAGTATGAAAATTGTGCATTTCATTTAGAGTTGTATCTCCATAATCTGTATGAACTCATCTGGAAATGCATCTTCGATATTTGTCTATTATCATTTTTTCAACTCTGTTTACAATATTAGCACATATTGAATGTTTCATTGTAACTGTTTTCATTAGATATGATGCACCCCTATGTTTTCCCCAAATATGTTGTATCTCCAGATTCCAAAGGAGTTATTGTGAAAGCGGTAGATGTTGGAAACCAATTTAAAAATGAGAAATAGTTTAAATTTCGTGATCACATGCTTCAATAGATTCATATTGAGTCCTTCAAACTGGGATTTGGTGTGGTAATCAGAAGGTCCAATAATGGTTCAGATGAAATATGTGCATTTGTTACAATGACATGGGAAAGAAGTGGAAATATAAACCTCCTCTCCGGAATGTTAAACGAGATAACATCAGTTTAAGAAAATGTGAGTGTCCTTTAAGCTGCGTGGTTATATCTTGACAAATAAAAAATGGAGATTTAATATCATATGTGGTTGACATAACCATGACTTGTGTGAAAAGTTAGCCGGTCATCCAACTGTGTGTTGCCTAATGCCAGAAGGGAAGGAATGTGTTTCAGACATGACATTGAATTTGGTTCAACCGAAAAACATACTTTCAACTTTGAAATGTAAAAGGCCATAAAATATCTCAAATATCAAACAAGTATAGAATATTCGGTACCAAAATATTAAGGCGTTAAGGGGGGATATAAGTGAAATGCAAAAACTATTGAAACTTTTGGATGATAAAAACTATGTTTCCAGGTACGAAACGTGCAACGATGGAGTAATCACTAGAGATATATTTTGGACTCATTCTCATTCTATCAAGTTGTTCAACATATTTCCAACTGTTCCCATCATTGATTCAACATACAAGACCAACAAGTACAAACTTTCATTATTAGAGATGGTTGGTGTTACCTCTACTAAGAATACCTATTATGTCGGGTTTGCATTTTTAGAGAGCGAAAGGAGGAGAATGTTACTTGGGCGTTAGAGGTGTGTCAGGCAATGTTGAAGGACCAAGAAGAGATGCCTAAAGTGATTGTTATCGACCATGATACCACATTGATGAATTTGGTTTCAAAGGTATTCTTACTTGTTATGCATTACTTTTTTAGGTATCACATAACAAAGAATGTGAGAAGACAGATTAAACCCGCTGTAGGGACGAAACATATAGAGGCCAAAGATGGAAAAATGGTGAAGGCAAGTGTCATATTGAAAAAAATAATGGATGCATGGAATGTTATAATAAATTCTTCTACTAAAGAGTTATATGTAGATTCCATTATTTATTTATGGAAGGTGTGCAAGAAATATCCATATTTATTGAAATATATTGAAGGCACAATTATGGACCAAGTGAAGGAGAAAATTGTTTATGCATGAACCGATCAAGTTAGAAACCTGAAAATACATCAACAAACCGAGTTGAGTCTGCCCATGCTACATTGAAGATTTGATTAGGAAACAGTAAGGGTGATTTATGTAGAGATTGAGACTCAGTGAGCCAAATGATAAGCAACATATCTCGAGCAGGTTTGAATTATATTTTTCACGATGCAAAATGAGTTGATAATGTAGGCTATAATAGCGTAATGTGTGGTTGCCCAATTGTGAAAACCTATGGTCTACCATGTACTTGTCTTATATAAAAGAAGGTGGAACTTGGTAGCCTAATAAGAAGGGATAAAGTTTGTAGTTATTGGAGAAGGCTTAGGTTTGATGATGATGCTGTCATGAAAGATGGTAAATAGAATATATCTATCTTGACTGAATGGGAAGTGATACAAGAGAGATTTTTGAAAGCCGATGACAATATGAAACTCCACATCAAAGAAAAATTAAGGAAAATTGGTTATCCAGAAACCACTCACTTGAAACCAATATTTCAACCGATAAAAACAAAAGGTGCTCTAAAGAAACTCAAGCCTACATCGAGTGAAAATTCAACATTGTAGTCTTCTTTGTATTTTGAACACGTTGACAAAAAAAAATCGGACTCACTAACTCCAAAATCTAAAAAAAGTTTTTTTTAAAGGAGCTTGCATTAGCAAACCACCTCCTTCACCGCCTCTACCAAAAATTCCATTCGTCGATGAGATGTCAATTTTTATGCACAAATACATTGAGAAGACCATCAATATTGAGGGTGATAGTAATTGCGATTATCGAGTTGTTTCGGCATTACTTGGTAAGGAGGGGATAATCAAACATCAACTTATCCATGAGTTGAGGATCCATAAAGAATCATACACACAACTTTACAAAAAGAAAGAAAACTTTGATGCAACTTATGAGTCTCTCATTCCTTGCATTAGTGGTCTGACACTAGAGGAAAAATGAATGCGCTTTCCTAAAATGAGCCATCTGATAGCAAGTGCGTATGATAAAATGTGTATTGATTTTACAAGACACGGTTTTTCGGAAACCTTTTTTCCACTGTGCACCGCCCCACCTCAAAATCCAAATGATCGTATTATGTGTATTGGGTGACTTTCAAAATCACGACACTTTGTTCAAGTTTATTTGAAACCAGGATATCCTATACCACTTACATCAGTGGAATGAACGACTCATTCAACAACAAAAGTCGATACTTGGTCGAACCAATTTATGGAAATGATGCAAGAGTTTGAGAAATTGAGCAATATTGAAAGAGAATCAAATGCACAAAAGTCAAAGAGGATACCACCCATACATATAGATTTAGCTGGATAAAAATCTTTCGGTTCATTTTAGTTTTTCATCATTAATTAAGTTTATGTAATTGTGTATTAATGTTAATGAAGTGTAATATATACACTTTCAAATATTTTAATACGTTTTGATGTTTTCCAAAAAAAAATCCATTTGTCAAACAAAACACACATATTCTGTTTTCTATCTGGTTCAGGAGAGGTTCCGGAGATATATCTCTAGAATAAGATAATAGGATGGTACCAGAAATGTATCTTCGAAACCAGCACTGATATATGATAGAATTTTTGAGGTCCACATTTGTCTACAACTTCTATAAATTTAGGGGCTTTTGTTTTTTGTTTCATACAAACAGAAAATATCTCTAATGTCACAAATAAATATCATTTGATATGCCGCAGATATCTCATTCTCCAACGCGACATCCGAATAAAATTTTAATCTCAATGAGTACACCACTTTTGTAGATTTGCAATACGAAATGCATAATATCTTACCTTACAGAGATAATAAAAAAATTGTGAAGCTCGAGTACCGTTCCCCGTTAATTAACATCAAAGAAAAGATTGTGTTTAATAACTATGAGCTAAAGACGGACGCATATGTAAAGGCTATGTGGAATATATTTTCCCGTTTCGAAATAAAAGTTTTGACCGTGTCGGAACCGACAATTTAGAGATCGGTCAAAGATATTGAAGCGTCCACATGGATATTGAAATGTAATGTTTGATTTTATGTTAACATCACCTATGTAATTTGATTTTATGTTATGAATGATAATTTTATTTTGTCAAAATACAACTTTCTGGTTTTCTGTTTCTATTTCATAATGTTACGAAGATGCATCTACGGAAAAATTCTAGAGATGCATCTCCGATTCAAAAAAAGACACGCTCCTAGGGCGTCACTCAGAATTAGCCTAGGTTGTATGTGTTTGTGGTGCGTCCGAAGATGCATATCTAAAATTTGGGAGCATTTTAGTATTTTCACGTGGTGCATTAGTAATATATATGGTGCATTAAGAAATCCTCAAGCTTTTAATATATATATATATATATATATATATATATATATATATATATATATATATATATATATATATATATATATATATATATATATATATATATATATATATATATATATATATATGAGTCAGATCAAGTGACATAAATGTGTCAAACTTAGTAACATGACATATCCGATAACTTTTCACCATACATCCGTATACCAAAATTCACCGTTGGATTGAAAGATATTATCACATAGATAATCTCTATAAAATTTAACATCAATCGAAAATCATTTGATATGTCAACGACATGCATAAAAATTAATGTCTTACAAAACTTTGACAAAACCGTTAATTTTGATCATTCTCTTTAACATATCAAATGATTTTTTACTGATGTTAAATTTTATAGAGATGATCTATATGATAATATATTTTAATGCAACTGTGAATTTTATTATATGCATATGTGATAAAGAGTTATCGAATGTGTCATGTTATTAAATTTGACACCTTGATATCATTTGATTATATATATATATATATATATATATATATATATATATATATATATATATATATATATATATATATATATATATATATATATATATATATATATATATATATATATATATATATATATATATATATATCCTCAATTAAACATTCTAATCGATAAAAAATTTAATATAACTAATATAAAGATATTTGTCCATCTAATAATAATGTAATGTGATTAAATAATAAATATTCTATTAGCAAGGACTAAATTGTCTCTTTTTTATATTTATTGTCAATTTGAAAGTGTCTAATTTTTAATTATTGTCAAAACCAAATTATCTTATTATTTTATGACAATGGTTCGTCTACAGTTTAAATGGTTGAAATTTATTATAATCTTACACTAGTTTTTTTAAAACTAAAATGTGTTCACTCAAATTTTAATATGACTTAAATACACACACTTGTAGGCTTAGCTGGTATATATTTAAGTATATACACAAAGGCCACACTTGTTCTTAATGCTGGCACCAACTAGGGTATATGTTACACAAAGATAGTCTCCATCAAAATCAAATGAACGTGAAATGTGACCTACTACAAAACTTCCATTGAAATAAAATCACGCGTGATGGATCCGTTGGCCTTGCAAGATCTGGTTCCCATCCCCTCAAATATTTCTATTCTATTTGGTTTGGTTACATAATTATGTATACTTTGTCTTTTATAAATCAAAATTTATGTCATGGCAGCCGTTGTACCTAAGAACAGCTATAAATTTGCAAATCCAAACAAAAGCCATTCAAGGCCACTTGCCTTTATTTTCCTATATTTGTATTTGTTATTGGTCTATGCGTGTTTGTATATACATGTGTGGGTTTAGACATCTTTATCTTATGGGTATTTGGCACATTTATTTTATGATTTAGAGTGTGATTGAAGCTATATATATATATATATATATATATATATATATATATATATATATATATATATATATATATATATATATATATATATATATAATATATAATATATATATATATATATATATATATATATATATATATATATATATATATATATATATATATATAATATATATATATATATATATATATATATATATATATATATATATATATATATATATATATATATATATATATATATATATATATATATATATATATAATACGATTGAAAATTAGGGTTTCTGAGATTTATATTTTAGATGAAGATTTAGGTAGATTCGATGAACAAATTTGAGGAAAACGAGTTGCAAGAAAAAAATTGTGTTTTTGTATAATTTATTAAAAATAATATTGTTTCGTTAAAAGAAAGAAGAGAGAAAAATGAGTTTTGAGGAAAAAGAAAGAGGCCTAAAGAGGAGGTAAAAAATTGGAAAATTATTATATATTATTATATTAAATAATAAAATTATTTATTATTTATAAATGTTTATCTAAAATGTTAATTTAAAATAGTAATGTGAGTTATCTATCAAAGTATCAACTTAAAAATAGTAATTTTCTATTTACAATGTCAATTTAGAATAGTAATGTAAATTATTACATTCATTTAATAATTGTAATTTTAGTAATATAAATACTCTCTTTGGTTCATGTAAAGATACATCAATTTTCTTTGAGAAATATAATATATAATCCTATTTTCTTCACTCTTTATTTTTTTATTTTGATTCAAATATTCAATGTTGTCAAGTGATTTATAACTAGAGTGAATATTATCGTTATTATTGTTTTACACTTTGTTATAGAAAACTAGTAACTTGTCAAGTGCTCTATAATAAGTGTTGCTATTATTATATAAATTTTGTGCGGAGGTCTAAAATCCCATATGCAAAAACTAACTTTTATATTTAATGGATGTCTAAAACTCCATATGCAGATACTGACTTTTATATTTAATAGAGGTCTGAAATACCATATGCAGATACTAACTTTTATATTTTATGGAGGTCTAAAATTGTTGGTGCACAAGGCGAAGAAGATGAAGATGAAGAAGAGAGAGAGAGAGAGAGAGAGAGAGAGAGAGAGAGAGAGAGAGAGAGAGAGAAGAGACAGAATAACAAACTTCCACTACTCTTACAAAACGGTTACATCAAATGCGCTACCATTGTACACAATGCACACACTCAGTACTACACGCTGCTATATATTCTGTTGACATCTACACTTGTTTATATATAGGAACAACAATGCCACGTAGGCAAATGTGATAACATGCACTAGCTAGACTAAGCTTAACAAAAACTAATACTATTACTACTAAATATGAATTACTTCTAACACCATCCCTTAATTCATATTCAGCTAATCAAAACTAACAACACCAATTCCATCCCTTAAGTGGAGAAATTGATCAGTCTTGATCGCTTTTGTCAGAACATCTGCCAGCTGCTTCTGGGTGCTACAGTGCATAACTTCTAGCACTCTATTATGAACCTGACTTCTTAGAAAGTGATAATTAGTCTCAATATGCTTGCTTCTCCCATGCAACACTGAATTCTTGGCAAGACTGATTGCAGACATGTTATCAATCATCAACTTCATAGGCTTGTTTACCTTGATCTTTAAATCATGCAGTAAATTCATATGCCAAATAGCTTGACATGGAGCTACAACACCTGCAATATATTCAACTTCACATATTGACAAAGCAATAACTAGTTTCTTCTTGGAACACCAAGAAATAGGACCTCCCAGATACTTAAACAAATATCCAGAAGTACTTCTTATGTCAACTTTGTCTCCGCACCAATCAGAGTCTGAGTAACACATCATCTCTGAATTAGAATTTTCTCTAGAAGGGAACAAAACTCCATACTTCAGAGTCCCCTTAATATACCTCAGAATCCTGACAATAACTTGGTAATGAGACCACTTTGGTTTACTCATGAACCTACTAATTATTCCAACTGCATATCAAATATCAGATATGGTATTGCATATATACTTCAGAGATCCAACCAACTGCTTGAAAGTTGTAGCATCTACATCATCACCTTCAGGATCAACATCCAATTCATGATTTGTTTCTGAAGGTGTGACCGTAGCCTTATAATTTAATAGGTCAAATCTCTTCAGAAGCTTAAGTTCATACTTCTGCTGATGCAAAATGGTACCCTTCTTATAGTATAAAATCTCCATCCCTAGAATATATGTCATATTTCCTAGATCAGTTATCTCAAACTTATTTATCAGTATCTTCTTGAACTTAGCTATCTCATATTCACAACTTCCTGTTAGCAATATGTCATCAAATACATACATATACCAGAATCATATTGCCTTCAGAAGTATGCTGAACATAAACTCCATACTCCATCTCACACTTTCTGAATCCTTGAATCTTGAAAAATGAATCAATTTTCAAATTCCAAGTTCTAGGAGCTTGTTTCAGTCCGTACAACACTTTATGTAACCTGTACACCATCCCTTCCTGATTCATTTTCATAAATCCAGGAGCTTGTGACATATATACCTCTTCTTGCAATGGACTGTTCAGAAATTCATATTTCACATCCAGATGCGTTAGAGGTCGATTCCTGTTAGAAGCTATCGCAATCACTAGTCTGATTATCTCATGTCTCGCTACAGGAGAAAACACCTTAAGGTAGTCTAACCCAGGTTTCTGTAGAAAACCTCTTGCCACTAACCTTTATTTGTGTTTGCCAATTGATCCATCTGACTTCAGCTTCACCTTGAAAACCCATCTGATGTTGATGGCTTTCTTATCCTTTGGAAGATCAGTCAACTCCCAAGTCTTGTTTCTTTCTATATCCTCAAGTTCTTCTTTCATGGCCTTCAGCCACACTTTCTTCTTGATCTCTTCTTCATTACTCACTGGTTCAGAGTCTACTAATATGGCACACTGAATGACTTCTCTTTCAGGGTCTACTTCAGTATCTTATAGCATGTCAAACTTTGTAAATCTTCTTGAAATGTTTCTAATTCTTTGTGGCCTCTAAACTTGTTTAGAATCTTCTTCGCACGCTGGAACAATATCAGATGCTAGAACCCTAAAAGTACCACCTTCAGAGTCATGATCACCTTTAGAGTCTAGAATATTCCCAAAGTTTGGATCTCCACCAGATTTTGAATCACCATCAAAATCTTGATCAGAATCAGATTCACCTTCAGAGTCACCTTCAGAATCATCTTCTGATTCTGAATCATCTTCATAACCTTCAAATTCTGAAGTATCTTCAGAAGTTAACTCACTAGAGTTGGATTGAGATTTACTCCAATCCCACGCTTTTGATTCCTTCACAATGACATCTCTGTTTAATTTGACCTTGTTAGTGATAGGACAATAGAGCTTATAAGCACTTGTACTATGGTACCCTACAAGAAACATAACTCTACTTTTGTCATCCAACTTCCTTCTCTTAGCATCTGGAACATGTTTGTAACAAACAAAACTAAACACCTTCAAATGGCTCACACTTTGCTTATCTCCACTCCACTTCTCTAAAGGAACAATTTCCTTCAGCTTCTTGGTTCGACACCTGTTGAACACATATGTTGTAGTGGCAACAACTTCAACCCACAAGGTGTGAGGTAACTTCTTCTCCTTTAGCATGCTCTTTGTCATATCAAATTAAGTTTGGTTTCTTATTTCAGCAAGACCATTGTGTTAAGGAGTGTATGAAGAAGTCACCTCATGCCCAATTCCATTCTCCTCCCAAAACTTTCTGAACTCTATAGAGTTATAGTCACCTCCACCATTAGTTATGAGAATTTTTAGCTTCTGACCACTCTGATTCTCATCCTTGATTCTAAATTTCTTAAATTTGGCAAACACCTCATGTTTGAACTTTATAAGGGATACCCACGTTATCCTTGCGAACTCGTCAACAAATGACACAAAATATTATTCCCTCAAAGTGAAGGTACTGGAAATGGTCCACACACATCATAATTCACCACACCCAGGTCATGCTTTACTCTTGGAGACATTTCATATGCAAATGGTAGTCTTGGTGCTTCCCTTTCATGCACACATTGCATGACTTCTCTGGCTTCTTAATTGCAGGAATTCCGTGTACGAACTTCTTTGAATTCAGATGCCCTAAGCTTCCGAAGTTCATATGACCAAATCTTTTGAGCTACATCTCACTTTCCTTCACAACACTTGTTACACTAAGGCATTCAGAGCCTGCAGTTTTAACATTCACTTTAAATGTTCTATTCTTTCCATGTTATGACTTCATAATTAGCTTTTGATTATAGTCATACAACTTCAAAAGATTGTCCTTCATGGTAACTGAAAATTCTTTCTCAATTAATTGACCTACACTCATCATATTTCTTTTCATGCTAGGAACATACCACACATTCTGAATTAATGTTATTTTACCATTATTCAAAACTACTCTAAAATTTCCCATACTTTCAACATTGAGGCATTTATGATCCACACATATGATCTTTGTTCTCTTTCTAGAGACAAAGTCAACCAGCCATTTCTTATTTCCAGTAAGATGATTTGAGCAACCAATGTCCATATACCACCAGTATGCCAAATACGCATCATCAGATTCAGAAGCCATCAATAGCATAAATTCATCATCAGAATCTCCTCTGGAAATGTTTGCTTCTTCTGACTTCCTTTCCTTGTTTGAATAACAATTATTACCGAAGTGGCCAACTTCTTACAACAATAGCACTGAACTTTCCTATTGTCGTACTTCTCCCTCCCCTTCTGAGCACTCTTCTGCCTTTTAGAAGTTAAGGTTTTTGACTTCTGAACACCATCAGATCTCTTCCTAGCTTCTAACCAAGATTGCTTATGATATTTCTTACCAGAAGCTTCTTTTAGAGCCTGCTGCTCTACCTCTATTTCATAGTTTCTCTCAGTCAGACATAACTCTTACGCCTCTAGACTCCTTTGCAGCTCTTCAATTCTCATGGTGATAAGATCCTTAGAATATTCAATTTTTACCACAATGTAATCAAACTAAGGAGTAAGAGATCTAAGTACCTTCTCACTAATCCTTTCATCAAAGAGTGTTTCTCCACACGACTTCATCTCATTTGTGATCAAAATCACTCTGGAGATGTAGTTAGGTACCTTCTCATTGTTCTTCATGTTGAGATTCTCATACTGCTTACGTATAAACTGTGAAGCTTTACATTCTCCACTGGTGCATCACCGCCGTATCACCATACCAATGTGTCCCATGCAGCCTTCATTATTGTCGAATCAACGATTTCTCAAAAATGTTCACATTCACACACTAATGGATGTAAATCAACGCCTTATGATCCTTCTTCATCATATCATGCTGAGCATTCCTGTAAGACCCCAATTTTGACCCTAAGACCCCTCATGTTATCTCTTCATATGCATTGGCATTGGGATCACACCTTGGCATCCTTCTTACCCCTCCATTCATTGGGGTTGCATTGGGAGAGATCACCAAGAACTTTTGATTGTATTCATACTTTGTTCTTCATTATTTACTGACCAAAATAGGAAAAATATGTCAATGTATAGTTTGTTGCTTTTGTAGGTAGTGCACATGCTCACCTATGCTCTATCAAGCTCATATTTAGGGTTTGAGAACCTCAATGCAAGGAGCTCAATCAATAATTGGTTCACATTGGCTCTAAGCATAATATATAGATCCCCATGATCTTCACATATTCTTTGGATCAAAAAATCACGAAGAGTTTGGAGTTTGTTTACCTTGGAAACCCTAATTCATCTGGGTATCTTGTGTGACTTCTTCAATAAGTTTCTTCAACAATTGATCAAATATTTCAAGGGATACTTCACCTTACATAATATTACACATATATTATCCTCCATGAGTCCCAAAAGTCAATAGAATGTCAAGCTAGCAAGATGGTTCATGGTGGTTGACCAGAGAAAGTTAACTGGTCAAAATCGGGGTTCTCTAGACCCTATCTCCTACAATTTTTGTCATATGGAAATGATTCCAAGAGAAAAGTTACTCAAAATGACATTCCAAAAAACTTTCATGTTCAAGTCAATGGATATTTTTGCTTGTAAAGTATTTTTTTGTGGTGAACGATTATAGGTCATTTTGTTTGAACCCTAGTTTGGAGGTCAACTTCCCAAGACCATAACTTGCTCATTTTTAATGATATGAAACCCATTCAAATTCCATGATCGAATTAAATATGTCTAATTCAACTTTTATGTTTGGGAAGTTCAAATTCAACTTGAAAATGCATATGCCAAGAGGAAACATTATAGGTCATTTTGGGCCAATACCATTGAATAAGTGGTTTTCCTCAACTTCTAAAATGCATAACTCCTTCATGCCAAATCCAAATGAGGTCAAATGCTTGACCAAATTGAATAGATTTGAAATAGATACAAATTTGATTAAGGAAACTTTCTAATTTGAACTTCATATAAAAAGTTATTCAAGGGGAAGAAGTGAACATTTGACTTGGGACTTAGAAAATTTTTAAATGTGTTTGATTTCCCAAACTTCCACCTCAAAATTCATCATGATCCAAGCTTCAAATGAAAAATTGTTCAACATAAAAGTTGTTCCCCTTAATCTTACCTTTCCAAAACGTCCAAGATCATCTCATTTGGCCAAAGTATGAAGGACTTGCACATGGGTGCAAATTGGAGAACCATTTGGATGATTTCTACTTCCACTTTTCATACATGATTGCATGGCTTACCAACATGGTTTCAGCATGTTTCACACTCAATTTTGGACCTAATTGCATCACTTGATAGGCCTATCACACGCCCATGCAAGCATGCAAAGAGAATTTCTCAAAATTGGCAAAATTTGGAAGTGTGTAGAAATCAATCTCACGGCCTATAAATAAGACCCTCATTGCTCAGGATTAAGGACCTCATGCCCAAGCTTTGAACCTGCAACCCTAAACCCTCACCATTGAAGGATAAGCTTGAAGATTTTCTTTGAAAATCGAGTTTCAAATCTCCATCTATTTTGAGATTGAAACTCCAAGAGTCCATACCTTTCATTGATCCTAATCACTTCCAACAAGCATCTGAAGCAAGGCCAAGCATAATGGAAAGCAAGATCGTGCCAATCTGAAACTCCATTGAAGGTGAATTTTCATCTCTTCGATTCTCCCTCAATTCTTCACCATTTTTGTTGATTTTTGGTTGTCTGAAGTCCTATCAATGTAGGCAAGAAGATTGAGTTGCTTTGAGGTCAAATCGAAGCAACTCAGTTCATGATCCTCAAAATTCAAATCCCTGTATCTTTTTATATACTTGGAATTGGAGAAAATTGAGGCCAAATTCGTGCTCATGTGCAATTTTCCTTCAAATTAGTGTATTCACTTTTCATTTTCCATTGAGTTGAGCTTGGACCAGACCGGTGGTGCTCACTGGAGAAGATGATCGGAGCTAGGGCTCCGGTGGTGCGCTGGATCAATCCAGGCCATCTGATTTGTTTGAAATGTTTTAATCTCACGCGTCCAATCTAATTACCATGCTTGCAGCGTGTTTGACTAAGGTCTTTGTGGAATGCGCGCTCATGGCCATCTGATCTGCCACCTCAATTAATGGTGGAGATCAGATGATCCTTGTTTTTTTTTATATTCTCATTTTTCCATTTAATCCTTTTATTTTGATTAATTCATATTAATTTCATTTTTTATCCAAAAAATATGGGATTTTCACCAAAAAAATTCAAAATTTTTCCTCTTTCATTTTATGAATTAAAATTATTTTTTAGATTAATTTTGATATTTTTCATGATTTAATTGTTTTTGTGCATATTTTTAATTGTTTAAAAATTTGACTTTTAAAAAATTATGAAATTTGTTGCCTAAGGTCCTTTGACCTTGTTTGACCTAGGATAAATCTTTTGGCCATTTATTTGGTGTTTTGAAGAGGTTTTAGGTTTTTGACCAAACATAATTTAATTTAAATGCATTTTAATTTGATTAATTGTATAGAAATTATGTTGAGTCATTTTTATTGACTTGTGAAGTTTGACTATGTCTTTGGGCCTTGGTCAAGGTTTATTTGACTTTTGTTGGATTAAAATCATTGGATTTAGGGGATTAATTAAATGTACATTTCATCTTCCAAAACGAATGAATGATTTTAATTTGATAAAAGTCTTCCCATGACGAATTTGTGTTTCTCTCATCTCCCCTCCCTCTTTATCTTCAATCTCATTATTTCCCATCCCTTTCATTGACCAATGAATTCTCAATATCCTAAGGCTAATTGGTTCATCAATAACTTTGTGTTAGATGAACCAATACAAGTATGGATGATATAAGTTCATCCTTTGATCTTTTTCTTTTTGTGTGTGGTATGTTTTAGGAGTATGGTTCATTATACCATATCTCTAACATGCATTAACACCAAAATTTCTATTGCCCGACTTCAGATATTTGTGACTTCTACATAAGTCCAATTACGTTTGCTTAACATATCGCTAAATTTTGGCCCTAAAGGCATAACATTCTAGTAAGTGAGATTGTAAGTCTCCCCCCTTTCATGGTATTATGTGGAAACTTGGCCTTTTTTCCTTCCTCTGGAAGATGTCTTGGTTCAAGGATCCATGCTTGTGAATAGAGGGTTGAGTGTTCTCCAAAGAATGACTTAATCAATTGAAAGGCAAAACATCACTAACATCTAATCAACTAACATTTGACTAACTTTTATTATTCTTGATTTTAAATTTCAAGTCATTTATTTTATGCAATTTAAATTCAAGTCATTTACCATTTCATTTATCATTTATATATCATTTAACTTGTTTATGTTTATGTCATTTTCACTTTGCTCATTTGAGCCATATATTGTGATTGTATATATTTGTTTGTGTATTTTGCTTGTGCTTATGGTCTTAGGATCTTAAAATACTTAATAAACAACAAAAACCCCTAAAAAAATATTTGTGTGGACTGTTGGATTTAATCTGAGCTTTTAGACTTAGAATTAGGCAGCATTCCCTATGCAAAAGGACTTGGCCAATGCCAACATTTCTGAAACCAAGTTATTGTGATTTGAGCTTTCATCTGATACAAATATTGGGATCCACATGAATTCATATTCTACATGGTCTTGATACAACTGTTACTTTGAACCTGTATCTAATGCCTTATTCTGAGCCAATCAAGGAGTATGTCATCAGATACATGAGAAGAAGAAGACTATGAAGTTGCTTGCTTGGATGTGGCTATCTTTATTTGATGCCTTGCTCTTCACTTTGCTACTTTCTTATTGATATTGCTTGATTTAAAGTCCAAAGGAAAAGTGGGTTTCTATATGACATTCTTGTCGGTTGGATTGCATCCCATTGGTCAGATCTTTTCAACTCTTAACTTTTAATTTTATGCTTAGGATTAGTCTCTTAATCTCCTCCCACTTCTTAAATTTCAAATCTCTCCCACCTTTCAAAAACTTCTTTGCTTGTGATTTCTAAACTTAAACTTAATTGCAAATTATAAACTTTGACCTTATGTCATTGCATTTTAAACTCTTTTCTTAAATCAAACTTGTAAATGAACTTAACTATATTGACTTAAAATTTCAAAAGACAAAAAGAACTAACACTCATTCAAACACTTTTAGGCCTTTTGTGCCTCTTTTAAATTTAAATTTTAATTAAAAGAAATCCATTCATTTTGAAACTGATACCACGAACTACGAGGTTTTGATCCCTCATTTTTATGTTGGCACAAGTCCGAAGGTCTTGTCAAACACAAAAATATAATCAATGAATTCTTTTTCTCATCCATACACTCTATTTTTCTCAAACATCTTTTATACCAAAAACACATACACACATAAAAAAGGGCTCCCTAGGAGTACCTAGGACACTTTAGGTGTTAACACCTTTCCTCTGTGTAACTAACCCCCTTACCTGTAATCTCTGGCATTTTATTAGTTTTTATTTGAAAACTTCTTACCTTTAGGTTTTGTTCGTACTTTTCCCTTTTCGTTTGGAAACAATAAAAGCGCGGTGGCGACTCTGGTTTTATTGACGTTAAGTTTATCGATAGCTTAATGGTCATGAATTTACCGCTACAATTCCTCTACGTATTCATTTGATTTTCTAGAAGTGTAACCAGAACGTAATTTTCATTGATGAAATCAAGAACATCTTGAGCGCAAAACAACACACACATTTGAATCATCCACCGATTACAGTTCTAGCGATCGAACACTAGAAGCTTAGTACTCAGATTACCGTTTCTGTTTATCTTCAACTTTGTGCAAATCACTAAGATCTCACCAAACACTAGTGTTTCCCAATCCTGCAGAATCAAGAAATGTGATTCTATTATGGCTCTGATTCAAAAATTCAACACGAATTCAAGAAACAAAATTAATCATACAATGCCTCACTGTTCACTCGTGTTTCCCTGTGGATCTGAATCAGAGCTCTAGATACCAATTATTGGTGCACAAGATGAAGAAGATGAAGATGAAAAAAGAGAGAGAGAGAGAGAGAGAGAGAAAATAGAGAATAACAAACTTTCACTACTCTTACAAAACAGTTACAGTAAATGCACCACCACTATACACAATGTACACACTCAGTACTACACATTGTTATATACTTTGTTAACAACTACACTTGTTTATATATACAAACAATAATTCCACGTAGGTAAAAGTGCTAACCTACACTAGCCAGGTTAAGCTTAACAAAAACTAATATTATTACTACTAAATATGAATTACTTCTAACAAAAATCGCATATGAAGATACTAACTTTATACCTAATGGAGGTCTAAAACCCCATCTATAAATAATAACTTTCATACTTAATGGAGGACTAAGATCCTCATCTATAATATTTCTTCATGAAGAAAAAAATATAATTGTTTGATATCATTTAAATTACTAATGTGTTTTGTCATATGTGTTCATTCACCGTATATGTTATCTTATAGTCATCTCTACCACTAGTAATGACTAGATGATATTTAACACACTTAAAATTTTGCTATATGATATTTAACACACTTGAATTTTTTCCAAAAATCTTCCCCATCCGTAACTATAACAACCAATATTTTACAAAATTATCTCTATAAATACTTCAATATCATTCATAATTTTCAAATCACTCTCAAAATATTTATCAATATTTTTCTAATGGTTAAATGCTTTCTTTTATTCATCACTCTACTTGTCATTATTTTGTTCCTTATCGGTATTATCAAGCATGAAGAATTAGGTAATATTGTGTATCATTAATGATGTTTATCATTTTACCGTTATTAGTCTTAGCTTGATTTATTGATAGAGGTTTTAAATAAAATATGATCATGATTTTTGTAATCGTTATTATTGAATAAATTGATATTTTTAGTTTATACATTAAATGTTTATTATGTTCGTATGTATTCTAGATATAACCATGTCCAATGTTAAACATCAATTCAAAATCAGTAACTCAAACAAAGAGTGACCCCCCCTTCATGAAACAAACAAAGAGTGTAGACCATTACAATCAGTAACTCAACATATCCAAGGAGCGTCTGGGTTACCAACCGATAATAATTCAACAATTTGTATGAAGACAATGTTGCATGTGTTACCGAGATGAAAGAAAGTTACATCAAAAGTGACAGAACCAAACTTATCCCTCCAAAGTTCTTCGCGTCCATACAAGAACTCAAAAGAAACAAAGAGGTTGATATTCAATATATTCGTTCGTGTGATAATATGACAGATATCTTCATAAAGGCACTCCCTACATCAGTTTTCAAGAAGCACGTACATAATATTTGAATGTCTCACCTTTGAGATCTTTGAAGAAGAACTAAATGTGTTATGTTAAGGGGGAGCATAATGTTGTACTACTTTTCACCTATTAAGGTTTTTGTCCGAATGGGTTGTTC
Organism: Lathyrus oleraceus; assembly: GCF_024323335.1. Classification (NCBI taxonomy): domain Eukaryota; kingdom Viridiplantae; phylum Streptophyta; class Magnoliopsida; order Fabales; family Fabaceae; genus Lathyrus; species Lathyrus oleraceus. The sequence goes on along the minus strand of NC_066583.1, from coordinate 139,494,974 downwards.
ATAATAATGTTTTTAATGAGGCAACATATGTTTCTATAAGATTCTCCTCGACAGTACTTCAATGGAGCACTACGATAGATATTTAAAAGGAGGAGTGTTATAATGAATAACAAAATTATATATTTTTTAAAAATATCTATCTAAAATGTCAACTTAAAATAGTAATGTGAATTATTTTTTAAAGTATCAACTTCGAATAGTAATGTTCTATTTATAATGTTAACTTAGAATAATAATGTAAATTATAATAGTATAATATTCCATTTGGTTCATGTAAAGATTCGTCAATTCTCTTTGAGAAATATAAGATATCATCCTAATCTCTTCTTTTTATTTTTTAAATATTCGGTTTTTCTCAACATATATAAATATCTTAACAAAATATATCAACAAAGAAGATATAGTGGAGTTGGCTGAATTGCTCATCAATTGCGAAACCTTTGTAGACATAATTTTAGTTTTTGAAAATTTTCATAAATAAAAACTAAAAAAATATTATTTTTAAAAAATGTCAGATTACCTTTTTAATATATAGAATTTATAGACTCGACAAAATCGAAAAAATAATTAAAAGCCGACTCTAATTAATCAAATAAAATATAATTTTAAAATAATAAAATTTATACACTCGGCTAAGCCGTGTCTAAATAAACAAATGAAATAATAAATATTATTTGTCTATATATAATCGGCTAGACCGACTCTAACTATCTTGTAATGAATATAAATAAATAAAAATGAATTTTAGTGTAGGAAGAGCTGAGGCTATTCAAGCTTTTTAGTGTTGGTGTTGATGGTCGGCTCTAATTAACGGAAGCTAAAATACCTTTTTTTAATGATGATAAATTTTGATAGATCAATATATTATAAATCACAATTTATGTGTATGTTCCCTGTTTATATAATTTTCGCACTAAAATAAGATTATAATCTTAACTGTTGTATAAAGAGTATCTCTTATATTGATTAGTTATTAGTTTAATTTCAACTCAATTGCAAATTTTAGAAACAAAGTTTTAAATGAAACTATTGAAAACCAGATTGCATGGTTTCCAGTTTTATTTTTGGGATATGAAATAATTTTAAATTTTTACCTAATTATCATATGTAATTTTTGGTTTTATTTTATTTTATTTTCTACAATTATTAATATTTATATGTTCTTCACTTGGTTAAAAATCTAAAAGTATCCTACAGTTGTATTATATATATATATATATATATATATATATATATATATATATATATATATATATATATATATATATATATATATATAAGATTAAAGGTAATGCAATGTCAGTGTAAAAAAATATTACACTGACTTCCAATAAAAATATTTTATATTATCAAATTATAATAGTATTTTAAAAATAAAAGTGTGATGTGACGGAATACACGTCTCTGATTAATTGACAATGTAAAATTATTTTACATTCTTAGTGTTTAGTCATTTCTCTCTATATAAAAGGTCTCAAGAAGTATCTATAGAGAAGGTCTCAAGAAGTATCTATAAATGCTACCAGCGCAATTAGAACTGAAAAGGAAATAAAAATTAAATAAAAATAAATAAACAACCACAACAATTAAAAATAAAGAATCATTCATAAACCACACCATCAAAGAGAAGACCACTCTAAAAACCACCACACGAGAAAACACATTAAATCTCAATATTAGAATCCTCCAAGAAGACAAAAAGAAAACTTCTCCTCAAGAACCAAAGTTTAATACTTTTAAAAATTATTGAAACCACAAGAGGAGGCCGTTGATATACCAAAATACTATTTTTTTTAAAAAGGAAGAGTGGGTAGTAAATATATCAAAATACCATTTTCAAACGAGGAAAATTTTCTTTACTTCCACATCCATCACATTCCTAAATATACCCCAAAAAACAACAATGCTCTGAGATTTCCATATAAACCATGTAATTGAATGCCAATTAATAGTGATACCACCTCTAATCCTAGACCCCATCCAACAAAATAAATATCTCAAAAAGAGATGAAATATCTCTAGAGAGAGAAAAACCCATCCATATCACCTAAAAATCATATATCAAATAATCTCAACACCACAAAATTAACAAACAAATGGAAAATCAACTCTCCAGGTCCACCACACAAAGCATAAGATACACCTATTGGATCAGCTGCAACACTACAATTGAGTAAGCTCATCTATTAGGTATCTTGTCTTAAAGGAGTCACCAAAAGAACACGACCACTTTAGAAAGTGTCTAACTAACCCAAAAAAGGGGTAAAACCATGTCCATCCTACGATCCTTTCAACGTGAATTTGAATATATGGATATATGATCCTTTCTTCTTCTTTGCGGAATTCCCAGTGGAAATCAAAGATCTTGAGACCTAGAAAATCACCACTGAAATGATAATCATCTCAATCGAATGTGATTGATGCTCGCGTTCTGCTCTGAATGCTCTTGATTTGGTGGCATGAAGAGGTAACAAATTGGTAAGTCAGAGATTTAGATATGAAATTGTAAGAATCCAGATCTATAACTTCTTCGTTCCCACAATGAGGTTGAAGAGAAAACGTGAATTTGTGGAAATTGTAGGAATCAGAAGTCGATTCCGACATACGGCGCCACTGTTCCGCTCAAGAACCATAAATGGATGCAGTTGGAAAACTGGTGATCTTGAACGGTGACTTCGATCTCCTTTACGACAGTACGGGATGGACCTACATGGTTAGAACTCCATCCCCCAAGTCAGTTTAAGATTCAAGATGTGTGTAGTAGAAAATAGAGATCAAAGATTATCCCTTGCTCTTATCATATGAACTGATTTTATACTTTAGGTTAAGTGGAGTGGATTTGAGATGGATTAAGCCTTAGTAAGTTGGGTCTTTGGCCGGTCTAGAACAAACCATTTTGCTGGGGTATACTAACAACTAATTTATGTATTTAAGACCATAAACTGTACAAAATCTCTTGATTTTCCTTTCAGTTTTATTTTCAATCATTATTTTCCAATTCTTGAAGGTATCATAAACTTCATCTTTAGTTTTGAGAATGTGAATCCACAACTTCCTTGAGAAATCATCTACACAATTCAAGAAGTATCTTACATCAGAATGAGATAGAGTTTTAAATGGTCCCCGTAGATTAGCATGTATCAAATCCAATGTGCCTTTAGTTATTTCTTAGGCTTTATCATAAACACAACGTTTATGGAAATTCAATTTCTCCATTTTCTCACCACATATAAGACATTTTTTTAAAGAACCCCGCCCAACCCCTTTTGCTCACATGCCCTAACCTTTGATGCCAGTGTTCAGTTATTGGCATGTCTCTTATATAAACTGAAGCTACTGACCCAACTACCACCTCTCATTCCAATGAGTATAATCCATGATTCCTTACACCCCTCATGATAATCCTTGAGTCCTTCATAACCTAAAATATGATATTTTCACATCTAAATATATAATATTTTCTATCTAGTTCATCAAGAGAAATTAGATTTCTCTTAAGGTCAAGAACAAGTCTCACTTCTTGGATAATCCTTTTAATCCCATCATGAAATTTTAACCTTATTGATCCAATACCTTGAATCTTACATGGCTTATTGTTTCCAAGTAACACTAACCCTCCTTGTAGATCAGTATGTTGATACAAGATTTATTCATACCCTTAAAAGGTTTTGATGATAACAATATACTTAAAGAACAATATGGTTTGCTAATATTTTATTTAAGTGTGCAGGATCACAAGCATGTAACTAATCCTGATTGTTAGCATATGTGAGGAAGCAATGCTTGCCTAATTCTAATAGATCTGAATCTAAAATGGTTCATCGGCATCTTAAGGTATCCGACTCTGAAGGTTCATACTATGGTCTCAAAACTCAGTTTCTAATGACAACTCAGACTCTAAAAGGTTGAAGGGCATATGTTCTGTATATTGTACCAAAAGTAGTCTTGTCTTATCAAAGCCCCAAATTTCTGGACAAAGTCAACTAGGGTTTCATTTTTGCAAGGCTCAAGAAATAGAGATGTGACATCTTCAGTCTGTTCTACCTTTTGGTAGATACTTAGTACTTCGAAAGATGTTGTGAGTAATGTTATTATTTAATGGAAAAAGTTTCAAACCAGATGCTAGTCTCCAACTTCTCTCTTGGAATACTTCTTCACTAAGTTTGCTCGTTATGTTCAAGCCCTCCAACGACTCTTTCTCAGTCTCTATAAAAGGAAGTTGAAGACTCAAAGGAAGGTTACATAATCACAATGCATTTGAAGATCACAAAGAATAACTCTGAGCTCTTATTTCTTATAACTGTTATTTCCTAAAGATCTTAAGACTTCTCATCTTATATTATCTTAGAAATCTTAGAAAGGTTAAAAACCTTTATGATTTTTGCACAACTGTTATACTTATGATTGTGTATCAAGTATAGTAGTGTCATACCCCGATTTTAGTCCTGAATTTTTTCATTTTTTCATTTTTTATTTGGCACGTGGCCTAAGGTTCATTTGCATACATTCATGACCAAAGGCAACCGTCCATTCCCAAATCCATATTTTTGATAAACATTGGTCATTATCTAGGCTTTTTGATCATGGTGCTTTTTTTTATTATAAAATGGATTCTAATTATTTGACTTTTTAATTTTCAATTTGATTTTAATTTCAAATTAAGTCTAATTCCAAATTTCAATTTAATCTTAATTGTGTTTTTACTAATGATTCAAACTCTAATTGATTTTAATTTCCAAATAAATGTTAGAATTGATATCAAAGTAATTTTAACAAATTATAGATTAATTTGATTTTAATTGGTTTTATTGGTTTTTTTGATTTTAAATTAACATTTAGATTAGTCTTGGATTATTTCTAAAATCCATATCCATTTTTATAACCAAATATCCATTTCCATAAACCAAGTTACAACCATTTTTATTACATTTTTACAAACACTTCAACCAAGTTCAAATTACAATCCCAAATTCATTATATTTCAAAATTACATATCATTTAACCAAATTCAAATCAAATCAAGTTTCAACCAAATTTTCATTCATTCATTAATACCATACATTCAAAATCATATCCGACCATACATTCATATATAGGCCATTACATAACCATGAACCAAAATTGCAACATACATATCTACATAAACCATTTCACTTCAATACAAAAACCATTGTTTGAACCAGTTTCCAAACTTTCCATTTCATATATAAACCATACAAATACATACACCCAAATTGCCTCATTTATGTCAATCACATCCTACGTTTGAAACTGAGTTCATGAAATGTGTTCACGACACCGAGACCATTGATGAGTTTGAGTCTTGTTGGCGCTCCCTATTGGATGGATACTGTGTCGTGGATAATCAATGGCTTCACTCAATTTACAATGCACGACACCTTTGGGTCCCTGTCTACCTGCGCGACACGTTTTTTGGACAGATATCTTTAAATGCTGGAAATGAATGTTTGAACTTTTTCTTTGACGGACATGTCAATGCATCCACCACATTACAGTTGTTGGTTAGACAGTATGAGAAAGCTGCATCAACTTGGCATGAAAGAGAACTGAAAGCAGATTTTGAAACTACCCATACTAGCCCAGTTTTAAAAAACACCCTCTCCTATGGAAAAGCAAGCTGCAAATACCAGAAAGATATTCATCAAATTCCAAGACGAGTTAGTAGAGACAATGGCGAATCCTGCTACCAAAATCGATGATGCGGGAACTATCACCACTTACCGGGTTGCCAAATTTGGGGAAAACCAAACATCTCACACTGTCTCTTTTAATTCTTCTGAGATGAAAGCTGGTTGCAGCTATCAGATGTTTGAATATTCAGGAATCATTTGCCGGCACGTATTAGCAGTCTTTAGAGCTAAAAATGTTCTTACACTCCCGCCTTGTTATGTGTTGAAACGCTGGACAAGGAATGCCAAAACTGGTGTCCTGTTAGATGAACGTGCATCTCAACTGCCTTGTAGTTCTCGTGACTCTACGACAGTACGTTACAACAGTTTGCGCCAAGAAGCAATCAAGTATGTGGAAGAAGGTGCTGAATCAGTCCAAACACATCGTGTTGCAAATGGCCTAGAGCAATGATACTGCAGAACCATACCACTACGAGTTTGCAATGATAATACTCCACACACATTCCAAGTAAAACCTGCAAATGGCAAAGGAAAAGCAGTACAACATCAGTCCAAGCTTCTAGAAACAATCTTCTCTCTTACATCAAAACCACTTGCAAAACTTGCCACCAGGATCAGCGAGCTTTATGAAAATTTCAGTTAGAAACATGAAATGCACAGTTGGACAGAAAGATTTAGGCTTTGGCTAAAGGAACTGTCAGTATTTAAAAAGTCACTGCTCCACAATGGCAATGCTTTGGATGAGTAAATAGGTGTAAACCAAGTACCAAATGAAGAACTCCCTATTTGGCTGGCAGCTCAGAGGGCAGTAACTCGATATGAAGGGATTTTGTCACCTGTTGGTCTTCGTGAAAGGCTCTTGAGAGGATTGCTTTCTTGGATTGGACTCATTCCCCTTAAATCAGAAACATCTTTTCAGGTTGAAAATGATGGTAACTCTCCTGAACCTTATCTAAGGCTTACTTTTTTTATCAAGGATATCACTCAGTGATACATGGAGACATGCAACAAGGAAGTACTGCGGAAATGATCCTTGGAAAATGTTAAAAACTTCCATTTCCATACTTTTCTCAAAATCAGTCCTGCAAGAACCAGCCTTGAGGAATTAATTCTATTATATACTGAGGAAAATAGTAAGTCAAACCGATATTGCAAACCTATTTACATTACAACAGACCAAGGAGAGATGCAGCATCAACATAAGCTTCTCATACTGTATGCAACTCAAACCGGCAATGCATTGGATGCTACTGAACGTCTCTCTCATGAAACCAAACTTCCAACTATCCAACGAATTTCAATCCAAATGGTATCCATCAAACCTCCCTAATAGTCATCCAAAGCTGAGTTCAAAACCAAGGCCACGTGAAAAGAACCAAAGTTACTCATGAATGCTCCAAATTTCACTGCAGTAAGAGCAAGGTAAATTAGCCAAGGCAGTTAAAGTTCAAAAATCCCAAAATGGAATGGAGACAAAATTCAAAGAAAAAGCATAGGTTCAGGTTACCTTTTCCAAATCCAAGCATCAAAAAGACCGATCCAAACTGAGTCCACCGAAAGGAGTTGGCAGATACCTATTTCAATCTACCATACAACAACCCCAAACGCTAATTTGTTGGGGATAAAAGGTGAGAGGTAAGGACGGAGAGAGGAGAAAAAAATCAAGGAGGCGGACAAGAGACGAAAAAAGACCCTAAATTCGGAGACCATGAAAACCTGAAAGCTAGCGAAGGGAGGCAGTTGCAAGCTCGTCATTACCGCCGCCGAAGGTGAGTTTTTGCTTGAATCTCTCTGAAGTGTTTGATTTTTGGAGTGAGAGCGAAAGGTTGAGGATGAGCGAAAGAGAGACGCGATTGAGAGAGCGATTGAGAGAGGTGTGAGATAGAGAGATTTTTGAGAGCGAAATCGATTGGGAGAAAGACGACTGAGTTCTGGATCTTTCATTTGTGTCCTCACTCTTTCTTTTCTTTTTTATTTGCTCTTTCTTAAACAGACCATTAAATTCATTTAAGTGACCATTTAGTTTCCCTTACAGTTGGTCATTAACTTTGGCCTATGGGTATTAGTAACATATTCATGTTTATCTCCACCAATTAACTTTGGCTAGGGTTGTGTTTTATATTCCTCCATCATTTAGTTAAGTGGTCCATTAACAGTAGCCCATCTCATTTTAATTAATTTGTTTTCTAAACTATCTTCAGCTAGTTCTGTTTATATACCCAAGTTGTTATTGTAAATAATAACTAATCATAAGTGGTTTAGTGGAGAGAGAGCAGTTTCATTGCCTTTAGTGGAGTGGGTTTGATACTTGGGGATATCAAATCTTCATGTTTCTATTTGTTATGCTTACTATTTTATTTAATTTTGTATATAAATTCTACTATTTATTTTATTTTAATTTTTTTTATCAATCTAATTTGATCGATATTTAGTCGTTTGTATCTTTAAATGTTTACCTTTTAGATTTAATTAATGGTTGAATTTCCGATATTTTTTTATTCGATTAGTTGGTTTTTGTGTGTTAACTAATTTAGATAGGTTATTAGTACCCATATCCATACTTTTACACGTGTAAATAATCATACTCAAATTTCATTCGATTTCAAAATCAATTTCGACTTTCCTCAATTTCAAAATACATTCCAAAAATAATGTGAATCATTTCAAGATCATTTCACAAGTCAAACATAATATTCAAACCCTTTTCTAAAACGTGAAGAAAAAGATTATCCTGGATGGAATATCCAGTTATAATCCCGAATATTAGGCTCAAGCTGTAAGAGCTTGCAAGCCATAAATATTCGTCTTCTCACCAAAATATCTGTAAATATCTCAAATCACCTTCTTAATAAAACTTGAAGAAAAAGATTATCCTGGATGGAATATCCAGATATAATCCCGAATATTGGCTCAAGCTGTAAGAACTTGCAAGCCATAAATATTCGTCTTCTCTCCAAAACACTCGTAAATATTCGAACTATTTTTCTTAACAACATTGGAAAGAAACAGGCTGCCTGGGTGGAATGTCCAGACGTAGTCCCGAGTGTTAGACCCAAGCTGTAAGAGCTTGTAAGTCACAAGTACTCGTCTTTCAAACTTCAAAATACCTAATTCCTACCTTAATACTTTTTCAATAAAGATGGAAATGGAACATGGTGTATACCGTGCACTCTTGAGACTAGGATTCGAGATGGATATCTCGCTCATCCAAGTTCTCGCCATCATTCAAAATATATCCAACCAATCAAACTCTTTTTCTTGCCGTCATGCGATTAATCAAAAAACCTTTTCATAAACGAAAGGTATCTTGTCTTAAGTGATACAAAACAATGTTTCGGCCACGATTGTTGAGTCGAGATAAGTGACGCTTTTCTGAATGTAGATTTATAAATCCGTTCGATGTGTGGTATGCGTCCGCTCCTCATATGTTTTGGGTAAAAAAATGTTTTCGTCGATTAATACAGTATAGCTTTCGCTAAAATCGATCAACAAACAAACATTTTTCTACCCAGAACTACGTAAGCCTTGATTTCTCTTTTGAGATACGTAGGAGCAGGATTTTAAATCTTGTCAGGCCCACTAATAAAAAACTTAGGTTTAGTCCTTCGTCAAAAATCCAAAAACATTCTCTTCTCATCCTTTCTTTCTTTCCCACCTAATAATTCGAAAAGCCTAATATTTCAATTAACACTAACGCACACAACTAACCTAATGGTTCCCTTTGAGTACAACGGACGTGAGGGGTGCTAATACCTTCCCCTTGCGTAATCGACTCCCGAACCCTGATATTGGTTGCGATGACCATATCTTATCCTTTCTTTTAGAGGTTTTATCGATATTTCCCCGTTCCTTTTTAGGAATAAATAAAGTTCGGTGGCGACTATGTTCAGTCCATCATTGCGAGCGTGCGATCGCGCTTCACTTTAAAGTCGTATCCCCATTTTTTCGAGGTGCGATAGATGGCGACTCTGCTGGGGATTTTTTCCTAAGTGAGTCTAGCCTAGTTAGATCGTTTGTGTGCCTTTGTTTGTTTACCTATGTGGCTTTCCTTTATTGTTTTTACTATCTCTATTGTCATATTGATATGAATCTGTTGTATTGGTTCGATTATGGTTTGGTACTTGGATACTCTGATTGCAAACCTTGTGGGAAAGACTTTTTACCCGAGTCTCGAGTAAAAACATAAGATAGGATGAGGTTGAGTAGTGCGGGTCCGCGAGATGTATTTCTCGTTGGGTCGGTACGAGAACCTTACTTAGAGTAGATTCTTGAGAGGATGTCGTCGCTCGGCAAGTAAGTTGCCGTAAGCTTCGATATTTTCTTTAGGATCCACGACTCTGAGAACCATTTGTAGAACCTTAGTTCTTTGTCCAACTAGGAAAGATGGTTGCGTAGTGTGGGTCTGGGAGATGAATTTCTCGTTGGATCGATGCAAGAACCTCACTTAGAGTAGATTCTTTAGATGGAGTTGATGCCCGACAAGTAAGTTGCCGCAGGTAGAAAACAGTCTAATGGATCCGTGACTCGAGGAACTTTTTAAAAAAAACCTTAAATCATACCTGGTGAGAACCTTGTTCTATATTAAGCAATCAGACTTATCCATGCCTTAAGCCTATTGAACCTATACAAAAAAATGCATCACATTCATACATTGCATCAACATCATAAAAAGCAAGCTCTTAGTTGTCTCTTATTTGTTTCAGGAATTGAGAACTTGAAAATGACAACTTCAAGGAGACACACTTTCACGCTTAAGTACAAGGAACCTAAGTTGGACAGTCTGAAGGGTTTGATTTCTGATTTGACTCTCAGCAAATGTGATGAGTTCGAAAAAAACTATGGGAAAATTTTCAGCCTTCTAACTAAGAAAGTTGACTATGGAATTATCGGCTCTTTGGCACAATTATGATCCCCCTCTACGCTGTTTCACATTCGCTGATTTCCAGCTAGCTCCTACTCTGGAAGAAGTTGAGAGAATCGTGGGTCTCAAATTGAAAGATTTTAATCCATTTCCAAAGCTCGAAGAAGATATGGGTCCAAAGAAGATAGCTTCAGCCCTAAGTATCAATGTCCCGACTGTTCGAGACAATTGGGTTGAAAAAAGGGGTTGCGAAGGTTTTGCCGTGATGTTTTATGAAAATTTAGCTCTAAAGTTCAAGAAAAGTGGAAATTGGAATGCATTCTATGTTGTGTTGGCTTTGTTGATCCATGGGATTGTGCTCTTCCCAAATGTTGAAAAATTTGTGGATCAAGTAGCCATAGAAGTTTTTCTCTCTGGCAACCCAGTACCATTTCTCTTAGCTGACATTTACCATACCCTTCACGCTCGACATGAAAAGAGGGGTGGAACTTTGTTGTGTTGTGCTCCTTTGCTTTACACTTGGTTCATGCAACACATGCCCAAAGAAGGTCCTTTTGTGGCAAAAGAACTTAAGTCTCCTAAAAAATTAGCTTCTCTCACCGCAAGTTCCATCAGATGGTATATCCGAGAGTGGGAAACCCCAAACATTATAGTCAACTATGGGGAATTTCCTAATGTACCGTTGTTGGGTACCAAGGGTTGCATCAATTATAACCCTATGCTATCTCGGATGCAACACGGTTACTCCATGGATGGTCCTCCTGACGCAAAGGACTTACAGCCATTTGTGCTCTCTGACATCCAAGCAAGCAATCCTGATGTAAGAGCAGTATGAAAGGCTTGGTTAAAGGTTGTAAGAAAGGGTAAAGAGTTTGGAAAAAGAAACATTCTCGCCAAAGAACCTTACATTCAATGGGTGAAAGAAAGAGTTGAGGAAATCCATTTGCCATTTATCTTAAAGGCTTCAGCTTTTCCTAAAGCTCCTGAGCCCAAGCCCATACTCCCTGAGGACATGGAGAAAATCGCTACTAAGGTTAAGGAGCTCGAATTGGAGAATACTGAATTACGAATTCAAATGAACCGAGTTATCTTGGATAATCAGAATTTGAAAGAGGAACGTAAGGGAAAGGCCCAAGAACTTGAGGATAGTAACAAGAGAGCCAGGCTATTGGAAGACCAGAAAGATGATCTTGATCATATCCTATTGGGTTCCACATCAGTGATCCGAACCAGGAAGGAAGAGCTCAAGAAAGTTGAGTATAGGATCTGTGAGTTAGGGAGAATGTTGGATAAATCTCTTATGGATAAAAAAGAAATTAAGCTCGACTTTGAGGCATAGATCCGTGACTTGAGGGACGCTCTGAAGAAATGCGAGGAAAAGTTGTCTCGCGAGATACTCCAAAAAGAAGAAGCTGAAAGAAACTGTCACCGTCTCAGGTACCAGTTGGAAGAAGCTACTAGGAGGTTTACAGTTTTGGAGAGCCAAGAAGGTGATGCAGCCTACTTACTCCTAAAGAATGATTGTGTGTAATGGAAAAGGTTGTATAGAGAGGCTAGAGCAACCTTAGATGAAGATCAAAAGGTCATCCAAAAACTCCAAGAGCTCTATGTTGAATGGAATGGCAAGTTCCGCAACTTAGCTAGGTTTGTTAACCTCAATATGTTGGAAGTCCCAGAAAAACTCTAGGAAGCGGATTGGTGTATGTGTCCAGAAAACACGCCTCCTCAAGTTTTCAATTTCGTCAAGTTTATCAAGAAAATGATGAATGAGCTCACCACAGATCTGGCTACGATCATAAGAGCTGAGACAGAGCTTAAGTTTACTTGTACTTGAATTTGAATTGTTGGTGTTTAAATCTTTTTGTATTCGAATCATGTGTACTTGAAGTTGAATCCTTTTGTATTCAAATTTGATTTTAATTAATGGAAGTTGTCATTTTGGGTCTCAATTATTACATATTGTTCTTATATTCTAACATTGCTGAAATAAATAATAAAGATAACTAAGAGCTTTGCACAAAATGCACCCATAACATGCACTCATGTCATTCTTCAAACAAAAAACTCATTTTTGTGTCTTCTTCAGTTCCACACTGAGTCCTCAACATCACTACAACACCAGAGCCAACGCTCGTCAAAGAATGGCAGATCAAGAACAAGAATTGGAGCGAGTAAGCTCAGAACTCGAAGACCTGCGAGGAAACATGGGTCAAGTTATGGAGATACTACAGGTCATCAGGGCAAAGTTGGACACCCAAACGACGGTCGTTTCAGAAATCGTCGGTCCATCGATTGAACCCCAACCTGCAAGGACAATACCAACAACCTGGCCAGCATACAGTTTACCTCCCGGTTTCACACCTCCAGTTGAAGGCGCCCCTGGTTTTGCACAATCAACTCAGCAAATGGCTCCTCTACCAACCATCAATGAAAATCATCCAGTGGTCCACACGTTCGCACCACCTCTTGTTCGTGCACATGTGCAACCTTACTTTGAGGATCAACAACATGCTCCGGACTTTTCAGATGAAGATGAGGAAAGGCAGGAAGACATAAGAGGGATGAAGGAGAATTTCCAGATTCTTGAGAAAAGGTTAAGGGCTATGGAAGGTGACCAAGTTTTTGGTGCTACTGCTAAGGAGATGTGCTTAGTGTCAGGTCTTGTGATTCCTGCGAAGTTCAAGACCCCAGATTTCGATAGGTATGAGGGCCACTGGTGTCCTAAAAGTCACCTTGTTATGTACTATCGAAAAATGGTTGCGCATGTGGAGGATGATAAACTTATGATACATTGCTTCCAAGACAGCTTAAGGGGTGATCCCTCCAAGTGGTACTTAAGCCTTGATCAAAGTAGGATTCGTTGTTTCCAAGACTTATCTGATGCTTTCATCCAAAATTATAAGTATAACATGGATATGGCCCCAGATAGGAGGCAATTGCTCAGCATGTCCCAGAAAGATAATGAGTCTTTTAAGGAATATGCACAACGATGGAGGGAAGTGGCCTCGCAAGTCGAACCACCCCTGGCTGAGAAGGAGTTAGCAGATTGGTTCATGGATACAGTCAAACCTGTGTTCTATGAAAGAATGGTGAGTAGTGTATCTACAAGCTTCTCTGACCTGGTCGCTGTGGGCATAAAGGTCGAGCTTGGATTAAAAAATGGAAAAATGATGACTACCTCTGAAACATCTGGTAGTAATGCGAAAAAGTTTCCTGGAAGTTTTCAAAGAAAGAAAGAGGGTGATACAAATGCAGTATCAACCAGTCAAAGAAGGAGTCATTCATGGAAGAAACAACATCAACTTACTCAGCAACACCAATTTTCTCAACAACAACCAACTTATCCAGTACAATATGTTCAACAACCGTATGTGGCAGTTGTCACACCAAATTTCAACCAATCACAAGCTTCTGTCTATCAACCTATTCAACAAGCACCAGTATACCAGCAAGCGCCCGCGCCACCTGCTTATCAACAGCCAAGGGCACAGGCTCCTCGTCCACAAAATCCTCCAAATCAGAATAGGGTACAAAGAGGTAGACTTTCGTTTGCTTCAATCCCTATGACATACACTGAATTGTACCCATCGTTACTACAGAGAGGGTTGGTGACTCCCAGACCTTTGGGTCCTCCACCAAATCCTTTACCTCCATGGTACAATCCAGATGCCCATTGTCCTTTCCATGGGGGTGCCCCTGGACATGATTTAGAAGGATGTTATGCTTTAAAGCATATTGTGCGAGACCTGGTTGAGAAGAAGACTCTTTCATTTCGAGACGTCGGACCCAATGTCAAAAGTAACCCTTTGCCAGCACATGGTGATGTTAATGCCGTCGAGGATGCTTCTGATGTGTGTATAATCAAAAACGTGGAAGATGTTACAACTCTGTTGCTAGCACTTCATGCAGGATTGGTGGGGGCTAGATTGATTGATACATGTCACGACAACTGTGAGGAATGTGCCGTTCATCCAAGAGGATGTAAAGTGGTACGAAATGACATTCAGAACTTAATGGATCAAGGTGTTTTACAAATTTGTGGTCCAACAACAAACGAGGAAGTTTCAGTCATTGAACCCGTTTTTAATATACCAGAACCGTTTGAGGTAACTTATCACAGAAGAGATGTTGTTCATCCATCACCCGTGGTAGTTTGCATGCCTACCCCATTTCCTTTTGAAAGCACCAAGGCGGTACCCTGGAAGTACGACATAACAGTGGTAGATGGAGTGGTAGATGGAAAGCCCAAAGTTGCTGAAAGTAAGAAAGGTTTGGAGAATGTTGACACCGACATCACTAACATCGCAGGGACAAGCATGATGACCCGCAGTGGTCGGATTTATACTCCCAATATTAATGTGAACCCTCAAGAGTCAACAAGGGAAGCTGCAAATGTAAATCCTACCCCAGAGCATGGAGAAGCACAGCCGACTGTGCAAGCAGATGAAGCAAGTGAGTTCCTAAGGATAATAAAGAAATTTGACTACAAGATAGTTGATCAGTTACATCAAACACCATCAAAAATATCTATCTTGTCTTTGCTTCTGAATTCCGAAGCTCATAGGGAGGCTCTACTGAAAGTGCTTGCTCAGGCTCATGTTACCCAAGATATAATGGTCGGCCAATTCGATGGAGTGGTCGCCAATATCACAGCCTGTAACACTCTAAGTTTCGGCAATGAAGAGCTACCCAAGGAGGGGAGGAATCACAACCGCGCCTTGCACGTATCCATAAAATGCCAAGAAGATGCTCTAGCCAGAGTTTTAGTTGACATTGGATCATCCCTCAATGTTCTACCAAAGATGGCACTTGCTAAATTGTCTTACCAAGGTTCGGAGTTGAAACCTAGTGCACTTGTGGTAAAAGCATTTGATGGTTCTCGAAGGACAGTAGTTGGGGAGGTAGAGCTACCAATACAGATCGGACCGCATGTATTCCCCATCAATTTCCAGGTCATGGACATAAATCCCGCTTATAGCTGCCTTTTGGGACGACCATGGATACATGCTGCTGGTGTAAGAACAAAAATTGTTCTACAACAGATTCCATGATTTTGATGATAACAAAGGATGAAACCAAAAATGACACCCTAACGAAAAGTTTCTAAGTGTGCAGGGTTCTAAGGAAAGAAGGAAGAGATCTGATGATGTCATCAGATACAAAATCATATCAGATACAAATTATCAGAAGATCAGAAGCATCTGAAGTAGAAACATGCTCAAGAAGTTCTAACTCTGAGCAAAACAGTAGAATATCAGAAGCATCTGAAGAAGAAGTGCACTCTAGAGATTCTGACTCTGAACAACGGTATATCATTCCAGAAGCTCTCAGCGTCATCTGAAGACATCATCAGAAGCTCTGAATCAACATAGGAAGATTCCAAGATTCCCAGAGTCACGCAGACTTTGATAATGAATTTCCTAATACAGAAAGAGTAACGTTAACTTCAAATTCAAATGGAAAGGAACTATATTTGGAAAGAAGTTATTCGGGGAAACAAAGTTGTTTTGGCAAGAAACAACAGAAGTTATGGCATTAATCCCTATTCAAGACAAATTATCTGCCATCAATTTCAACGGTCCTTTCACTCCTATATAAAGGACAGCAATTCACATTGAGAGGCGTGCAAGCATACACTGAAACATTCTCTCTCTCTCTCAACATTTCACAAAGCTTTTGCTTAGAATGTGAAACACTCTTTTGTTCTTATTGTTGTAATATTTGCTTATCCTAGAAGCACTCTAGATTACATAGTCTTTTATCTATGTTTTATTTCCTCAAGTGACTCTGTGTAGTCTGTATACTTGAGAGGACTAGGAGATCTTTCTCTTAGACGTTGG
This sequence comes from Lathyrus oleraceus, assembly GCF_024323335.1. NCBI lineage: Eukaryota > Viridiplantae > Streptophyta > Magnoliopsida > Fabales > Fabaceae > Lathyrus > Lathyrus oleraceus. The sequence continues at coordinate 139,478,622 of NC_066583.1, read as the reverse complement.
TTGTAAACAATCTTTCAAGATTAGTGGATTAAGTCCTTGTTGAAGGCGAAATCACCTCTGCCGGGTGGACTGGAGTAGCTTTGTGTTATAAGCGAACCAGTATAAATTCCTTGTGTGGTCTTTATTTTTAAAAAGCGCTTATTTTCCAAAACAATTCAAACCCCCCTTTCTTGTTTTTCTCACCTTCAATTGGTATCAGAGCTTCGGCTCTGTTATTGATTTTCTAATCAAACACTTAACAGTGTAGAGAGATCCAGAACGAGAAAAACTATGGCCCACACAAATGAAAGAGACAGTTACAATGCTAAGCCTCCTGTTTTTGATGGAGAGAAATTCGACTACTGGAAAGATAGAATTGAAAGTTTCTTTCTGGGTTATGATGCTGATCTCTGGGACATTGTCACAGATGGATACACACCTCCAGTGTCAGAAAACGGAGTTGAAGTTCCCAGAAGTAAGATGTCAGAAGATCAGAAGCGTGTCTTCAAAAATCACCACAAGGCCAGAACCATACTTCTCAATGCTATATCTTACAACGAGTATGAAAAGATCACCAACAGAGAAACAGCCAAAGACATACTTGACTCTCTGAAGATGACTCATGAAGGAAACTCCCAAGTCAAAGAGACAAAGGCTCTGGCGCTTATCCAGAAATATGAAGCTTTCAAAATGGAAGATGACGAAGCCATAGAGGTAATGTTCTCTAGATTCCAAACTCTAATTGCAGGTCTCAAAGTTCTAGACAAAGGATACACAACCGCAGACCACGTCAAAAAGATAGTCAGAAGTTTGCCAAAGAAGTGGAGACCCATGGTTACTGCCCTGAAGCTGTCAAAGGATCTGAACAATATCAGTCTTGAAGAACTTGTCAGTTCCCTCAGAAGCCATGAGATAGAACTAGAGGAAGATGAGTCTCAGAAAAAGAACAAGTCTGTAGCATTAAAGTCCAGATCTGAAAGACGCAAATCTGACAGAACCAAAGCTCTCCAGGCAGAAACTGAAGACGCTGATGACTCTGAACCAGAAGATTCTGATGATGAAGAAGAATTGTCCCTCCTGACCAGAAGAGTTAAACAACTCTGGAAAAAGAGGAACAACAACTTCAGAAGACCAAGACCCAGAGGGGATCGATCAGAATCAACCTCAAAAGGTAAAACTAACAAAGATATTACTTGTTATGAATGTAAAGAAACAGGTCACTACAGGAATGAATGCCCCAAGCTAAAGAAAGAAAATCCCAGAAAAGAAAGTTTCAAGAAAAATACCTTCAGGACAAAGAAAGGACTAATGGCTACCTGGGATGATAGTGAATCTGGTTCATCAGAATCTGACTCTGATGAACAGGCCAATGTGGCATTTATGGCTACCACGTCCAGAAGTAGCTCAGATGAAGAATCTGAAGAGGTATTTTCTGAACTCTCTCAATCTGATCTAGAATCATGCTTGTCAGAAACTCTTAGCTCATATCAGAAATTAAAACAAAAGTTTAAAAATATAAAAGACTGTCTTGAAGCAAAATTTGAAGAATGTGGCAAACTTGAGATGACAATTCTAGCACGTGAAGATAAAATCAGATCTTTAACATTAGAAAGAGAAGGAGCAAAAAGAAAATGTTTAGAATTGGAAGAAGCGTTATCTCAAGCTCCACAGACTTCAAATACAATAATTTATAAATACGAAGAAGCCTTTCAAGAATTTCTGAAAAATGGGATAGGTAGGAGTGTCATGGCATCCATGATTTATGGAGTCAGTCAGAACAATAAAAAGGGAATTGGGTATGATCCTAAAGAAGATAAAACTTCTACTGGTGACCAACTTAAATCTCCATTTTCATATCACTATACGCACACACAAGAACAAAAATTTGAAAATGCTAGAAAACCCAAAGTTATAAGAAACTCTGGGAAAACTAATCAGAAAGGACCCAAGAGACTCTGGGTACCAAAAGATAAGATTGTTTATGTTGCAGATATCCTATGCAGCAAAGTTAAGACACCAGTCATGGTACCTGGACTCTGGATGCTCGCGACACATGACGGGAAGAAAGTCTATGTTCCAGAGCCTGGAACTTAAAGACGCTGGATTCGTAGGCTTCGGAGGAGATCAGAAAGGAAGGATCAGAGGCTCCGGAACTATTGGTAATGGTACTCTTCCCTCTATATCTGATGTTCTTTACGTAGAAGGATTAATGCATAATCTGTTATCCATAAGTCAATTAAGTGATAACGGTTATGACGTGATCTTTAATCAAAAAACATGTAAAGCCATAAATCAAAACAATGGTTCAGTCCTATTCACAGGCAAGAGGAAAAACAATATTTATAAAATTAATCTTTCTGATTTAAAAGAACAAAATGTTAAATGTCTGATGTCTGTTCACGAAGAGCAATGGGTATGGCATAGACGCTTGGGCCACATTAGCATGAGAAAACTATCTCAGCTAAATAAACTCGAGTTAGTCAAAGGCCTACCTAAACTGAAGTTCTCTTCAGATGCTCTATGTGAAGCATGTCAGAAAGGAAAATTTTCAAAAACATCTTTTAAAAAGAAAACTATTGTTACTACCTCTAAGCCTCTGGAACTTCTCCACATTGACTTATTTGGTCCTGTGAAAACAGCATCAGTCAATGGAAAGAAGTATGGACTAGTCATTGTTGATGATTACAGTCGCTGGACATGGGTGAAATTCCTAAAGCACAAGAGTGAGTCTCACTCTGTATTCACTAGTTTCTGCTCCAAAGTGCAAAAAGAATTTGACTCTAAGATTATTAGAGTCAGAAGTGATCATGGTGGGGAATTTGAAAATAAATCCTTTGAGGAATTATTTGACTCTAATGGAATATCCCATGATTTCTCCTGCCCTAGAACTCCACAACAAAATGGAGTTGTAGAGAGGAAGAATAGGACACTCCAAGAGATGGCCAGAACTATGATCAATGAAACTAATATGGCAAAGCACTTTTGGGCCGAAGCTGTAAATATAGCGTGTTACATTCAGAATAGAATCTCCATAAGACCTATTCTGGATAAGACTCCCTATGAACTGTGTAAAGGAAGGAAACCAAACATTTCATATTTTCATCCATTTGGATGTTCTTGCTTTATTTTAAACACTAAAGAACATCTGAACAAGTTTGATTCCAAAGCACAAAAAGGTATTATGTTAGGATACTCAGAACGCTCTAAAGGCTACAGAGTATACAACACAGAAACCAAAATTGTGGAAGAATCAATTCACGTCAGATTTGACGATAAGCTTGACCCTGAAAAGTCAAAGCTAGTTGAAAATTTTGCAGATTTAGAAATCACTCTTGCAGGATCTGATAAAGCTCCAGAATCAACTGCCACTCAGAACTCTGAGGAAATCAAATCCCCAGAAATCCCAAAGAAAGCTAAAAGTCGTATCAACGTATCTGAAGATTTGATTTTGGGCAACAAGGACGAACCTGTCAGAACCAGATCTACCTTCAGGACCTCTGAAGATACTCCTCTGGGACTAGTGTCTCTGATCGAGCCTACGTCCTGTGATGAAGCACTTCAAGATAATGACTGGGTTTCAGCCATGCAAGAAGAATTAGATCAATTCACAAAGAATGATGTCTGGTATCTTGTTCCTAAGCCCAGAGGCACTCACGTTATTGGAACCAGATGGGTATTCAGAAACAAGCTGAATGAGAAAGGAGAAGTCGTCAGAAACAAAGCTCGACTGGTAGCTCAAGGTTACAGTCAACAAGAAGGTATTGACTACAATGAAACCTTTGCTCCAGTCGCAAGGTTAGAATCTATTCGTCTTCTTGTCTCTTTTGCTATAAACCACTCTATCAAATTATATCAAATGGATGTCAAGAGCGCATTCCTTAATGGTTATATATCAGAAGAAGTGTATGTCAACCAACCTCCAGGTTTTGAAAATCCAAAATTTCCAGAACATGTCTTTAAACTTAAAAAATCTTTATATGGACTTAAACAAGCTCCCAGAGCTTGGTATGAACATTTAAGTAATTTTCTTCTGGAACACAATTTTATCAGAGGAAAAGTTGACTCCACACTCTTCTGTAAGAACCTTAACAATGATCTCATGATATGCCAGATATACGTTGATGATATTATTTTTGGTTCAGCTAACGCCTCTGTTTGTCAAGAATTCTCTGAGTTAATACAGGCAGAATTTGAAATGAGCTTAATGCAAGAACTAAAGTTCTTTATGGGAATTCAAATTAATCAAACTTCAGAAGTCACGTACGTTCATCAAAGCAAATACATTAAAGATGTTCTGAAGAAATTTGACATGGCTGACTGCAACTCTGCAAAAACTCCCATGCATCCAACATGCATTCTTGAAAAGGAAGAAGTAAGCAAAAAGGTTTGTCAGAAGCTCTATCGAGGTATGATAGGCTCTTTTCTCTATCTAACTGCTACTCGACCTGATATTCTCTTTAGTGTCTGTCTCTGTGCCAGATTCCAATTAGATCCTAGAGAAACTCACTTAACAGCAGTTAAGAGAATTCTCAAATATCTGAAAGGAACTCCTAACCTGGGCCTGATGTATGAGAAAACATCAGAGTATAGACTTTCGGGTTACTGTGATGCAGATTATGCAGGAGATAGATTAGAACGAAAAAGCACATCTGGAAATTGCCAGCTCCTGGGAAACAATCTGATATCCTGGGCCAGCAAGAGACAGTCAACTATCGCTCTATCTACTGCAGAAGCAGAATACATCTCAGCATCACTGTGCACAACTCAGATGCTCTGGATGAAGAATCAGTTAGAAGATCTGCAAATCTTCGAGAGTAACATTCCTATCTTCTGTGATAACACTGCTGCCATTTGTCTAAGTAAGAATCCCATTCTACACTCCAGAGCTAAGCACATTGAAATAAAACATCATTTTATCAGATACTATGTTCAGAAAGGGATAGTAACATTGAAGTTCATTGATACTGATCATCAATGGGCAGATATATTTACTAAGCCTTTAGCTGAAGATAGATTTCTTTTTATCTTAGAAAATCTGAACATTCAAAATTGCCCTGAATAAATTGTGCCTCTGAAGATGTAAAATGAGACTCTGACATAAACAAATGAGCTTCTGTCTCTGACTCTGACACTTCTACCAAGTTAAGAAGATATATGAGTTAGAAATCTCCAGGAACCAATCCTTTGGTATTCCTAAAGATCAGATACATCAAACCACGTGGAGCACTTAGCGTCTAACCTTGGAACTTCTAGACAGCTGTCCAGAAGAAATTCAAAGGCCAGACGTTTGAGATCTCCTCGAGCAGTGTGCATACTGTTGGGATTAGACATTCATTAATGAGCCATAATCATTTTTCCCCCAAGCGTGCTAACTTGGTTTTCGTGCTAACGCTGAATTGTGTGTTGTTTTGCATGTGTTTTTGTTTAGGGTATTTAAACACTCCTCTCACACTTCACACACTTTTCACTCTCACTCACTCTCAAACCTATTCTCTGAAGCATTTCTGCAAGCATTTCATCTTCAACTCATTTTCATCAACAATGGATGCTCAACAACAACAAGTTTTCAACTTATGTGAATCACTGGTAGACTTCAACAACATGAAAAGGAATGGAGTAGATCTTACTGAAGAACTTCGTCAACAAGGTTGGGAAAACTACTTTCAACGGCTTTATGGCCCTGTTTACCCATACCTCATCAAAGAATTATGGAGATTTGCTGACGCTGATGATCATTTCATCGTCTCCTACGTGTTGGGGGTCAAGATAGTGATTACTGAAAAATCAATTGCTTCTCTACTGAACATGGAGAAAACTGGAGGAAGAAGGATCTACGACATCAACCCTAGATCAAGGTACATTGCTCAAGTAATCAATCCCACCATCTTCAAACCTAACACTGAAGGCAATCCATCAAAGAACAAAGAACTTCATCAGGACCTCAGAGTATGGCTCAAGATAATTCTGGGAACCATTCATCACCGCCCAGCATCAAACTCCTCTGACTACATCAATACAGATCAGAAGTGCATTCTGTATTGCATTCACAAAGGTTTGAAGCTCTGCCTCCCAACACTACTCTTCAAGTATCTCAGAGATTATGTACGGGAGACCAGAAACAACATGAAACCCAGAACCTACATCCCTCTGGGAAGACTTCTGTCTGATGTTCTGATCGAAAATGGGCTTGTAGATCATCTGGAGAAGAACAAACTTATGGAAGATCTGGCGATAGATACTGGAAAGCCTCTTAACTCCAGAAATCTGAAGAGCATGGGAATTCTGAAGAAGATTCAAGTCAAACCCACGCTGGACACCTCCTGGGACGCCTTGAAAGATCAGAGGAAGCTGCCACATGGTCTTGCAAGGTTCTACAAGAATGAACCCGGAGAAGCAATCCTTCACTACATGCAGCGTCTGAAGGATGAAGGAGTTGACATCTCTGACTTCAGACTGGACGATTGTCTAGATTCAGAAGAAGACTTCGTCAAGTACAAAAGAGGTCCCTCTGAAAATAAGTCTTCAAAGGCAAAGAAAGCAAGGCTAGGAGAAACTTCTGAAACAAGATCTCCAGCGCCTCTGCAAGTAACTACTGGTAAGTCTGCTCCCTCTATTCCCTCTGAACCTCCTGTGGCTTCCTCTAATCCTCTCCCAGCACCTATATACACCACCTCTGAAACCCCACCTTCTACAACCAGAACCTCACAACCTTTACCAAAATTCAATCTTGCCCATACCTCTTTACCACGTTCTGAAGCTGAAGAACTCAATCAAACCACCTCTTCATCTTCACCCCCAGAATCACCTTCCTATCTTATCCTCTCCTCTGACCCAGAACCTTCTGACCCCGCTTCTCCCACTTTAGCTCACCTTTATTCTCTAAACCGAAACTCACAACAACCACAACAACCTCCACCTGAACCTGAAGTCACTTCACCACCCCCAGAACAAACAACCAACAACCCTTCTGAAGCTCAACCCTCTGACATCACCCCCCAAAACACTTCCGCTGAACCTAAACCTCTAACTTTAAACTTAAACCCTCCAAACTCTCCACCCCAAACATCTGAACCCGAACCTGAACACTCCATGCCTACCCTTGAGGAAGCCATAATGTTGTTCGCAGGGGCTTCAGTACAGAAGGTCAAGTCTCTGACCATTAACTCTGGCATCAGTGATGATCCTGACTCTGTAAGGACACACTGGAACAGAGTCATTGGCTGGATGACTTCTGAAGCCTTCAAACAGAAGCACATCTCTGAGCAAGTCAGAAACGACTTCACCAGAGATGCTGAGGCAAGACTACAGGAAAAAGTTGCCAGAGAAGCTGAAGAAGAAGCAAGAAGACAAGAAGAAGAAAGAGCTCGACAAGCAGAAATCCAAAGGGGAAAGGAAGTTGAAGCCAAAGCTCTGGCCGATGCTGCTGCTGCTGCTGAAGCTGAAGCACAAGCTGCTGCTGAAGCTGAAGCGAAGGCCGCTGCTGAAGCACAGAGTGCTCTGACTCAGGGGGAGTCCTCCACTGTTGTCCCTATGGTTATCCAGACACTTGAAGAACTTAAGAAAGACCAGAAGGAACTCAAAGCCAGAATGGACAAACAGGATACCGTCAATGACAACATTCAGAACATGCTGGCTCAACTGCTTCAGAGGATGCCTCCTCCTCCCAACCCTTAGGCACTTAGGATCTTTTGCTTGTTGCTTTGCTTTCCTTGTTTCTGCCTGTTTATTTGTTTGCCATTGTCTCTGTTGCTCTTCTATCTGAATATAATATCTTTTTGATTATTTTGTCTTTTTGATTCTGACAAAAAGGGGGAGAAATCGAATATAGCTCTGATGAAATACTGCCTAATACCTTAAGCACTCTGCAACATATTTTTTTCTTAAAAATAAATTCATCTAACATTGGACTTAAGAAATTGCAGATAGTATCGAAACTTCATTGCTTGGAAGCTCTGGTAAGAACTTCTGAACTCCCTAGCTCATCTCAGGGGGAGCTCCTGATCTGATATTTCCTGTTTCATCTGCTATTTAAAGTTTGTTTTGTCATCATCAAAAAGGGGGAGATTGTAAGAACAAAAATTGTTCTACAACAGATTCCATGATTTTGATGATAACAAAGGATGAAACCAAAAATGGCACCCTAACGAAAAGTTTCTAAGTGTGCAGGGTTCTAAGGAAAGAAGGAAGAGATCTGATGACGTCATCAGATACAGAATCATATCAGATACAAATTATCAGAAGATCAGAAGCATCTGAAGTAGAAACACGCTCAAGAAGTTCTAACTCTGAGCAAAACAGCAGAATATCAGAAGCATCTGAAGAAGAAGTGCACTCTAGAGATTCTGACTCTGAACAACGGTATATCATTCCAGAAGCTCTCAGCGTCATCTGAAGACATCATCAGAAGCTCCGAATCAACACAGGAAGATTCCAAGATTCCCAGAGTCACGCAGACTTTGATAATGAATTTCCTAATACAGAAAGAGTAACGTTAACTTCAAATTCAAATGGAAAGGAACTATATTTGGAAAGAAGTTATTCGGGGAGACAAAGTTGTTTTGGCAAGAAACAACAGAAGTTATGGCATTAATCCCTATTCAAGACAAATTATCTGCCATCAATTTCAACGGTCCTTTCACTCCTATATAAAGGACAGCATTTCACATTGAGAGGCGTGCAAGCATACACTGAAACATTCTCTCTCTCTCTCTCAACATTTCACAAAGCTTTTGCTTAGAACGTGAAACACTCTTTTGTTCTTATTGTTGTAATATTTGCTTATCCTAGAAGCACTCTAGATTACATAGTCTTTTATCTATTGTTTTATTTCCTCAAGTGACTCTGCGTAGTCTGTATACTTGAGAGGACTAGGAGATCTTTCTCTTAGACGTTGGTTGTAAACAATCTTTCAAGATTAGTGGATTAAGTCCTTGTTGAAGGCGAAATCACCTCGACCGGGTGGACTGGAGTAGCTTTGTGTTATAAGCGAACCAGTATAAATTCCTTGTGTGGTCTTTATTTTGAAAAAGCGCTTATTTTCCAAAACAATTCAAACCCCCCTTTCTTGTTTTTCTCACCTTCAGCTGGGGCAATAACTTCTACTCTGCATCAAAAGATGAAGTTTGTTGTCAATAACAAGCTCGTCATTGTCTCGGGAGAAGAAGATTTTATCATCAGTCAACTCTCCTCTTTCCTTTATATTGAGGCTGATGAGGATGCCTTAGAGACCTCTTTCCAAGCACTTGAAATATCCAATGCCACACTTGAAAAGGTTAAGGATCCTATTGAGAAAACCAGTTTGTCGTTCGCTTCTTTGAAGAGTGCAAGATCAGCCGTTGAAAGTGGAGGCCCTGCAGGTTGGGGGCAAGTCATCAACGTCAATGAGAAAAATGATCGTTTTGGTTTGGGGTACAAGCCTTCTGCTAATGGAGGAGCCCTGGTCCCTGCAAAGGACTGTGTGTGGAGCATACAAGAAGTCTTCCTGAGCACAGGATTTATCCATGGAGATCAAGTTGGTACAGTGGAAGATGACATTGAAGATGGAGAAACATCAAACCTGATATACCGGTGTGAAGCAGCCCTAACCAATTGGGAAGCGGTTGAGATTCCAGAAGTTTTTCTCGTGTCAAAGTAATTGTGTTTTCCTTTGTGTTTTTGAAAATCCTTAGCTCTACCCAAGGCTAATGGATCATTTGTAGGGCCCCTTTTAAATTTCAAAAATCATTATGACAAATAAAGAGCATTTTGTTCAAATTCTTGTCGTTCATTTATTTGTTTTTCTTTCCTTAAAATGGCAATCCTTTCAACAACTACAAAAATATTTTTATTTCTTTTGCTTTTTATTTCCATTTTTCTAAAAAAAAACATCATTAAAAAACATGCAGAATAATCAATAAACCAGTTGAATTCGATGACCTCACTACTTCCTATAATTTTGAACTCCCCATCTACCAAGCGGAGGAGGAGAGTGAGGAAGATTGTGATTTCCCTGAAGAATTAGAAAGGATGCTCGAGCACGAGTCAAAGGCCCTTCAGCCACACCAAGAACCAGTGGAAACAATCAACCTTGGCACCGAGGAAGACAAGAAAGAGGTCAAAGTTGGGACTACACTTGGGGCAAGCATCAAAGAAAGATTGATCGAGTTGCTACAAGAATATGTAGATGTATTTGCTTGGTCGTATCAGGATATGCCAGGTTTAGACACTGATATTGTTGTCCATAAGCTACCACTACAGCCAGATTGTCCGCCAGTGAAGCAGAAGCTCCGAAGAGCAAGACCCGACATGGCTCTAAAGATTTGTGACGAGGTGAAACGTCAATTTGATGCCGGTTTTTAGCAGTTGCAAAGTACCCCCAATGGGTAGCCAATATTGTACCAGTACCCAAAAAGGATGGCAAGGTCAGGATGTGTGTTGATTATAGGGATTTAAACAAAGCTAGTCCAAAGGACGATTTCCCCTTGCCACATATTGACACTCTGGTAGACAACACTGCTAAGTTCACAGTCTTCTCCTTTATGGACGGATTCTCGGGTTATAATCAAATTAAGATGGATCCAGAAGACATGGAAAAGACCACATTCATCACCCCTTGGGGAACATTTTGCTACAAGGTAATGCCATTCGGTCTCAAAAATGCTGGGGCAACTTACCAAAGAGCGATGGTCACTCTTTTCCATGACATGATACATAAGGAAATTGAGGTTTATGTGGATGATATGATTGCAAAATCCCAAAGTGAAGAGGATCATATAGACCACTTGCAAAAGCTATTCGAGCGTCTTCGGAAATTTCGACTACGGCTGAATCCTGCTAAATGCACCTTCGGTGTCCGATCTGGAAAGTTGCTTGGTTTCATTGTTAGTCAACGAGGAATTGAGGTAGATCCAGATAAGGTTAGGGCAATACAAGAAATGCCTGCTCCACGTACAGAGAAAGAAGTTAGAGGATTCCTGGGACGTTTGAACTACATCTCTAGGTTTATATCCCATATGACTGCTACGTGCGAACCTATATTCAAATGGCTAAGAAAAGATCAAGCAGTTGAATGGAACTCTGACTGCCAAATGGCTTTTGAGAAAATCGGACAATACCTGCAAGAGCCCCCTATTCTAATTCCACCTGTTTAGGGGAAACCACTCTCTATGTACTTAACTGTGCTTGAAAAGTCGATGGGATGTGTGCTGGGACAACATGACGAAACCGGTCGAAAGGAGCATGCCATCTATTATCTAAGTAAGAGATTTACCGATTGTGAAACCCGATATTCACTCTTGGAGAAAACTTGTTGTGCTTTAGCATGGGCCGCTCGTCGTCTAAGACAATACATGATTTGCCACACTACTTTGTTGATCTCAAAAATGGATCCAATAAAGTATATCTTTGAAAAGCCTGCTTTGACTAGAAGACTCTGTAGCGGTGTATTCGTCGCCATATGATTTATCGATTAAACCATAAGCAAAGCATACAATGAATTTTCGAGTCGCCACCGCACTTTTATTTATCCAAAGGACTGGCTAAAAAGCGAACAAAAGCCTAAGAAGTTTTACACGTAGAAAACTAATAAAAGATCAGAGATTCCAGGTAAGGGGTAAGTTACGCAATGGGAAGGTGTTAGGCACCCACTACGTCCTAGGTACTCCTAGGGAGCCCTTTTCACACTTGTTATGATAAATTGTTATTTGTTATGACATATGCATTGTGCAAACATGAGTGAGATGGTGAGAAAAGAATGTACAAGTTTTATTGGGTTTGAGCGGATGAACCCGCTGCCTACGTACCTTCCATCAAAGGTAAGGATCAAAACGCCGTAGTTCGGCTAAAAGATTTCCAAAAGTGAGTTGGATTCAATTTTAAACAATAGCACTGAGGCTTTTCATTATCAATGGGAGAACACTCGACCAAAACCAACATCCACCATGCGAGGATAGCTTCGACGTACGAGAGGGGTTAACCCTGTTTTCAGTACGGAAGTCTTACTGTCGACTCACTAAAGATAAGGTGAGGTTTACATCAACCACAATGATAATTGAAACCTACGGCTAATGCATGAAAAGATTAATGGACATGGCTAAAACAAGGGAATGAGTGAAATTAATTGATTAGGATTATGAAAATGGAGTCAGAGTATGATTAGGATTGATTCAGAGAAGTATTATGAAATGAAGTTTGAAAAAAGTCAAGGACTTGAGTCCAGGTTTTTAGTTTGAAAAACATGAAGATGTTTGCACAATGTCTAAGTCAAGTTTAAGATCAAAGTGTGAAAAGGTTCTAGGACACAATGAGGATGAATGAGTGAGGATGGAAAGTAAAGCTTCTCAGGAGGTTCACTTCTTGAGATCATATAGAGGATGATTCAAGGGTGTCCTTTGGAATGGAAAGTAAGTAATGATGAAATAAACAAACAAATGATACTGGATGCCACTCAATGGTCTTACTCCAATCTCACAAACAAAAGCGAATATCGGATACCAATAGCTGGATTTACACCAATCTCCTAAAACAGACATGGATATCAGAGGCCACTCAATGGTCTTACACTAATCTCCTCAAAAAGAAAACAATGAAGAAAAATGGAAATCAACTGCCAGCTTGTGGGACTTAGGTTAACTCCACACATGATCAATGTATCATTTATGCATACATGTCAAGAAAATAATTATCAGTTAAAATCCAGCCAATGGAAAATTAATTAAAAATCACAATCAAATACTAGACATTTTCATGAGTTTAATGCAAAAAATCCCAAAATTTTTGGAGTTAAAATGAATTAAAAATGAATTGTTGAAGTTGGATGAATAATTGAACAAAGTATGAAACACATAGCATGGCATATGGTCAAACAAGGTCAACCGATGGCATTTGAGTAAATATCCCTTTCATTAAACTAAACTCTGCGTTTCATGCAGACCAAATGAAATGTTGTTATTGGTAGTTCCTCAATGGAACAGTACCACACGCAGCCAAACAACAACAACAGCCAATCACATTTGTTTTTCTGGAAAAATGCTGCTAGGGTTTTAGAAACTTGGGGTTTTAGCACAGCATGGTTCTTTAAGCAATCATCATGAACAAAACTCGACCAAGCATACAACAGCATAGCATAATTATGGACAAAGTATTTGGTTTAAACAACAGCAGCATTCATCATCCACATGCTATCACCAGTCGAAATTCAACAAAACATGGCAAACAGCAAGGTATTTAGCAATGTTCATGCAACATTACACAAACAAAAACTCAAACACGACTCATGGAAAATTCTGTGCAGCTTAAAGTTTAATAGCAGGGCATTTGTTCATTGTGTTATTATCAACATTAAAACAACATTCAAGCACCAACAGACAAACAACATGAAAAATTACTGGACAGTTTAAGGTTTAACAGCAGCAGGGTTCAGCAATAGCAGCATGCATTCATCATCATCATCATTCGACCAAACAAAACAAACAACAGCAAGGTATTGGTAATGTTCCTACTGCAACCAAACAACAGCACGCATGTATACATTCATCATCATGGAAAGACTAATCTCAAGCAACATTACGCAAACAGCCAGGTAATGGAACAACAATGTTCATGCACCATCCACACAACAATAAACCAATCACTAAACAAGTGCATTTTCTGGGCAGGTTAAAATGGTTTAAAACAGCAGCAGGCATCAAACTCAACATCATCATGAGCTCGAAAAATTAATGTGCCCAGAAATCAAAATTAAATATGCTAATAACATCATCATACATCAAACAAAAAGAATGTGGTATCACATTTCATTAAATCCATGCCAGCAAGGTAAATCGAGCAGAAATATGTTTGAACACACAAAATGAAATCCCGATTTCTTGGCCATGACACTACCATTTTAAGCATGCTTTAGTTTGTTGGAATTAGCAAGATGAGAACTATCTAAAACGCAGCATCATTTGGAAAAATGTGTGAATCGAAATTTTACCACAAATGAAGTTCAGTGATGGTGCAGTGCTTCCTTGGCCTTCAAAGCTCGAAACAGGTGGCCCTTATGCTTGGAGATGTTGGATGGTGAAGTTCTATTGACTCAAGGATGCTTGGAAACAAACAAATAACCATCTGCCATTGGAAGGGGTTGAGGAAAACAGAGCTCGAGGATGGAGTTCCAGCAGGGTTTGATGGTGAAAATGAGCTCAGAAGTATGTCTAGATGAAGAAACAATGAAGGTTTGTTCAAGGGTTTTTGTTGTTTTGAGCAGAAAATCTCAATATGCCAAATTGCAAGAAGGAGAGAATGGAGTTTTTCTGCGTGTGGCTGCTGTGTGTTAGGGTTGTGAGTTGTCAGCAAAACACTTTATATATGCTGTTTAGTCTTTGTTAACCAAGTGTTAATCCCATTTTAACTTAATGAACAAAAATGCAAAAAATGCTAATGTTTGGTCAAGTGGAAGTGGAGGTGTGTGTGCACGAGCTGGGCCTGGTACAGGCTGCATACAGACTATTCCAATTGCTGTTTTGTGTTGTACATGAAAGGCTGTACCTTGCTTTTACTTAAATGAAGCTTATTGCACATTTGCTAATTATGTACAAATGAAGTGGAGGTGTGAAAGTTGGTCGAGTGGGCTTGTGAAATGCTGCAGAAGGACCATTCAAATTGTTGTTTGTGGTCTGCTTATGCATGCTGTACTTGATTTACTTATATGAAGCCAAATGCACAAATTGCCAAGCTTGCATTTTTGTCCAAAATGGTAGTGTAATGGTGATATGAACATGATTTAAGGCTTGAGGCAAGTTTCAAAAATGATTTAAAACATTTCCCAATTGGCAAAAATGAGAAAAAGTGTTTAAATCAAAAAGTCAATGGTTGGTCAAACTTGATTTTTTAATGAAATAGGTCCAAAAATGCCATTTTGATTGGTAGGGTTTTGGTGCATGAAATTTATATTTTTGGAAAGAGGATGAAAAATGTGGTTTGTAGGAAAAAACCCCACCAAATTTGGCCTTATGGTTTGAGAGATATGGCTCTATGAAGTTCAAAAATTGGTGAAAATGATTTGATCATATCTTGACAACCACACATGGGATTTGAGAGTTCTTGGACTTTTTGAAAATGGGAGAACAAGACCTTCAACTTTCATGTTGGGCAAAAACTCATTTGAAGCTTGTATCATGATGCAAGTTGAGGATCAAGAAGTTTCTATTTTTGGCAGTTGAAATTACAGGTCCACTTTCTATTTCTGGAAATTTTCTGATTGGCTTCAAATTCTTCCATGATGTTGATTGCCATGACACATGAGGCCTATTAGGACATGAATAAGCTCCTTCAAACCATTTCCATCCATCAGAACCAAAGAATCAACCACAGTTGACCAACTTTGACTTTTCTAGGGTTTTGGACTGACTGTGCACTTCTGATGAACTCCAAACCCTAATTCCTTGAGACCTTGACTTCAAATGATGTCCCAAGTTGTGTGAACTCTTGATTATTGATCATGGTGCCCAAATTCCACAAGAATGGCCACCATCCACTGCTTTGACTGATTGTTGACTTTCTAGGGTTTTTGCCTGGCTATGCATTGACTGCTGACCTCTGAGCCTTCCACCCTTGACTTGAACACTTCAAAAAGACCCCCAAGGCATGTGAACTTGTTGGACAAACCCTAGGGCTCTGATTCCTTGAGAAATACCTTTGCTTGATTGATGGACTGATCTCCTGATCAGTTTGACCTAATTCTGGCTTGCTTGCTCTTGAGGCAACTGTGGACTATGCAAATGCTATGCAATGTACCAATGATATGCTATGACTTAATATGAAATGGTATGTATAATGATAGGTGCAAATTTGAGGTGCTACAGCTGCCCCTATTCAATCAGCTGGGAACCCGAACGGATGATAGCAGTGGCTGTCAGACTTTCAGGGTAAACAGGGATTGAATACAAAAGAACCGTAGAAATTTGCACCGACTGGATATAATACAAGAATGCCTGTCAGGATCGGCAAAGAAACAGTCTTGAAAGAACAGTCCGTCTGGAACGGAAAAGAAATCGGCCTGAATACCGAAACAGAAACGTCGACCTGGATACCAAAATAAATGGTAACACAGGGATAACCAATGCCTGAGCGTCGTAAGTACATCGACCTGATCGTCGGAAACTTCTTCGGTCTGAACACCGGAAAAAACATAAGTACATCGACCTGATCGTCGGAAACTTCTTCGGTCTGAACACCGGAAAAACATAAGTACATCGACCTGATCGTCGGAAACTTCTTCGGTCTGAACACCGGAAAAACATAAGTACATCGACCTGATCGTCGGAAACTTCTTCGGTCTGAAAACCGGAAAATTGGCCTGAGTGCCATGAGTACATCGACCTGATCGTCGGAAACTCCTTCGGTCTGAATACCGGAAAAAACATAAGTACATCGACCTGATCGTCGGAAACTTCTTCGGTCTGAACACCGGAAAAACATAAGTACATCGACCTGATCGTCGGAAACTTCTTCGGTCTGAAAACCGGAAAATTGGCCTGAGTGCCATGAGTACATCGACCTGATCGTCGGAAACTCCTTCGGTCTGAATACCGGAAAAAACATAAGTACATCGACCTGATCGTCGGAAACTTCTTCGGTCTGAACACCGGAAAAACATAAGTACATCGACCTGATCGTCGGAAACTTCTTCGGTCTGAACACCGGAAAATTGGCCTGAGTGCCATGAGTACATCGACCTGATCGTCGGAAACTCCTTCGGTCTGAATACCGGAAAACACATGAGACATATTATCTATAGCCGTCAAAACGTAGATAATAAACTCGCATGGAAGATTATCCATAACCGGGTTGTAGGTTGTTAAATGAATAATCGACCGAAAAGAAAGGCATCCGGGTACCAAACTAGGTATGCAAAAGATGACCAATCAAAAGAGGATAAAGTTGCTAACTCGGAGCAAATATCCAAAAAGAAGGTGAAGACCCAATGGGGACAATACTGCTTGATCAAGGCAAGTATCCAAAGGGGACAAGACCATTAATACCACAAAGAGGGGATTACATCTACCGGTTTGTAGGCAGAAATCCACTGAAAAGTAACCAGTCATCATCGGGATGAGCAAAAAGGGTTAACTCCAACAAGGGGAGGACGTGGGATTTTACAACTACCAGCTAGTGGGTATAAAACCACAAAGATAGGACTTACAGCTACCGGTTTGTAGGTAGAGGCCAACAATTCCGCTGAGGATAAGATGAATGAGTGCCGGTTAGTGAGCGACTATTCATTTATGCCCCAAGGAAGCACAAGAGACAGCCAACAGGAAGCCAATTTAGGATCGATCCAAAAAGGCAGACTGAAACAAGACTCATCCTAATGAGGAAAGAACTCAATAGGGAAAACCCATCCCATGTAGGGAGAGAACGGAAGCAACCGTCATCCACGAGGATGTATCTCAGTGGGGAAATGGTAGGAAAGGATAGACACTTTCTGCTTAAGGGGTAGACTCTATATGGAGAGATCAGACACGCCCACTTCTGTTAAGGGAATGGACCCAAGCTTGCAAAATGATGCCAACTTCGGGGAGTAACACTGCTGGGGATACTCACTCAACCAAGGAGTCACTTGTCGGGAACACTAACTTCCCAACCATGCTGATAAACCCAATTCTGAAGCCGATCCAATGGCGCGATGCTAAACTCTTTTCAACGATCCGACTTCGGCGGGCCACCACGGCCTTGGGCTAATGGACATATTTGCAACTTTGATGTATGAGTTTTTTAATGTCCTCTGACCATGATCGTGGGAATGCTATGCACTAATGATGCAATATGCTATGCTTGTCTAAATGATGTATGCATAAACACATATCTCCTCCAGAGACAACACCGGGGAACTCCAGGAACATTGCTGAGGATCTTACAACCACGTCAACTTCCACCCTGCCAGGGAAAGACAAACCTTGTTTGGGAGCATACAGACGACTTGTCAGGGATAATCAGGCGACCTCACTAGGGAAAGCCAACCAATCCACAAGTAGGATCGAATTCCGCTTGGGAAAATAACTGCTCCGCTGGGGGAAGATAAACCAAGCCAACCTTTGGGGAATAAGGCTCATACAAACCTCAGATAAAATAGACTATACCTTGGGGAATAACTGCTACTCCGCCGGGGACGACCCACAATGTTCACAAGTAGAAAAGACTCAATTGGAGATGTAGGTATCCGTCTGCCATGGACACCCGTCCAATCCACTGGTAGGGTAAACTCTGCTGGAGAGACCGATGCTTCGCTGGGGAAGGCTTACACAAACCCTAGTTAGGAGAACGATTCCGTCTGGGGAAAGCACTGTTGGGGAATGCTCACAGATGATGACCTTGCTGGGGAAAATGTTCACAGGTGACGACCTGCAAACTGGAACAAACAGATGCCCCAGGGAGTTCATGAACAAGATACGCTCAAGTGTCCTCAACATTCAAGATGATTTTCAAATGTTTTAATCTTCCTGCACGTCATTGTTTAGCCTTCATGTTTTTATGTGCAATGTTTATCAAAATTTTGGACGTTTTTGCAAAGTAAAAACAAGAGAGCAATTTATCTGAATAACGACTTTTATTGATTGAAAGTGTGCCTGAAGAGGCAAATACATTGGGAAGCAATTCCTAGAAAGAGGTAATTGCGCACAAAAGGAAAATAAACTATCCTAATGGCAATGTGAACACGGCATCCACTGTTTCCCAACTCTGTTATAACTCATAGACCATCAGTTTCCTCCCAATTCCTTGCTTTCTGAGAAGAATGACTGGACCGATCACATCTGTCGAGATGGTAGCTGACGAAGCATGACGAAGTACAGATAACTCAGATTGTAGTCTTCGCTTTAATCCCTCTTTTGGCTGGATCGCCCTTTCGGGTTTTCAATCCACCGGGATACCCATTTTTGCCTAAGCCGCCCTTGCGGGTTTTCGACTTACCGGGTGTACAGTTTTTTCATTTTATCCCTAATTTTTGCCCGAACCTTTTCTTTCTGTTTTTTGGTTCGCCGGGATGCCCATTTTTGCCTGGACTCTTTTATTCTTTTGTCCAGCGGGTCAATTTTATGCGAAGTATTTTTTGACTACATCTGAGTTGACAGGGGAAGGAAAGTCTTCACCATCCATAGTTGTAAGCATCAAGGCTCCACCGGAGAAGACCTTCTTCACAACATATGGACCTTCGTAATTAGGAGTCCACTTGCCCCTGTTATCTGTACCGGGAGGAAGGATCCTCTTCAAAACTAGATCGCCAATTTGAAATGTTCGAGGACGCACTTTCTGATCAAAGGCTCGCTTCATCCTTCTCTGATACAACTGCCCATGGCAAACAGCTGCTAACCGTCTCTCTTCGATAAGGCTTAACTCATTAAACCTGGTACGAATCCACTCGGCTTCGTCCAGCTTGACATCTAATAACACCCTCAGAGAAGGGATCTCCACTTCAACTGGTAGGACTGCTTCCATACCATATACAAGGGAGTAGGGGGTTGCCCCGGTCGACGTACGTACTGAGGTACGGTACCCATGCAAAGCGAAAGGCAACATCTCGTGCCAATCCTTGTACGTAACGACCATCTTTTGCACAATCTTCTTGATATTCTTGTTTGCCGCCTCCACAGCACCATTCATCTTTGGTCTGTAAGGAGAAGAATTGTGATGTTCAATCTTGAAATCTCTGCACAGGTCTTTCATCATCTTGTTGTTGAGATTCGAACCATTGTCAGTGATGATTCTCTCAGGGACTCCATAACGACAGATGATTTCTTTCTTGATGAACCGGGCAACCACTTGTTTGGTGACGTTGGCATAGGAAGCTGCTTCCACCCATTTGGTGAAGTAATCGATCGCAACCAAGATGAAGCGATGTCCATTCGAAGCAGTAGGCTCAATCTTCCCAATCATGTCAATGCCCCACATGGCGAACGGCCAAGGCGAGTTCATGACATTCAACGGGCTTGGTGGTACATGCACCTTGTCGGCATAGATTTGACACTTATGGCATTTCCGAGCATATTTGAAGCAATCGGATTCCATAGTCATCCAATAATAACCGGCTCTCAGCAATTTCTTCGACATTGCATGACCACCAGCGTGGGTACCAAACGAACCCTCGTGCACTTCTTGCATTAACAGGTCTGCTTCGTGTCTATCCACGCATCTGAGCAGAACCATGTCAAAGTTCCTTTTGTATAGCACATCATCCTGATTCAAATAAAAGCTTCCAGCCAGCCTTCTCAGGGTCTTCTTATCATTCCTCGACGCACCCTCAGGATACTCTTGAGTCTTGAGGAAGTTCTTGATGTCATAATACCATGGCTTATCATCAATAGCATTAACAGACTCGGCTGCAAACACATACGCAGGCCTCTCGAGTCGATTCACAGCAACTTGTGGCACATGATTCCACCAATGAACCTTTATCATGGAAGATAAAGTAGCCAATGCATCAGCCATCTGATTCTCGTCTCGGAGGACATGATATAACTTCACCTTCTTGAAGAACGTCAGTATTCTTCTGGTGTAATCTCTATACGGAATCAGATGCGGCTGGTTCGTATTCCAATCTCCATTGACCTGATTGATCACTAGAGCTGAGTCTCCAAATATGTCAAGTGTTTTGATCCTCAGATCAATGGCTTCTTCTATCCCCATGATACAAGCCTCATACTCAGCTTCATTGTTGGTGACGTCGAAAGTCAATCTGGCAGAGAAAGGTATATGAGCACCTTTGGGATTGATCAACACTGCCCCAACACCGTTACCGTTCATATTCACAGCCCCATCGAACATCAGTGTCCACTTGTCATCAGGATCCGGTCCTTCCTCAACAAGCGGCTCTTCACAGTCTTTCGTCTTTAGGTACATGATGTCTTCATCGAGGAATTCAAACATCATAGGCTGATAGTCTTCAATTGGTTGTTCAGCAAGATAATCTGACAGAATACTACCTTTGATGGCCTTCTGTGACGTGTACTGAATGTCATACTCCGTTAAGATCATCTGCCAACGGGCAACACGTCCGGTGAGAGCTGGCTTCTCAAAGATGTATTTCACAGGATCCATCCTAGAAATCAACAGAGTAGTATGGTTCAACATATACTGCCTTAGTCGGCGAGCAGCCCAGGCCAAAGCACAGCAAGTTTTCTCGAGCAGTGAGTATCTTGTTTCACAGTCGGTAAACTTTTTGCTTAGGTAGTATATGGCATGCTCTTTTCGACCAGACTCGTCATGCTGCCCCAATACACACCCCATTGAAGTCTCGGTGACTGAAAGGTACATGATCAGTGGTCTCCCTGGAACTGGAGGAATCAGGATTGGAGGTTTCTGTAAATACTCCTTGATTTTGTCAAAAGCTTTCTGACAGTCATCATTCCATTTGATTGCCTGATTCTTTCTGAGCAGTTTGAAAATGGGTTCACATGTGGCAGTTAGATGAGATATGAACCTTGCAATGTAGTTCAACCTCCCTAAAAACCCACGGACTTGCTTTTCCGTCTTCGGTTCAGGCATCTCTTGAATAGCTTTGACTTTAGCTGGATCTACCTCAATCCCTTTCTCACTGACAATGAAGCCTAAGAGCTTCCCGGATCTCACTCCAAACGTGCACTTGTTCGGATTCAGCCTCAGTTTGAACTTGACCAGTCTGTCAAACAACTTCTGCAGATTAACCAGGTGCTCCTCTTCTGTCTGCGACTTCGCAATCATATCATCCACGTACACTTCGATTTCGTTGTGCATCATGTCATGAAAGAGAGTCGTCATTGCCCTCTGATAGGTAGCACCGGCATTCTTCAGCCCAAATGGCATCACTTTGTAGCAGAAAGTGCCCCAAGGTGTAATGAATGTCGTCTTTTCCATGTCCTCCGGCGCCATCTTGATCTGATTGTAGCCTGAGAAACCGTCCATGAAAGAGAATACCGAGGACTGAGCCGTATTATCCACCAATACATCGATGTGAGGTAATGGGAAATCATCTTTCGGACTCGCCCTATTCAGATCCCGGTAATCGACACACATCCTGACTTTGCCATCCTTCTTCGGCACGGGAACAATGTTGGCAACCCACGGCGGGTAACTGGTGACAGCCAAGAAACCTGCATCCCACTGCTTCTGAACCTCTTCCTTGATCTTGACCGCCATATCAGGACTTGTTCTGCGAAGCTTCTGCTTGACTGACGGGCATTCTTCTCGAAGAGGTAACCGATGCACCACAATGTCTGTATCCAGCCCAGGCATATCTTGGTATGACCAGGCGAATATTTCCACATATTCTCTTAGCATCTCGATTAGCCTCCTCTTGACAGAGTCTTCTAAAGCAGCCCCAATCTTGATTTCTCTTCTGGCGTCCTCAGTACCCAGATTAACAACTTCCAACTCCTCCTGATGAGGTTGGATGACCCTTTCCTCTTGCTTCAGTAGTCTGACCAATTCTGCCGGGAGTTCACAGTCTTCCTCACTCTCCTCTTCAGCTTGGTAGATGGGATTGTTGAAATCATACTGAGCCATAACAGAGTCGTTCACAGTGGATGCCAAAAGATCATCTCTGCATGTTTAATGTTTTGTTTTTAGAAAAAGATTTCAATAAAGTCACAAAAAACAAAAACATTGCCATTTTTATTGTTTTGAAAAAGTGGAAAACAGAAAATAGAAAGACAAAGATCTCAAAAGTTTGATTGAAAAAACGTCCTTCATTTATAAACATTGTGAACATGATGTGGCCCTACAATGAACCACTACGCCCTGGGCAGAACGTAGGATTTTTCATGCAAAAATGAAAAAACAAAAGAAAATTACTCTGTCAGTAGAGTAACTTGGACCACTTCTTCAGCCGTCCAATTGTTGATAACCTCGCCTGGTGCGCAAGGGCGGACCCAGACATCCAAATCACGATCACTGTCTTCACCATCAGTAGCAAAGACGTCTCCATGGTTCATCAGCCCAGCGCTGGTGAAGGTGCTCGGACCTGCTTGTACGCTCTGCTCTGCTGCGAGAGGCTCGTACCCAATGCCGAATTTGTCTTCCTTTACCGGCAAGTCAACCATCTTGCCCCAGCCCTCTGCTTTACCGGAGTCCACCACTTCTTTTGCTTGCCTGTATGACGAAATTGAAGCACCCGGCTTCCTCTGCTCAGCACAAGCAACCCCTTCCAACGCCACAGTCTCGAATGCCTGGCACAGGGTTTCGTGGATCTCGCCATCCACCTCAACATATTTGAATGAGGAGAGATGACTCACCAGAATCTCCTCTTCACCACAGATGGTTACGATCTGGCCGTTCCAGACATACTTGAGTTTTTGATGGAGAGTCGACGAGACTGCTCCAGCCGCGTGTATCCAAGGACGCCCAACAAACAGCTATAAGCAGGCTGAATGTCCATCACATAGAACACGATGTCGAAGACTTCTGGACCTATCTTCACTGGCAAAGTGACTTCACCAAACACAGACCGTTTGGATCCGTCGAATGCACGCACGATCAGGTCACTGGGAGTGAGCACGACTCCCTCAACATCGATTTTCTTTAATATTTGCTTCGGAAGGACATTCAGGGACGACCCGGTGTCCACTAGCACGTGAGATAGTACAGCACCTTTGCACTCCATAGTGATGTGCAAGGCTTTGTTGTGACTACGGCCCTCAGGCGTCAAGTCTAGGTCAGTGAAACCTACACCATGCCTGGTACTCACATTTGCTAGTACACCTTCCAGCTGGTTGACCGATATCTCTTGCGGGACATATGCCATATTCAACATTTTCAGCAAGGCGTCCCGATGTGCCTCAGAACACATCAGCAAAGAGAGTATCGAGATCTTCGACGGAGTCTGGTTGAGTTGATCAACAATCTTGTAATCACTCTTCTTAATGATCTTCATAAACTCCTCGACATCTTTCTGGAAAGAACCCTCAGCCTCCTTCTGAGCCGGTTCTTCGTCAACCATTGTTTGTTTGCCCTTAGCCCTTGCAGATGACTCAGCCGCAGCATCCCTCAAAGGCTGAGGAGCAAACAGTCGTCCACTCCTTGTGAAGCCTCCCTGTCCTCCAACATTGTCCACTACAGGACTTGCAACAGCAGGGATCCTCACAGGAGCACTGATCGTAACCGGTGCTTGCACAGCTGGTCTTGTCTGGTTACCAGCCCTTCTATCTCGGCGATAGGCGTTGTCATATCTCCATGGCACAGCTCTACTATTTTCAACTTGTCCTCTGCCGGACGCCACAATAGTAACTGGTGCACGGATGGTTACCGGAGTTGGGATGGTAACCGGAGTATTGCTGGTGGTGGGTACACTAACAGCCCCACGCCCTCTTCCTTCAGCCGGTTTATAAAAAATGGTGACAGTAGACACTGCCCCATTATCTCTGATAGCACGGCTGAACTGCAAACAGCCCTCGTCCATCAAACTCTGAATTCCAGTCTTCAACTGGTCACAACCGTTGGCAGATTCTGAACAACCCACACAATCTTCTGAACAACCTGGGTCAACACCCCCCCTCAACAATCGGCCCTTGACGACCAACAGAGACGTCTGAACATCTTCAACATCTACGATTAGGTCTTCAGCTTCCCCATCTTCAATGTTATTAACCCTATGCCCGCCATGTTGAGGCATAGGATTGTTTACCACATTCGGAACTGGAGAGAAGTTGATTGCTTTGGAATCAATCAAATCCTGGACCTTGTGCTGCAAAACCCGGCATCTTTCAGTATGGTGGCCTGGTGCCCCAGAATGAAAGTCACAGCGGACATTTGCGTCGTAGCCTGGAGGCAGTACTGTTGGGGTAGCCATGGTACGCAATTCAACAAACCCTAACCGGAGTAGTTCGGGTAATAATTCAGCGTACGTCATCGGCAATGGATCAAAACGTCGCTCAGCCATTCTTTGTCTGGGCTGATACGGACGTGGTTGTTGTTGTTGTTGTTGTTGCGGTTGTTGTTGAACTCTCTGTTGTTGTTGTGGACGAGGTTGAGGTGCAGGAATAGTCACTGCAGCCACTGGACGATACTGGTCTCTGTTGTTGTTGGCTCTGTACGCACCCCCTCTGTGCTGTACAGCATTGGTTTCTCCTTCTCTACGGCGAGGTGCCCCAGAGAAGGGTTTCTTAGAAGAAGATGAGGAACCAGCATCATGAATCCTCCCAGCCTTGATCAGGCTCTCAGTTCTTTCGCCGCAGATAACGACGTCAGAAAAACTTCCGAATGGGCAGCTTCCCATCCGGTCCATATAAACACCCTGAAGAGTACTGATGAACATATCAGTCAACTCCCTTTCCAGCATAGGGGGTTGAACTCTTGCAGCCAATTCGCGCCATCTCTGGGCGTACTCTTTGAAGCTCTCGTTGTTCTTCTGACAGAGACTCTGCAGCTGAGTCCTGGTTGGAGCCATGTCCATGTTGTGCTTATACTGCCTGAGGAACGCCTCACCCAGGTCTCTCCAGCACCGAATGGAATCCCGCTTTAACTCCATATACCAATCCAAAGACGCCCCAGATAGGCTGTCTTGGAAGAAATACATCCACATCTTCTCATCGTCAGTGTATGCGGATATTTTTCGGTAATATGCCTGCACATGGGTGCGAGGGCAGGAGGTACCGTTGTATTTGTCAAATGACGGCGCCTTGAATTTGTGCGGGATTCTCAGTCCTTCAACCAATCCCATGTTTGTAACGTCAAAACCGAGGGAGTTTTGACATTCCATTGCTCTGATCTTCTCAGCAAGGGCCTCTACTTTGCGATCTCTCGCATCATTTCTGCCCAAGATATCGTCGTCTTCACTGAGCATAGTGAGCAAATCCTCTTGTCTGTCAACAATTGGAATTCTGTTACGGACCGGAGCATGGATGACTCTGGGACTAACAGCATCTGGAGCAATCGGTTGACCGTTGACTCGGATACCCCTCAACTCTTCACCTACAGCATAGTCGTTGACGGGAATAGTGGCAGCAGGGACCTCAGGAACTGGGTTTCCTTCTTGCAGAGGCTGGTTGGGCGGTGGCAATGTAGCTTCTTGCCTCTGGACCATTGCTCGAAGCTCTTCCTGACCTTGTGCGACCCCTTGCATCATGTGCATGAATTGGGCCATGTTAGCCCTCATCTCAGCTAACTCGGCTTGTACTTGATCCATGTTGCGTTGATGGTTGAGCCTCGTTGAGTAGCGGTGCGGCCTTTGGTCAGCTATCCTGTCTGGACACAGGAATCAAAGTGAGAAGACGGCCTGAGAACACCTATTTATGCAAATGAGATGAGTATGATGCATGCAATGCTTGTGCAAATGTTTTGTTTTCAAGGAACCCCTTAGGGTATTATTTGCAATATTTTGAATATTTACACATTTTAATTGCTCATGGAAATATTTCATTCAATATATTGAGACAAAGAAATACAGCATTTTTGATTCATTACAAAGGGAAAAGGTAAATGACATCCTATGGATCCCTAGAAGCTCGGGATGCTGGAAGACGGGAAGTGCACAACTTCTTGATCTCACTCTCATAGGCAGCCTCCATGTCAGCTTTCTCTTTTGCAAGTCGATCATACTTCCTCTTCCAGAATTTGGATGACTGAGGAAGCAGAGAAGTCCAAGTGTCGTTCGGATCGTCAATCACTCGGTGCTCGAGAAATTCAATCATAGCATCCTTCTCCTTGAGCTGCTGCAGCAATTCCTCCCTCTCACGGATCCAGGCACGCGAAAGGTCCTCCTCTCTCAACTCCTCTACACGTTGGGTAGGGAGGGTTGAAGGCCCAGCCACATCCAACGGTGTAGGTCTTGGATGATCGTACGGCATCAGGTAGGTGGCAGCTCTCTGTCTGACCCAAGAGGTATAGGGCTCCAAAGCAATGCAGTTCTTCGGACCCAACTCATTCCTACTCTTCTTACGGATACTGCGCCATGCACGGACAAATCTGGCTTTCAGGCCTTGGGGATCTTTACCCTCCTGGAAAAACGCACCTTCTAACAGGATGTTATTAGGTTTATCTTTCAGGGGGAACCCAAGCTGACGTCGTGCAAGAATAGGATTGTAGGTAATCCCACCACATGTGCCAAGAAGAGGCACATTCGGGAATTCCCCACAATAGTCGATGATCTGAACGGTATCGTACACGCGATCATACCAGGTGATATCATCATTGGTGAGAGACATGAGTCTCTGAGACCACCGTAGACATCCCTTGTTCTCCTTGAAAGCGACTGTCTGCGGCAAGTGCGAAATAAACCACTTGTACAGCAGGGGTAAACAACAGACAATGACTCCTCCATTCTTCATATTCCTCAAGTGCATGGAGAAATAAGCATCACCCAACAAAGTCGGAACTGGATTAAGGACTGAAAAGATCCTAATGGCGTTCATGTCCACGAACTTGTCGAAGTTGGGAAACAGCACCAACCCATAGATAAGCAGCACAAACAGAGCCTCAAAGGCGTCCTCACTCATGGCCTTCCCATAAAAGGTAGCTTGGGCAATGAGGAACTCGGAAGGAAAACCTTGAATTCCGCCTTTGGTAGTCAGATTAGCTCTAATCAGGTCTTCATCTATGTGCAACAAGCTGGAAATCTCTCGAGCAGATAGAATACTCTCTAGGCCACTGAACGGCACTTGATCCAGAATAGGAATCCCAATGAGGTGAGAGTACTCTTCCAAAGTCGGCAGTAGCTGGAAGTCCGGAAATAAGAAGCAATGGTAGAGCGGATCATAGAACTGAGCAAGAGTGCTCATCAACCCTTCGTCAACCTGAGTGGTGAGCAGAGGCAGAAGCTTCCCATAGCGAGCTTTGAAACCCAAGGGATCTAATACATATGATGTCAGATTCCTTAACTCTTTTACGTCAGGCTGCTTGAAGCTGTATTTCTTTGTATGCCTTTTTGGTCTTTCCATGGTCTGAAAATTTTGCAAATAAACCCTTTAAGTTCCTTGAACATCTTCTTTTTTTTCTGATGATGACATGTATGCGGATGAATGCATGAATGCATGAATGCAACAAACACACTCGAGGATCAAGCAAGGCACACCAAACAAAGGTCGTGGGAAAGCTCTATGTACCCCTAATATCAATCATCCATTTTGGTGGATGTAGGTTTTCACCTGATCGATACCCAAGTTCCATTGATATTAACGGTACATGAACCGGCTCTAACATCCTTAATATCAACCAGCCGCTTTGGTGGATTTTAGGTTTTGCACCTGATCCGGGATCCATTGATATTAACGATGTTTGAACGACTCAACCACGAATCACGGGTTTGTTGAGAGTCACGAGCATGGAGTCTCGGTTAAGAACCACCCAAAGGGAGTGCACTAGGGTTTAAACCTGCCAAACATGTTCTATCAGAGGTTCCCATAATCATCGTTCCATCTTTCGAATATTATCGGAGGAACGAATACTCGTATTCCAAGAATATTCTCAAGAGGAACTCTTATGAGTGTAGTATCGCGTGACAATCGTATCAGAACTGACATCTGAACGACCTCCGCACTATGGTCCTAAAAATAGGCCAAGATGGGTTTGGTAAACTAAGGTCCTTGGCTTCTGCGGCGCATGATTGAAAGAATAATGCCTAACCACAAATAACTTGTGTGACATTATTAGTTCAACATGACCTCCACCAAGTGAATGGTCTCGCAAGTCAACTGGCTAAGGAATACTCCACACCAGTCAACAAGACTATGCCATTCTCCTATCCTAGAGTGCACTCGAGTTCGGGTACAGAACTCATCTCACAGATCACCAAAGCAATCAGCAATGTATATCAAGCAATTCACGCATTACAATCAATACAGTGATCCCAAATTATACAAGAATAAGTCGAATAACAAATAACAATATGGCACAACAAAGGTGAAAAGTAGGCACTACCGCCAAGGAAACTAGATGTCCCCAGTGGAGTCGCCACTTTTCTGTAGCGGTGTATTCGTCGCCATATGATTTATCGATTAAACCATAAGCAAAGCATACAATGAATTTTCGAGTCGCCACCGCACTTTTATTTATCCAAAGGACTGGCTAAAAAGCGAACAAAAGCCTAAGAAGTTTTACACGTAGAAAACTAATAAAAGATCAGAGATTCCAGGTAAGGGGTAAGTTACGCAATGGGAAGGTGTTAGGCACCCACTACGTCCTAGGTACTCCTAGGGAGCCCTTTTCACACTTGTTATGATAAATTGTTATTTGTTATGACATATGCATTGTGCAAACATGAGTGAGATGGTGAGAAAAGAATGTACAAGTTTTATTGGGTTTGAGCGGATGAACCCGCTGCCTACGTACCTTCCATCAAAGGTAAGGATCAAAACGCCGTAGTTCGGCTAAAAGATTTCCAAAAGTGAGTTGGATTCAATTTTAAACAATAGCACTGAGGCTTTTCATTATCAATGGGAGAACACTCGACCAAAACCAACATCCACCATGCGAGGATAGCTTCGACGTACGAGAGGGGTTAACCCTGTTTTCAGTACGGAAGTCTTACTGTCGACTCACTAAAGATAAGGTGAGGTTTACATCAACCACAATGATAATTGAAACCTACGGCTAATGCATGAAAAGATTAATGGACATGGCCAAAACAAGGGAATGAGTGAAATTAATTGATTAGGATTATGAAAATGGAGTCAGAGTATGATTAGGATTGATTCAGAGAAGTATTATGAAATGAAGTTTGAAAAAAAAGTCAAGGACTTGAGTCCAGGTTTTTAGTTTGAAAAACATGAAGATGTTTGCACAATGTCTAAGTCAAGTTTAAGATCAAAGTGTGAAAAGGTTCTAGGACACAATGAGGATGAATGAGTGAGGATGGAAAGTAAAGCTTCTCAGGAGGTTCACTTCTTGAGATCATATAGAGGATGATTCAAGGGTGTCCTTTGGAATGGAAAGTAAGTAATGATGAAATAAACAAACAAATGATACTGGATGCCACTCAATGGTCTTACTCCAATCTCACAAACAAAAGCGAATATCGGATACCAATAGCTGGATTTACACCAATCTCCTAAAACAGACATGGATATCAGAGGCCACTCAATGGTCTTACACTAATCTCCTCAAAAAGAAAACAATGAAGAAAAATGGAAATCAACTGCCAGCTTGTGGGACTTAGGTTAACTCCACACATGATCATAGGAAAGCAAATGCCAACTCGTGGGTCTTACAATTGCATCCTCTCATAAACAGATAAAATAAAACAGTAGATGTCAGATGCCAACTTGTGGGACTTACTCTGACATACACAGTATGATCCTAGGAAAACAAATGCCAACTCGTGGGACTTACAATTGTATCCTCACATACAAACAAATCAAGCAAAGATAAGATGAGTGGCCAATGTGATGGTCTTATACTCACTTCCATATCATAGGAACAAATGCCAACTTGTGGGACTTACAATTGTCCTCAATGGGTAAACAACAATAATGATGTCAAACAGACAAAAGAGATGCTCATGCATTAATGGCAATTGATGATGATAAATGCATAACATATAGGCAAGCAAGTACATATGAAGCAATCAAACAATCAATGAGAATCAAACAGCACACTCTATAGCCAAACAAGGGGGGCTCACACAAGAGGGTTTGACTATGAAAGTCCACTGTAATGGGTAAAGGTCGCTCTTAACCTTGCCATTGAGAGGCTAAGGTGAAGCAGATGAATAGGAGATGAGGGGTGTGCCTCATTGCTTCTATCCCTGATCAGGGAGAGCATCAAATAATAGAAAGTGGGGGAGTTCAGAAAGATGGAACTCTTTCCCCATTATTGACTCGATTAGATCTTGGGTTTTTATCTCAATGCTTCAACCATGTGATGGGAGCAAGGAGAGGACACACTGAATAGTGGGGGATAGATTGCTTATCCCTACCTTCCACCAATTGCCTTACTTGAAGGACTTTTCCTGCTTGGGACAATTTTAAACAAACACAGGCATTGCCTCTTAAGGAGGACTTCAGACAGTTTGCCCGGTCAAATAACAGACCGGGTCTCCAGACTACATGAAGAAGAAATGTTTATACCTCAAAGCAAATGCTAAATAGCAAAGCAAGCAAGTTCAAAGAACTTGGGCAACTAAAGTACCTGAAAAAGTCAAACTTATTAGCAAACAGTTCAACAGTCAAAATCAAAGGCAAATGGATAAACAAAAGTCAACCACAGAGGGATCAATTGTGCAAGGCACAAAGACTCAAGCATATGAGTCACCTACAAAACAAAGGTTAGCACATTAAACAATCAAACTAAAACACATTTGAATGATCCTCAAGGCATTGGTGCTTAACCTGAAACAGATGAACTCAACATAAGCTTAGAAGACCACTAGGACTAGCCTAGGGTCAAAGATGAAAGAAAAAATCAAGGCAGCAAGGAAAAGTCAACCCAAGCCAAGTCTAAACATTCAAGAAGCATTCTCAATTGGATTCATAATTATATCATGCATCACTGGCATTTCATATGCAAAAGGATGCAAAGCATAGCAAAGGAAACATGCAAAAGGTCAACAGCAAGATCTCATTCAAAAGTCAACCCAATCAATTTCAAAAATCATGAAATAAATCACACTCAATCCTAACATCTAGCATAGTATACATGTAAAATTTCATGGCATTTGGATGAGAGGAAGGCAGTCAAGTAAAATCATGAAGTCAAACCAAATTCAAGTAAGCATGGTGAAAGTCAACAAGCATAGGTCAACTTCAAAAAATCATATCAATTTGAAAACAGAAGAGAAATGAATGAGATTAACACCAATGCAAAGCTCAAGGTGTCTAGTTATCACATATGAAATTTCATGATCATACAATAAGATTTGAGAATTTCACAAAAGATTTGGCAACATGTAGCACAAAAAGTCAACAAATGACAAAGCATGGAAGAAAATTCTCAATCAAATGGAAAACAGCAAGATTAATTCCAAGAAACTTCATACACAAACTAGACATGTGAGAGATGATTCACACAAAATTTGGGGTCAATTGGATGTAAGGAAGCATGTGAACAAAAATTGGGAAAATGCATGATCATGGTATAGCACCAAATGTAACACATAACTTCAGAAAATCATAACTCTCAATCCACAAATGATAAATGCACAAACTTTATATGGAGATGAAGGTCAATGTGTCTAGTTTCACCACAAAAAATTTCAGGCTCATTGGATGCATCATGACAATTTCACAAAAGGAATGGCTCAATGTATCATTTATGCATACGTGTCAAGAAAATAATTATCAGTTAAAATCCAGCCAATGGAAAATTAATTAAAAATCACAATCAAATACTAGACATTTTCATGAGTTTAATGCAAAAATTCCCACAATTTTTGGAGTTAAAATGAATTAAAAATGAATTGTTGAAGTTGGATGAATAATTGAACAAAGTATGAAACACATAGCATGGCATATGGTCAAACAAGGTCAACCGATGGCATTTGAGTAAATATCCCTTTCATTAAACTAAACTCTGCGTTTCATGCAGACCAAATGAAATGTTGTTATTGGTAGTTCCTCAATGGAACAGTACCACACGCAGCCAAACAACAACAACAGCCAATCACATTTGTTTTTCTGGAAAAATGCTGCTAGGGTTTTAGAAACTTGGGGTTTTAGCACAACATGGTTCTTTAAGCAATCATCATGAACAAAACTCGACCAAGCATACAACAGCATAGCATAATTATGGACAAAGTATTTGGTTTAAACAACAGCAGCATTCATCATCCACATGCTATCACCAGTCGAAATTCAACAAAACATGGCAAACAGCAAGGTATTTAGCAATGTTCATGCAACATTACACAAACAAAAACTCAAACACGACTCATGGAAAATTCTGTGCAGCTTAAAGTTTAATAGCAGGGCATTTGTTCATTGTGTTATTATCAACATTAAAACAACATTCAAGCACCAACAGACAAACAACATGAAAAATTACTGGACAGTTTAAGGTTTAACAGCAGCAGGGTTCAGCAATAGCAGCATGCATTCATCATCATCATCATCATTCGACCAAACAAAACAAACAACAGCAAGGTATTGGTAATGTTCCTACTGCAACCAAACAACAGCACGCATGTATACATTCATCATCATGGAAAGACCAATCTCAAGCAACATTACGCAAACAGCCAGGTAATGGAACAACAATGTTCATGCACCATCCACACAACAATAAACCAATCACTAAACAAGTGCATTTTCTGGGCAGGTTAAAATGGTTTAAAACAGCAGCAGGCATCAAACTCAACATCATCATGAGCTCGAAAAATTAATGTGCCCAGAAATCAAAATTAAATATGCTAATAACATCATCATACATCAAACAAAAAGAATGTGGTATCACATTTCATTAAATCCATGCCAGCAAGGTAAATCGAGCAGAAATATGTTTGAACACACAAAATGAAATCCCGATTTCTTGGCCATGACACTACCATTTTAAGCATGCTTTAGTTTGTTGGAATTAGCAAGATGAGAACTATCTAAAACGCAGCATCATTTGGAAAAATGTGTGAATCGAAATTTTACCACAAATGAAGTTCAGTGATGGTGCAGTGCTTCCTTGGCCTTCAAAGCTCGAAACAGGTGGCCCTTATGCTTGGAGATGTTGGATGGTGAAGTTCTATTGACTCAAGGATGCTTGGAAACAAACAAATAACCATCTGCCATTGGAAGGGGTTGAGGAAAACAGAGCTCGAGGATGGAGTTCCAGCAGGGTTTGATGGTGAAAATGAGCTCAGAAGTATGTCTAGATGAAGAAACAATGAAGGTTTGTTCAAGGGTTTTTGTTGTTTTGAGCAGAAAATCTCAATATGCCAAATTGCAAGAAGGAGAGAATGGAGTTTTTCTGCGTGTGGCTGCTGTGTGTTAGGGTTGTGAGTTGTCAGCAAAACACTTTATATATGATGTTTAGTCTTTGTTAACCAAGTGTTAATCCCATTTTAACTTAATGAACAAAAATGTAAAAAATGCTAATGTTTGGTCAAGTGGAAGTGGAGGTGTGTGTGCACGAGCTGGGCCTGGTACAGGCTGCATACAGACTATTCCAATTGCTGTTTTGTGTTGTACATGAAAGGCTGTACCTTGCTTTTACTTAAATGAAGCTTATTGCACATTTGCTAATTATGTACAAATGAAGTGGAGGTGTGAAAGTTGGTCGAGTGGGCTTGTGAAATGCTGCAGAAGGACCATTCAAATTGCTGTTTGTGGTCTGCTTATGCATGCTGTACTTGATTTACTTATATGAAGCCAAATGCACAAATTGCCAAGCTTGCATTTTTGTCCAAAATGGTAGTGTAATGGTGATATGAACATGATTTAAGGCTTGAGGCAAGTTTCAAAAATGATTTAAAACATTTCCCAATTGGCAAAAATGAGAAAAAGTGTTTAAATCAAAAAGTCAATGGTTGGTCAAACTTGATTTTTTAATGAAATAGGTCCAAAAATGCCATTTTGATTGGTAGGGTTTTGGTGCATGAAATTTATATTTTTGGAAAGAGGATGAAAAATGTGGTTTGTAGGAAAAAACCCCACCAAATTTGGCCTTATGGTTTGAGAGATATGGCTCTGTGAAGTTCAAAAATTGGTGAAAATGATTTGATCATATCTTGACAACCACACATGGGATTTGAGAGTTCTTGGACTTTTTGAAAATGGGAGAACAAGACCTTCAACTTTCATGTTGGGCAAAAACTCATTTGAAGCTTGTATCATGATGCAAGTTGAGGATCAAGAAGTTTCTATTTTTGGCAGTTGAAATTACAGGTCCACTTTCTATTTCTGGAAATTTTCTGATTGGCTTCAAATTCTTCCATGATGTTGATTGCCATGACACATGAGGCCTATTAGGACATGAATAAGCTCCTTCAAACCATTTCCATCCATCAGAACCAAAGAATCAACCACAGTTGACCAACTTTGACTTTTCTAGGGTTTTGGACTGACTGTGCACTTCTGATGAACTCCAAACCCTAATTCCTTGAGACCTTGACTTCAAATGATGTACCAAGTTGTGTGAACTCTTGATTATTGATCATGGTGCCCAAATTCCACAAGAATGGCCACCATCCACTGCTTTGACTGATTGTTGACTTTCTAGGGTTTTTGCCTGGCTATGCATTGACTGCTGACCTCTGAGCCTTCCACCCTTGACTTGAACACTTCAAAAAGACCCCCAAGGCATGTGAACTTGTTGGACAAACCCTAGGGCTCTGATTCCTTGAGAAATACCTTTGCTTGATTGATGGACTGATCTCCTGATCAGTTTGACCTAATTCTGGCTTGCTTGCTCTTGAGGCAACTGTGGACTATGCAAATGCTATGCAATGTACCAATGATATGCTATGACTTAATATGAAATGGTATGTATAATGATAGGTGCAAATTTGAGGTGCTACAGACTCGCCCGTTGGCAGATGTTACTATCTGAGTATGACATCCAATATGTATCTCAGAAAGCCATCAAAGGAAACGTGTTGTCTGATTACTTGGCAAACCAGCCCGTTGAAGATTATCAGCCGTTGAAGTTTGACTTCCCTGATGAAGACATTATGGTAGTGAAAGATTGTGAAATCCCAGGACTTGATGAAGGACCTGAACCCGGATCTCGGTGGAAGCTCATGTTCAATGGTTCCTCCAATTACATGGGGCATGGCGTAGAAGCTGTTCTATTAAATCCGAATGATGGATACACTCCTTTCACAGCAAGGTTGTGTTTTGATTGCACAAATAATATAGCAGAATATGAGACGTGCATCTTAGGCATTGAAGCAGCAATTGACCTCCGAATCAAAATCCTCGAAGTATGTGGAGACTCAGCCTTGGTGATATACCAAGTAAAGGGCGAATGGGAAACCCGTGATGCAAAGTTGATCCCATATCCTGCCTATGTCATGGAACTAATAAAATACTTTGACGAAATCACTTTCCATCATATCCCGAGAACTGAGAATCAAATTGCTGATGCTTTAGCTATGTTGGCTTCAATGTACCAAGTTAGATTCCATAATGAAGCACCTCTCATTCAAATCGAGCGGAAAGTTGAGCCTGCCTACTGCCAATCGGTTGAAGAGGAAGTCGATGGTAAGCCCTGGTTTCACGACATCAAATGCTTTTTGCAAAATCAAGAATATCCAACAGATGCAACAACCCTTGACAAGAAAACATTGAGGAAGTTAGCATCTAAATTCTTTTTAAGCAATGGTGTGTTGTACAAGAGAAATCACGACATGATTCTGCTCAGATGCGTGGGTAGACGTGAAACAGACCTATTGATCAAGGAGATTCATGAAGGATCCTTTGGAACTCATGCCAATGGGCATGCCATGGCCAAGAAGATTTTGAGAGCTGGTTATTACTGGTTGACCATGGAATCCGACTGCTTCAATTATGCTAGAAAATGTTATAAATGCCAAATTTATGCCGACAAGGTACACGTGCCTCCGACCCTACTAAATGTTTTGGCGTCACCTTGGCCTTTCTCAATGTGGGGCATCGACATGATTGGCGCCATCGAGCTTAAAGCTTCCAATGGTCACCGCTTCATCCTAGTTGCCATTGATTACTTTACCAAATGCGTAGAAGCCGGCTCTTACGCTAATGTGACAAAACAGGTGGTTGCACGGTTCCTCAAGAAAGAGATCATTTGCCGTTATGGAATTCCAAGCCGGATCATCACAGATAATGGGATGAATCTGAACAATAAGACCATGAAAGAATTATGCGAGAGCTTCAAGATTGAGCACCATAACTCTTCACCATATCGTCCGAAGATGAATGGCGCTGTTGAAGCCGCTAATAAAAACATCAAAAAGATCCTGCAGAAAATGGTAAAAACCTATAAAGATTGGCACGAAATGCTACCCTTTGCACTGCATGGATACCGGACTTCCGTCCGCACTTCAACAGGGGCAACCCCATTCTCTTTGGTATATGGGATGGAAGCAGTTCTCCCAATTGAAGTGGAGATACCTTCAATGAGAATCTTGATGGAGACCAAGCTAGAAGAGGCTGAGTGGATTCAAAATAGATTTGATCAGTTAAACCTCATAGATGAGAAGCGAATGACTTCTTTGTGCCATGGACAATTATACCAGAAACGACTCAAAAGGGATTTTGACAAGAAAGTACGTGTTCGGGAATTCAGAGAAGGAGACCTTGTGCTTAAGAAGACCTTGCCAATACACAAGGACTCACGTGGGAAGTGGACTCCCAATTATGAAGGCCCATATGTTATGAAGAAAGCCTTCTCCGGAGGTGCCTTGATTCTCACAACTATGGATGATGAAGAGCTCTCACACCCTGTGAACTCTGATGCAGTTAAAAAAATACTATGCCTAATAAAAACCCGCTAAATCGAAAACCTGAAAGGGCGATTTAGGCAAAAAAAAGGGTATCCTGGTGGACTGAAAACCCCAAAGGGCGGTCCAGGCAAAAGTTAGGGATGAATAAAAGAAATGGTAGCTTGCTAAGTTGAAAACTTGAAAAGGCGACTTAGGCAAAAAGGAGCGTCCCGGTGGATTGAAAACCCGAAAGGGCGATCCAGGAAAAAGTTAGGGGCACAAGGCATAAATTGCATCAGTTGTTACTGATTAACACCGAAGAATCTGAGGCAGAAGATCAATCCAGTCACTCCCCTTAGAAGCAAGGTTTTGGGGAAATCATATCTAGTAGGGATGTTAGTGGTCACTGAATTCAACGTAAACCTTTCCTTATTGCCATTTTCCAAAAAATTGTAACACTCTATGGAGCTACGCCATTTGTGTGCTACCATTCTTGAATAAAATACAAGTTTTCCCAATTATTGTTAGTTGTGTTCATCTACGCTTTTCTTTGTTATGCAAAGTGTCATTTATTTGTTAATAATGAAATTTTGAAACTTGAAAAAGAATTTGAAATTTAGTAAAAAGAACAAAATTACTTTGATATATGTGAAAATCAAAGGAAAATCATTTGTTTCCCCAAAAGCCTCAAGGTTGCATAAATATTCCTGGATCACCAACAAAAGTCCCCATGGAATATAACTTATTAATCCTCTAGAAGGATGGACCTTTGGTTATTTATAACTGTCAATCATGATAGATTCTCCTCTGGACGCGCCTGTTAATTGTACGGGTATGAGTTATTGGTGTTGAGGAATCAGAATCTCTGTAAACAGTCCCTACAAACTCCCAGTCTGCCAAGTGTCAGCATTCTCATAATCATGATCATTCATATATCATGCATTCAAATCATGCATAGCCGAAATGTACTTCGTGCTCATTGTGCATTGACCTAGGTCTTGTTGTTGATCCTATGTCCTTTGACCTCTAATTCCAGTTTGTCTTTGGTATCCTTGAACCAACATCCGGTTTTCGCAGTCATTTTCAAGTCCAATTGTTGTTGAACTTTATTCCATTATCAGGTCATATATGAACCTGTTGTTCAAGCCATTCAGGTCATATATGAACATGTTGTTGAACTTTATTCCATTATCAGGTCATATATGAACCTGTTTGTTCAGTGTTATTCAAGTCATATATGAACCTGTTGTTGAACTTTATTGCAGTGTCAGTTCATATATGAACCTGTTGTTCAGTGCTATTCAGGTCATACATGAACCTGTTATTGAACTTTATTCCTTTGTCAGGTCATATATGAACCTGTTGTTGAGCTTTATCCCAGTGTCAGGTCATATATGAACCCGTTGTCGAACTTTATTGCAGTGTCAGGTCATATATGAACCTGTTGTTCAGTGTTATTCAGGTCATACATGAACCTGTTATTGAACTTTATTCCTTTGTCAGGTCATATATGAACCTATTGTTGAGCTTTATTCCAGTATCAGGTCAGATATGAACCTGTTCTGAAGAGTCTTTCTCTATAATTGTTTCAATGTTGTCAGGTCATATATGAACCTGCTGT
Source organism: Lathyrus oleraceus (assembly GCF_024323335.1). Classification (NCBI taxonomy): domain Eukaryota; kingdom Viridiplantae; phylum Streptophyta; class Magnoliopsida; order Fabales; family Fabaceae; genus Lathyrus; species Lathyrus oleraceus. The sequence goes on along the minus strand of NC_066583.1, from coordinate 139,439,776 downwards.
TGAGCTTTCATTCCAGTATTACCAGGTCATATATGAACCTGTTGATACACTCTTCTTGAATTTTTCTGAGTTTGTTAGGTCATATATGAACCTGCTGTCAGAACTTCTTGATATTCCCCAGCATTGTCAGGTCATATATGAACCTGTTTTTGTGTTTTATTCCAGTATTGCCAGATCATATATGAACCTGTTGTAGCATTTTTTCTTTTCCTTATTCGGGTTTAGTAAGTCATATATGAACTTACTACCGAAATCTCTTGTGTTCTAAGTATCATTTATCAAATTTCACTTTGAGTACTCCCTAGTGTGTGTCTGATTCGCCAGCAGGATTTGTCTTCCCTAGCAAATTTGTTTTTTACCATTTGTCTGTCTCCCTGTGGACCATCAGCATTCCCCACAGGTTGGTCTGTCTAGTAGCACCTCCTGTTAAGGGTCCACCATATCCCTAGCAGATAAAAATTACAAAAAAAAAGAATCATGCATCCATGCATATCATATCATATCATGTCCTAGGGATTCAGGATCAAAATCCGGGTCTTCTTAGTATTTAACTATCTCCCACCATGATCATATGAAGAGTGTCCTGCTTCATATTCTCTAGTTGAAGATACTTAAATAAGGGCAACTGTCATACCCCGATTTTGGTCCTGAATTTTTTCATTTTTTCATTTTTTATTTGGCACGTGGCCTAAAGTTCATTTGCATACATTCATGACCAAAGGCAACCGTCCATTCCCAAATCCATATTTTTGATAAACATTGGTCATTATCTAGGCTTTTTGATCATGGTGCTTTTTTTGATTATAAATGGATTCTAATTATTTGACTTTTTAATTTTCAATTTGATTTTAATTTCAAATTAAGTCTAATTCCAAATTTCAATTTAATCTTAATTGTGTTTTTACTAATGATTCAAACTCTATTTGATTTTAATTTCCAAATAGATGTTAGAATTGATATCAAAGTAATTTTAACAAATTATAGATTAATTTGATTTCAATTGGTTTTATTGGTTTTTTTGATTTTAAATTAACATTTAGATTAGTCTTGGATTATTTCTAGAATACATATCCATTTTTATAACCAAATATCCATTTCCATAAACCAAGTTACAACCATTTTTATTACATTTTTACAAACACTTCAACCAAGTTCAAATTACAATCACAAATTCATTATATTTCAAAATTACATACCATTTAACCAAATTCAAATCAAATCAAGTTTCAACCAAATTCAAATCAAATCAAATTTCAACCAAATTTTTATTCATTCATTAATACCATACATTCAAAATCATATCCGACCATACATTCATATCTAGGCCATTACATAACCATGAACCAAAATGCAACATACATATCTACATAAACCATTTCACTTCAATACAAAAACCATTGTTTGAACCAATTTCGAAACTTTCCATTTCATATATAAACCATACAAATACATACACCCAAATTGCCTCATTTATGTCAATCACATCCAACGTTTGAAACTGAGTTCATGAAATGTGTTCACGACACCGAGACCATTTATGAGTTTGAGTCTTGTTGGCGTTCCCTATTGGATGGATATTGTGTCGTGGATAATCAATGGCTTCACTCAATTTACAATGCACGACACCTTTGGGTCCCTGTCTACCTGCGCGACACATTTTTTGGACAAACATCTTTAAATGCTGGAAATGAATGTTTGAACTTTTTCTTTGACGGACATGTCAATGCATCCACCACATTACAGTTGTTGGTTAGACAATATGAGAAGGCTGTATCAACTTGGCATGAAAGAGAACTGAAAGCAGATTTTGAAACTACCCATACTAGCCCAGTTTTAAAAAACACCCTCTCCTATGGAAAAGCAAGCTGCAAATACCAGAAAGATATTCATCAAATTCCAAGACGAGTTAGTAGAGACAATGGCGAATTCTGCTACCAAAATCGATGATGCGGGAACTATCACCACTTACCGGGTTGCCAAATTTGGGGAAAACCAAACATCTCACACTGTCACTTTTAATTCTTCTGAGATGAAAGCTGGTTGCAACTATCAGATGTTTGAATATTCAGGAATCATTTGCCGGCACGTATTAGCAGTCTTTAGAGCTAAAAATGTTCTTACACTTCCGCCTTGTTATGTGTTGAAACGCTGGACAAGGAATGCCAAAACTGGTGTCCTGTTAGATGAACGTGCATCTCAACTGCCTTGTAGTTCTCGTGACTCTATGACAGTACGTTACAACAGTTTGCGCCAAGAAGCAATCAAGTATGTGGAAGAAGGTGCTGAATCAGTCCAAACACATCGTGTTGCAAATGGCCTAGAGCAATGATACTGCAGAACCATACCACTACGAGTTTGCAATGATAATACTCCACACACATTCCAAGTAAAACCTGCAAATGGCAAAGGAAAAGCAGTACAACATCAGTCCAAGCTTCTAGAAACAATCTTCTCTCTTACATCAAAATCACTTGCAAAACTTGCCACCAGGATCAACGAGCTTTATGAAAATTTCAGTCAGAAACATGAAATGCACAGTTGGACAGAAAGATTTAGGCTTTGGCTAAAGGAACTGTCAGTATTTAAAAAGTCACTGCTCCACAATAGCAATGCTTTGGATGAGCAAATAGGTGTGAACCAAAGTACCACATGAAGAACTCCCTATTTGGCTGGCAGCTCAAAGGGCAGTAACTCGATATGAAGGGATTTTGTCACCTGTTGGTCTTCGTGAAAGGCTCTTGAGAGGATTGCTTTCTTGGATTAGACTCATTCCCCTTAAATCAGAAACATCTTTTCAGGTTAAAAATGATGGTGACTCTGCTGAACCTTATCTAAGGCTTACTTTTTTTATCAAGGATATCACTCAGTGATACATGGAGACCTGCAACAAGGAAGTACTGCGGAAATGATCCTTGGAAAATGTTAAAAACTTCCATTTCCATACTTTTCTCAAAATCAGTCCTGTAAGAACCAGCCTTGAGGAATTAATTCTATTATATACTGAGGAAAATAGTAAGTCAAACTGATTTTGCAAACCTGTTTACATTACAACAGACCAAGGAGAGATGCAGCATCAACATAAGCTTCTCATACTGTATGCAACTCAAACCGGCAATGCATTGGATGCTGTTGAACGTCTCGCTCGTGAAACCGAACTTCCAACTGTCCAACGAATTTCAATCCAAATGATATCCATCAACCCTCCCTAATAGCCATCCAAAGTTGAGTTCAAAACCAAGGCCACGTGAAAAGAACCGAAGTTACTCATGAATGCTCCAAATTTAACTGCAGTAAGAGCAAGGTAAATTAGCCAAGGCAGTTAAAGTTCAAAAATCCCAAAATGGAATGGAGACAAAATTCAAAGAAAAAGCATAGGTTCAGGTTACCTTTTCCAAATCCAAGCATCAAAAACACCGATCCAAACTGAGTCCAACGAAAGGAGTTGGCAGATACCTGTTTCAATCTACCATACAACAACCCCAAACCCTAATTTGTTGGGGATAAAAGGTGACAGGTAAGGACGGAGAGAGGAGAAAAAAAATCAAGGAGGCGGACAAGAGACGAAAAAAGACCCTAAATTCGGAGACCACGAAAACCTGAAAGCTAGCGAAGGGAGGCAGTTGCAAGCTCGTCATTACCGCCGCCGAAGGTGAGTTTTTGCTTGAATCTCTCTGAAGCGTTTGATTTTTGGAGTGAGAGCGAAAGGTTGAGGATGAGCAAAAGAGAGATGTGATTGAGAATTAATTATAAGTGGTCTAGTGGAGAGAGAGCAGTTTCATTGCCTTTAGTGGAGTGGGTTTGATACTTGGGGATAGCAAATCTTCATGTTTCTATTTGTTATGCTTACTATTTTATTTAATTTTGTATATAACTTCTACTATTTATTTTATTTTAATTTTTTTTATCAATTTAATTTGATCGATATTTAGTCGTTTGTATCTTTAAATGTTTACCTTTTAGATTTAATTAATGGTTGAATTTCCGATATTTTTTTATTCGATTAGTCGGTTTTTGTGTGTTAACTAATTTAGTTAGGTTATTAGTACCCATATCCATACTTTTACACGTGTAAATAATCATACTCAAATTTCATTCGATTTCAAAATCAATTTCGACTTTCCTCAATTTCAAAATACATTCCAAAAATAATGTGAATCATTTCAAGATCATTTCACAAGTCAAACATAATATTCAAACCCTTTTCTAAAACGTGAAGAAAAAGATTATCCTGGATGGAATATCCAGTTATAATCCCGAATATTAGGCTCAAGTTGTAAGAGCTTGCAAGCCATAAATATTCGTCTTCTCACCAAAATATCTGTAAATATCTCAAATCACCTTCTTAATAAAACTTGAAGAAAAAGATTATCCTGGATGGAATATCCAGATATAATCCCGAATATTGGGCTCAAGCTGTAAGAGCTTGCAAGCCATAAATATTCGTCTTCTCTCCAAAACACTCGTAAATATTCGAACTATTTTTCTTAACAACATTGGATAGAAACAGGCTGCCTGGGTGGAATGTCCAGACGTAGTCCCGAGTGTTAGACCCAAGCTGTAAGAGCTTGTAAGTCACAAGTACTCGTCTTTCAAACTTCAAAATACCTAATTCCTACCTTAATACTTTTTCAATAAAGATGGAAATGGAACATGGTGTATACCGTGCACTCCTGAGACTAGGATTCGAGATGGATATCTCGCTCATCCAAGTTCTCGCCATCATTCAAAATATATCCAACCAATCAAACTCTTTTTCTTGCCGTCGTGCGATTAATCAAAAAACCTTTTCATAAACTAAAGGTATCTTGTCTTAAGTGATGTAAAACAATGTTTCGGCCACGATTGTTGAGTCGAGATAAGTGACGCTTTTCCGAATGTAGATTTATAAATCCGTTCGATGTGTGGTATGTGTAACACCTCAAAATTTGCTCTCCTCTTCTTGAGACTAGTTTGACACATTGTATTTCATATTTTAGGGCATTAGGCATTGCATTTTGCATCTCATGTGAAATGAGAAGGTCATCCTCCAAAGTCTTTTCAAAAGATGGAGAAGTTACATGATTCAAGCCTGAGGGTCTCTGTGAATTGATGATCAACCATCTAAGGGCATGGGTTTCAGTTAGGGTTTCTTGATTCTTCAAAGGTCTTGAGCATCATTTTGTTTGCAAGGATATGTCACCATCATCATGGTTCTATCAGCATCAAGGGTTCATAGTTCATTCTCAAGTTCCTTTGGATTAGGTTTGTGACCTCTAGTCAACCATGATCAATGCATTTCTTCCAACCAGGGCTTCTCAAAGAAATGAGGCATTTTCTTGGGATGAAGATCACATGATTTTTATGAGGAGCTTACATGAGCTAGGTTTTCATTTTGAGCAATTTCCCCAAGTGGTAGAGGCTCAAGTGGATCAAGGCATTTCAAGATCATCTGAGGACCAAAAAATCAACTGTGCAGTCAACTGAGGGCTATCAGGTGGGGGAAATGAGTTGAGACACCTCAATCATGTTCAAATGGGGTCCATTCATCATTTCAAACATCTATCGTGAAGATTCAAAGGTCATGGCAAAATTTACTAAAAATGGAAAATGACCTGTAATTCAAAGTTTCCAAAGTTGGCAAGTTTTTGGTTCACATTCAACTTGACTTGTCAATGTCAAATAAGTTTCAAATGGATTTTTGGTGAACATGAAAGTTGTAGATATTTGTCTCCCCTTTCCAAAAAGTCCTAATTCATGTCCATATGATGAATGGTTGAGGAGTTATGGTCATTTGATCACAAGGTGTGCATGGAAATCCAAAGTGGCATAACTTTTGATACAATGGTCCAATTTGGTTCATTCTTTTTGCAAAATGCTCCTCATGTTCAAGGCTTCTCAAAATGATGTCACTTGGTTCAACTGTGCAAAGGAATCATGGCTTGTATGCTCATTATTTCACATGTGTTCAAATTGAAGAAAATATTCATTACTCATTTTTGGCTTAAGGTGCAAGCAAACAAACACTTCCATCATGACCATTGGACAATTTGGAGTGGATTGAGAGCCTTGCATGAGCATGTGCACGTGTGTTTTGGCCATGCTAGCTCATTTTTCATTTTTGCAAATTGATCCAATTCTCACTAATCATGATTAATGAATGGCTTAATTGGTTTTCAGTATCATTAGCATGGAGTATATAAGCCAAACCCTAATTGTAACTGCCATAACAGAACCAATTCAGATCTGAAATTTCAGAAATTCCCTCCAAATTCTCTCACTTTGAATTTCATTTTTCTCCACACAAACACCAAATATTTTTGTAGATTCATGATCCTCATGCAATTCTGAGCAAGAATCAACCATTGTTTTGATCAATTGAGCCAGGATTCGAGCAGTGCATGTACATGAGCATGTTGATGGAAGTTGGAAATTGAGGTAGATCCAAGTGTTTTCAACCATTGTTTCTTGCACAAAGCTTCAACAGAAGTATAGTGGAGTAGATCTGGAGCTTTTGAGGACTTGAGAACACGAATTCAACAGTTTCAAATTTCAGGTAATTCAAAATTCATCATCTCCTTTTGCTGATTTCATGACATAAATGTGTAGATCTTGACTAGTGGAGCATGTACACATGTTTAGATTTGAGTTTGGCTTAGAATTGAGCATGTAGTGATGAATATAAGTTTTGATTTCATAAATGTTTTCGTTTGATCTGGAAATTATAGGATGAATTAGATGAAATGGATGTCATATTTGGAATGTACTTGGGAAAGATGATTCGATTGATGTATAATTTGTTGAATTCTGGAAATTTTGTGGTTGAACTTCGCCGGAGATGGCCGGAGAAGACGACCGGAGACTGTAGCTCCGGCGTCCGTTTAGTTTTAGGGTTTTGCCTCGTGTGCTTCCACGTATGCGCTTGCTTGTCCATTTGATTGGCTATGCTGTGTTTGACCATGCCATGTGTGTGTTTGAATGCTGACCGTGCACGCCAACGCATTAATGAAACGCAGTGTTTTGGTTGTTTAAATGAGGACCGTTGATCATGTTTTCGCGCCTCATCGTGTGGTTGATGTTATTTCTGAATTTAATTCAAATAATTGTTTCCCTCCAAATTTTCCATGTATTTCCAATTATTTTGTTCATCTTATAAAAATCATAAAAAATAGAAAAATGATCCAAATGAACTCCAATTTTTTTTCCTAGTTTTGTTTTGATGTCTAGTATTTTATGGCGTTAATTTCATGATTTGTTGATGTCTGATTTGTAACGTGTGAGTTGTTGAATGAACATTGTGTTAAATTGATATGTTGTGTTCAATGTTTTGTGAAATCTTCACCTTTGTATCAAAGTCATTGCATGCATTTCTGATTTGATTTGATTTTTCTAAGTTGGAAGTTCATTTTGTGCCTATTTTTTGGTCATTGCATGGTATAGGCCAATTGAGGCATTTGCTTATTGAGTTGATGCTGGTCCTTTTGAGGACATTTTGTGATTTGTTTGAATGTGTATTGTGTAAAAGATTGGGTTCTGTTTTGGTCATTTGATTTGGTTTTGAATCTAGTATTTGCACTAGGGTTTTGTACATGAACTAACTTGGTTTTGTGTTTCAGGTTTGGACACTTATCAGTGATGGATGGATTTGTTCTCACTTTGTGAGATACAAAATGAATTAAGTTCTAACTTCTTTTTGTTTTGTAGGGTTTTAAGTGATATGGTGAGCTCATGAGTTCATTTGAGTGCTTGAGCACTAATGCATTGAGCTGTGTAATTGTTGGGTAGTTTCATTGCTTGTTTTCTGATTTTATGACTGAAGTACTAACTGTTTAGTATTTGTACAGGTACCTTAGTTGCTTGCTTGATTTTGCTCTTGCTTGAGCATTGGATTATGGTTGACACACCACTCAGGTAGATTAGCTTTTTACTTCATGTAGTTTGGAAGTCCGGTCACCTTTTTGGCAGGCATTTTGGTGGCAAGTCCTCCTTCAGAGGCTCTATTTGTGTTTGTTTACAATTGTGCCCAAAGACCTCCAAGGAGAGGCATGTGATATTTGATAAGACCTCCAGGAGAAGAGGCAATTGATGGATAAAAGGGATTAGTAGCCAATCCCCCGTTATTCAGTGAGTCGTTCTTTATGCTCGCACTACGTGCTGATGCTTTTGAACATGTGCCTCAGATCTTTGTCCAGAGTCTGTCAAGTGGAATAGGATCCCACTTTCTGGATCCCGACGCTTTCTTTGTCATGAGCTCACCCTGGTCAGGGTTAAGAGCTATGAGGTCTCATCCTCATTACCATTTTGATCTGCTCACCCTGACGTTCAATGTCAGTGGTTAAGAGCTACAGATTACCCCTTACAGTTTGACTTGTTTGTCAAGGTTGATATGACCCCTCTTGACTAAAGCCTACCCATTGTTTGGGCCTCTTGTATGGATATAGTGTGTGATGCTTGTTCGCTTGTGTTGGTGTGGTTATTTGCTTTCCTCTGAGTTGACTCGCTTCCAGAGTGAGTTAAATTCTTGTTAGAGACCTCAACTTAGGGGTATTGATTGCATGACAACTAGTAGGCTCGAGTCTTAGTCTCCCTATTAGTTTGTTGTCTCCCTGGTCTCTGGTTAGGAGAGTGTTTTACCCCTGGTAAGGGGAACTATGTCGCCCTGATTCTCATACCAGATGATATACGTAGGCAGGAGGTTGTGAGCAATCTCTCCGGGCACCCTTTTTCTTTTTTACCCTTTTGTTTTTTTGTGTGTGTTCACCCTTTTTCTTTGTTACCCTTTTGTTTTTTTTTGTGTGTCCACCCTTTTTCTTTTTTTTACCCTTTTGTTTCTTGTGTGTGTTCACCCTTTTGTTTCTTGTGTGTGTTCACCCTTTTCTTTATTTGGTGTGAGTACCCGTTTGTTCAGCGTATGTGTAGTGGTATGTTTATACCTTGGGGTTCATATTGGGTTTACCTGTATCATTTGGGGTTCATCTTTGGGGTTCATTTGTGATAATAACTATCCTCTTGAGGTTCATTTGTGACGGTTGTCACTCACTTGGGGTTCATCTTGGGATTCATTTGTGACGGTTGTCACTCACTTGGGGTTCATATTGGGGATCATTTGTGGTGTTCGTTATTCAGTTGGGGTTCATATTCGGGGTTCATTTGTGATGGTTGTTGTTGGGAGTCGGATATAAGTCCATGTATTGGCATTCTGTTTCCTATTGAGTGTTTCTTTTGACGTCTCAGCGTCTCTTTTTTGGTGTCTTGTTTCGGCGTGCGTTAGCCGAGCTACGAGTGCTCTGATTCTCCTTTGGATAGAGAATATACGTAGGCATAGGATGCGATATCCTAGCGAGCATGTCTCCTTTTCCCCGAACTACGTTGACTCTGATGTTTGTTTCTGACAAACTACGTAGGCCCAGGATGAGACATCCTGTCGAGTCCACTTCCTCCGCTTTCTTTCTCCCCCACCTGTTTATCAGTCCAGTTTGTGCAATTTCTTTGAGCAGTTTATTAGCAACCCTTTCTTACTCTTTGAGCTACCTTTTGAGCGTGGATCCCGTCGAGTACGGCGTACGTGAGGGGTGCTAATACCTTCCCCTTGCGTAACCGACTCCTGTGCCTTGTAATCTCTGGTCGTAAGACCGTTCCTTTCCCTTTCTTAGGTTAGTCCTGCGCTCCCTTTCCGTCATAGGATTAATAGCGTCGGTGGCGGCTCTGTAAACTGTATTTTTTTCCGCCGGTTGTTTTTCGCGTCGCGACAGCTGGCGACTTTGCTGGGGACTGAAGTTGACCTCTTGCTGGTCCATCTTCCCTAAGCGAGTCAATCCTAGCGCTCTCTAGCGTAGTTTGGGTTGCTTTTACTGCTTATTTATTGCATTCGTGATCATTATACTGTGACTATCTGTATATTTGCATATATGTTTGCATGCATCATATTATCACTGTGTCGGATTCTGGACAGGTGTGGTTCCTCTGATTTGGGGGTGGGTGTTCTGAGTGGGGCTAAAACCCAGACCCGAGTATACACCTAGGATTAGCGTGGTCTCACGTTCCTCACATGTTGGTTTGGCATGTTGTTGCGACGTGACATACCACAAGCCAGACGAGGTTCTTTTGAGAGAGCTTTTCCATTGTGGAGTTTCCACTATGGTTGGGTTACCTCTTTTGAGCTGTTGACTTCGGTGACTGTTCTTTCCCGAATCTTTGGTTTAGATGATCTTATGAGAGCTGCACGGCACACCCGAAAGGGCAAACCCGTTGAGTATCTCATCCGATTGTCGAGACCATTATCCGCCTTAGGATGACCTTATTAGAATTCACCTGTGAGGGGAGGGGTGTGATTCCTACAAGTATAGTTTCTGTTGGTGACTTTGGTTCGGTTCGTAATCTGGGTTCTATTTATAAGTTGGATTTATGGATTTACTTCTGAGGCGCCAGAGTTCTGTCCGTGGTATTTATGAGCGGGTTCCGTTTATTTCTGATCCCCTGAGTTGGATTTGAGGTTACCTGTTCAGATGATCTTGTTGCTATTCGTTCAGTGACTTTCATGTGATGATGGTGATGTATCCTCTGGTTCCGTTTATTTCGGAACCCCCCAAGTTGGATTTGTGGTTACTTAGTCCCTGAGATGGTTGTGATCAGTTCTGAGACCGGAATCCAGTACAGTTGATGTTCAGATGATTTGAGAGGATGACACTATGAATTGCATTCATGCATCTGCATCATTCCCATTTTGCATTCATCCGCATCTAACTCATGTTTATCCATATGCAGGGTACATTCTTGATTGAGATTCTGGTTGAGAGACATCCTTGTTCCAGGTATGAGGACCGGCTTAAAAGATGATGTTGTCTATCGTTTCTTTGATCCAGAGATTAGCGTGCTAAAGGGTATGATAGCATTGATTACGCCTAACCATGTGGGGATGTTCCGTGAGGCTTATGGTGGTATTCTGAAGATGGTTTTCAGGCTCACAGATGGGGATAGGAGTGCCATCCATACTATCTTCTCCAGTTTTATGATCCGGGTTTGAGATGTTTTGTCTTCCCAGACTATTTGTTGGGACCTTTGATGAAAGATTATGCCGGTATTCTGGGTATTCGGGTCAGAAACCAGATCCCTTTCTATGTCACTAAGGAAGAACCTGATGTTGGTAACATCTCTCGTGCTCTTTATTTGAGCCCGGAAGTGATTAAGAAAGGTTTGAAGGAGAAAGGAAAGTTTCCCGGTTTTCATCTGAATTTCTTGGAGGCTAAAGCCAAGGAGCATGTTGTTTTGGGTAATTGGAAGGCCGTTTGTGCTTTACTTGCCGTAAGCATTTATGGAATTATTCTGTTCCCCAATCAGAAGAATTTTGTGGATATTAATGCCATCCGGGTGTTTGCTCAGAAGAATCCCATTCCTACCTTAATTGGGGATGTTTATTATTCGGTCCATAATCGGAACGAGAAACGGCGTGGAGGATTGGTTAGATGTTGTGCTCAATTGTTATATAAGTGGTTCATGGGATATTTTCCTTCTAGGGGTGCCTTTGTTCTTCTTGACCATACTGTAAATTGGGCAACCAAGTTGATGGGTTTGCGAGCCAAGGACATAGCTTGGACTCACATTGATGTGGCTGGACGAGATTTTATTTGCAGTTGCGGGAGTTTTCCCAATGTGCCTCTTATAGGAGTTCAAGGGTGTATCAATTATAACCCGGCGCTTCTTAAGAGACAAATGGGATTCTCTATGGAGGTTCCTCCCCTCGAGCATGAGATTCAGGAGTCTTTCTACTTCCCGGTTGAGGGTAATCAGGCATTGTTGAGGCAAGTGTCTGATGCGTGGTGCCGCATTCAAAGGAAAGGCAAGATTCCTTGTGGTAGAGCTAATAACAGGTCTTTTCCTCCATTTGATGATTGGCTCAGAGAGAGGGTTGAGCTCACTCGTTTTCCATTTCCTGTGGGTGATCTTTGGTATCCGTTGATTAAGGAGCCACGTTCTTCTGTCAGTATGGAAGAATTTCTTGAGATGAGGAAGGCAAGAGATCAACTGCAAGCAGTGAAGATTGAGATAGAAATGAGTGTTGCTGGAATTCAACTAGCTAATCAGGAAATCAGGGGAAAGCAGAAGACCAGGCTAGGAAACATGCTCAGGAGGTGAAGCGTTTTGAGAAAAACACTGCCTATTACTGTAAGATCAGCCAAGCTTTAGAGTCATCTACGAAGGAGCACGACCTTACCAAAGAGCAGTTGGCTAGAGCTTTGAGGATTATTGAAGATGAAAAGAAGAGACAAGTCATTGTGAAGACTCAAAGGGAAGCTAGAGCCAAAGCCCTTACCGCAGAGTGGGAAGCGAAGCTAGGAGTTAAGGAAGAAGAGAAAGCGAAGATTATGACCGAGAGAGATCACTATCTTGCTGAGAGGGACCATTATTTTCGTCAGATGAAGATTCATCAGAAAGAGGTGGGAAGACTTCAGCAGGAGAATACTGAGCTCAAGTTCGCTATGAAGTTTACCAGGATGGTTGGTGATGCAGAGCCTTCTGTGGGACCTTCTTCAGATTAGACTTTTATTGCAGTTGTTATCATGTGTTGGATTACCGTCAGGCATGTTGACGAAATTCATTTACTCGTATTTCTTTATGATTCTGGAGAATTGTATTGTCGATTTGTATCAGATATGATATATGACTCTCACACGTGTTGCGCACTTTTGTTATGCAATGGTTATTATCATTCAGTGATTGATCTTAAAGCTTTATTTGCTTTTCCGTGCTACACTCACTTAACACACACATGGTCGGGTGATATCTTTGCTAAAGCACAATTTTCTGTTCTGTATGACAAAGCCAGATGATTTACATCAGAATGTTGCCGTCGAATTATTATCTGTCTCAATGAAGTCAGGATCGAAGGACGGAATGTTCCTCCATATGGATAGACATTGCATTCATGCATGAATCATAATAACTTTTCTTCTATTTTGCAGGTGTCAGTATCTAACATGTTTGATTGACTCAGAAATCATTGCT